>NC_071995.2:128218333-128526250 GCF_028885655.2 Pongo abelii
GCACCTTCCATACTCCACCACAGAAAGTGAGAAGTCAGGAACTATATTATTAGCTCTTATGGGTCTCCAGGTTAGTGACTGCATATTTTGGGATTTCTCAGCCTCCATAAGTATGTAAGCCATTTCTTTGTAATATCTATCTATCTATCTATCTACCTACCTATCATCTATCAATCATCTGTCATCTATCTTCTATCTTAGCTTATCTATCTACCTAATTATCCATTTTATCTATTCATCCACCCATTTATTCATCTATCTGTCTTCTATTATCTGTCATATATATAATATATATACACACAAACATATATCCTTTTGGTTTTGTTTATCTAGAGAAACCTAATACAGGATTCTAGTACGATGTCAACTTTTGGAACTTCCTAGGTCTCTTGGTGGGCTGGTAATATCTAAGGTCATTTTCTCCACAACATTTTGAAATGTATTTTCTTACAATGTAAGCCATCTGTACTCTTTACTCCTTTCTCTGGCGAATATGAAACCCCCAGGAAATAAGTCCACTTTCTGAGATTCTTCTTACTTCTATAGTACCAACCAGGACTTCTTTGCTAATCAGAAAATAACTCAGGATAGCAATTGTCTTCGCCATACTCTATTCTCAGAGAAATGGAACAGTCATTAAGGCAGGTCAAGAATTAAGAGCTTTGTCTTTCACTGAATACATACCCAATGGATGCCCCATACTGTCCTGATCCCTACTTTATCTTACCCCCACTTCAGATTTATAATCTTAACCAGGAAGGTGTCATTTGTAACCTCCATCTGGTCAGGATGTGCACACTCACACAACTGCGGCACTTCTATGTTTCAGGTTTTTTTGTTTGTTTTGTTTTTTTACTGTCAATCAATCAATAAATATCTTAAAAAAAAAAAAAAAAGAAAGAAAGAAAATGAGAAGTCCGCTGAGCAGAGTTTCTGCCAAGGCTGCTTGTGGTTATGTCCTGACATCCCAGAGGCTTGTTCGTGAATTCTGTTGATGGAGAGGCATTTGTTTTGCACTCTTTGGCATAATATGGTTAATCTACATCGTAAACTCATGGAGACCAGAAGGAATCTTCTTGACGCCCCCGTAGCAGACCACACTGTTTATCTGTATTCAGTTATCCTTTATGATTGCATAAACCATATAATTAATTCTTCCCCACCCTGTCTGCATCCACTGTGAAGGTTGGATGATAACAGCTCCCAGCTCCCGTTGGCCAAAAGCCGTTTCTCCTGGTATTACCTGGGAGGTTATGTGGAAGCTGTTTCTCCTGGTATTACCTGGGAGGTTATGTGGAAGCTGTTTCTCCTGGTATTACCTGGGAGGTTATGTGGAAGCTGTTTCTCCTGGTATTACCTGGGAGGTTATGGCTCCCTCAAACCTCCCCAAACTACCGCCAAAGCCTGGCTGAAAGGGAAAACAAAAGACCAGTTGTCTTTCCTCAATGGGGCTCAACTCAGTGATGGTATCTATGCTCCAGCCCTCCCTGTGGGGTTGGTGGAGGGTAGACCTCCGTGAACCCGCTCCATTGCCTGGTTTCCTGCCTTGCCTGATTCCCTTCCTTGTCTTCTTATAGGTTTCTCCTAAGAATACTCCCTCCATCAATCCCTTCCACAAGAAACCTCATCCCAGCCTCCACTCCTACAAATCCCAACCTAAGATGAAGTCAGAGCTACAACATCCACAACCAAGACATGAGATAAGAGTGAGGAAACACTGAGGTTTGCTGAGAAGGCAGCTACTACTTGTCTCAACCCTGGTCTGAATTCTAAGGGGAATAATGGCATCTCCAGGTGGGATTGGGAATATGAGACCAGAGGGAGCTTATCCCTCCCCCTAGTTCCAACCCAGGCAGAGCCCGGTTGCTGACAAGGCTCATAGTACCCCTGGAAGATGGCAGCTGAGCACATAAAAAAAATCTGCATGAAAGTGAGGTTGGGGACAGATTCAGAGTTTCCTGCAGCTCCCAATGGCATAGCAGTGAAAGTCCTCACATCTGTAGATGGCACAGATCTGAGGTCCAGATGAACACCAGCTACGATCCGGGCTAACAACCGAAGACCAGGTGGAATGATTTTCCTGGAGATTTGGCAACCCTCTCCTGACCTCGATGTGTGGCAATAAGAAAACTGCACTGAGTTTATATTCAATCCTGAGGCAAGTGTGAGTTTGGATTTTGGATCATCTGGGAGGTAGGTGGAATGTAGGTGAAAATGGAAATTAAGTTGAAAATTAGAAAACTCCAGAGAAATTTACATTTCTTGCATATCTGAGTTACTGAGATGATGGTTGTACCCAGGAGACCTCAAGAGCGCTTCAGCTCAGGATAATCTATTGGAGGACATAGCCAAAAGCATGGGCAATGAAAAAGAAAGAATCTCAACTATGATTGCTGGACTGGTGATGCTTTTCTCACTTGTGGGGCCAGATGAATGCACTCTGGTCAGTGAAGTCTTGTGGTCATCATGTCTGCATTTCTGGTCATCTGTTCCAGAATGCATGAGTTTTCTGGGTACGACAGGATAAAGAACTTCTGATTCCCAAGTCTTCTCAGGGGATCTACTTATACTAAGTATCTGAGGGGATTTGCCAGGCAGGAGCTGATACCTATAGATCTGTCATTCACTGACTCATTCATTCATTCATTCACTCATCCATTCAATTTTTCATTTGGGCATTCAGGAATCAAATAACTACTTATTGAGTATCTGCGATAAACTAGGCATTCTTCTTGGCTCTGGGCATTCAGCAGTGATGACAACAGAAAAGGAGTGACTCTTGTAGAAATTACCTTCGACCTTCTCACTGCAACCTCTGCCTCTCAGGTTCAAGTGATTCTCCTGCCTCAGCCTCCCCAGTAGCTGGGATTACAGGTGCATGCCACCATGCCCAGCTAATTGTTGTATTTTTAGTAGAGACGGGATTTCACCATGTTGGCGAGGCTGGTCTCGAACTCCTGACCTCAGGTGATCCTCCCACCTCGGCCTCCCAAAGTGCTGGAATTACAGGCATGAGCCACCACACCCGGCCTTATATTAGTTATTTTTAAACTCTTGTCTCCTAAATGTTTTCTCATGCTTGCATAAATATAAAAACATATCTCTACTGAATTTTTTTCCCAAAGTATTGAATGATTTTCAAGATATGTCTTTGAAAATGGAATCGTCCTCCCTTCGACCTGATGGGGAGACAGGGCAGGTGAGGCAGTGACTGCAGGTGATTAGGGAGCAGGACTAATCCAACACTCTTAGGCCTATACGCAAGATGAGAATGTCCACTGCCCTAAGACAGAGGCATTTTGTCCAAGTGCTTCTGTTCTCTCCCTCACTGACACTGTGCCTCTGGTGGAAGTGAGCCTCCAAAGACAGCCTCCAACAATTCCTCCTGTCTGTGTACATGCACACTGTGGGGGAGGAGCTAACTTCCCCCTGACCCCTTGCATATGAACTTGCCCATGATCATTTGACCAATGGAAAGCACTGGGAGTGACATTCAAAACCTTAAGCCAATGAGCAGCTTCTTTCTTATTCTTGAAACTCATTGTTAGAATCCAGCCACGTGGGAGGCACCTGACGGAGGACGAGGCTCTCCTGTGCAGCCTTGGCTCAGCTCACAGCTGGCAGCCAGCAGCTGGATGTGCATATGAGGCCTTTAGACCATCGGGGACATTTTGGCCTAATCTAGTCCCCAGATGCCTGAAGACCCATCTATAACATCTGAAACAGGTGCAGCCTTGGCTCAGCTCACAGCTGGCAGCCAGCAGCTGGACACCCACATGAGGCCTTTAGACCTTCAGGGACATTTCGGTCTAATATAGTCCCCAGATGCCTGAAGACCCATCTACGTCATCTGAAACAGAAAACCACTCAGTTTGTCTCAGTCAACCTACAGAATCATGCAAGAATAAAAAGAGTCATTTTAAGGCACTCAGTAATATTTAGCTAAAATAACTCTTTAATTTCTAGTGATGTCTCTGAACAAACTTGTAGGTTGAGGATTCTTTGACCATGAAAACATGACATCTGCCACACTGGCCTTCAGTGTAAGATGGAATGGAATATAGATTCGTATTTGTCCCCACAATTCCATGACAAGGTATATACCCTGAATAATTAAAAACAAGTGTTCAAACAAATACATGTAAACATATGTTCATGGCAGGACCATGTACAATAGGCAAGGGTGAAAACAATCCAAATGCCCATCAGTGGATGCATGGATTAACAAAATATAGCATATAAATACAATGGAATATTATTCAGCCATAAAAAAGGAATTAAGTGTTAATACATGCTACAACATGGATGAACCTCAAGGACATTATTATGGCAAGTGAAAGAAACCAGACACAAAATGTTGCATATTGTGTGATTCAATTTATAGGAAATATCTGGAATAAATAAATCCATAGAGACTGAAGGCAGATTGGTGGTTGCCAGGGGTAAGGGGAAGGAGTGAGGAAAGACTGCTAAGGGGTACATGGCTGTGCCGTGGAGTGATGGACATGTTTTGGAGAGAGATGTTTGCACAGCATTGTGAATATACTAAATGCCACTGAATTGTTCTCTTCAATGTTAATTTGATGTTATTTGACTTTTACCTCAATAAATTATATTTACAAAAGCAATGGAGGTTTTTTTCCATACTACTGAGTCAACGTCCCCAAGAGGGGATGTGGCCCTTTGTGTAGGAAGGACAGGTAGTGCTGCAATACAAGATTGAGACCATCACACAGAAGCAAATCAACAGGAAGATGAGAGAGAGGCTCTAGGCTGGGTGCGGTGGCTCATGCCTGTAATCCCAGCACTTTGGGAGGCCAAGGTAGGTGGATCGCTTGAGGTCAGGAATTCAAGACCAGCCTGGCCAACATGGTGAAACCCTGTCTCTGCTAAAATTACAAAAAAAAAATTAGCTGGGCATGGTGGCGCATGCCTGTAATCCCAGCGACTTGGGAGGCTGAGGCAGGAAAATCACTTGGACCCGGGAGGCAGAGGTTGCAGTGAGCCAAGATCATGCCATTGCACTGCAGCCTGGGTGACAGAGTAAGACTGTGTCTCAAAAAAGAGGGACAGAGAGAGAGAGAGAGAGAGAGAGGGGCTCCCATTATCATCTCAGAAATGGGATAACCACTTCCAGACCAGCTACCGTTGGTGTATTACTTGACTGGGGAAAAAATATTTTACTAAAAGTGGAATGACTAAAATTTACTTTCATCATTGTTTTTTCAAATAAGTTTCTATTTTGATATAGCACAGCCATTTACATTTAAATCAAGCTGCCTAAAATACAGGTGTGAAAAGTAACTTTTTTTTCTCCCTCCATCACTGTAAAACATGTAATTTCAACCCACATCACTCTTCTCACCCCAGTAGTTTCTCCATTCCACTTCTCCCATCAGTCCATCATGACCTGTTGTCAGAGATGAGTCTTCCAATCTAGATTTGCTTTAGTCACAGTGTGTTGACGTAACTTTATTAACTACTTCTTACAGCCTCACATTTCTATTGATTCAGATAAGATGCTTTTTTAAAAAATATGCTATTAAATCCATGATTTTCTTCTTGCTAACAAGAAAGATTTATTTTAGATGAACGGTTTACAGAAGGCTGTGGCAACCAACCTCCTCAGTGTCCAATTCTGGAAAGAAAGTTTCTCTAGTTTTAGGTTCATTAGGAAGGAAGTTAAGCTAAAAATAAGACAACTAGAATTTGAGTTTCAGACATACCAGCCTGCCACAATCTACTTTAGATCATTATAGGAAAAATAGCTGACGGCAAAGCAGAAGGAGTACAGAACCCAAAATACACGTGGGCATTGGTGTTTCATGTATGGTGTTTAATAAAATTCAGAAAACATATCACCATGGCTATATCTGAAGCTGTCCTCATCTTCTTATAGTCCAGCTGAGATATTTTTTAAGGACACTGGGCATGGGTAGTCTACTGGGATGGTGACCAAGGAGACAGGTTCAGATGAGTACATTGTAGGATTGTTTTCAGGCATGAAAAATTAAGAGCACAGTATATAGCTAAATAAATAGAAAGGTAATCACACTATGGGATTCTGTTGCAGAAGTGACAATGCTGTGTGTTCATCTCTGTTTGCCTCTTCCTGGGCACCCAGGAAAATAAGATTTCTCAGCCTCTCTCATTCGTAGGTTGGGAGCATGTGCTGGAGCTCCGGGCCATCAGGAATGTGAGCAAGGCTTGACACATCATTTCTGTTCAGAATCCATTAAGAGCAAATGTGTGATCTTAGCATCTAGACCTTAAAGTCTAAATAACATTGGCCAATAAAAGGAGACAGGGAGCCAGGCATGGTGCCTTATGCCTGTAATCCCAGCACATTGGGAGGCCAAGGCAGGTGGATGGCTTGAGGCTGGGAGTTTGAGACCAGCTAGGCCAACATGGCGAAACCCCGTCTCTACTAAAAATACAAAAATTAGTCGGGCGTGGTGGCGCATGCCTGTAATCCCAGCTATTTGGAAGTCTGAGGCACGAGAATCACTTGAACTTGGGAGGTGGAGGTTGCAATGAGCCGAGATCACACCACTGTACTCCAGCCTGGGCAACAGAGTGAGACTCCGTCAAAAAAAAAAAAAAAAGGGAGAAAAGGGGCCAGGGATTTTTTGGAGCAATGGCTGATTCCAGCCTAAAACAGAAAATGTATGTGATAAGCCAGGACCTTTTATAGCACAAAACAAGGAAAGTGCTCAAAAAAAGAATGGTGGCAGGAGACGACTTGAAGTACTATGAACTGATGAATCCGGGATACTTTGAGGAAGAAAATAAATAATGATAGTAATGCTCTATAATCCATGGCATAAAACAAATATCCGTGAGTTCAAAGCTAATGTAAGCACAGAATTGAAAATGTAAATTAATTCCAATTAATAAACAGGAAGAGAATGATGGTAATAAAAAATCACCATTTGGCAAACAGCACAGCAATAATTGCTTTGGACAAGAATCATCAATAGATGCTAAAATTTGTGGGCAAAATATGGCAATTAATAGCATATTTACATACCCTCAAAACATTACATTAGTGCAAAAGTAGTTGCAGGTTTTGCCATTACTTTTACAATTATTTTAATTACTTTTGCACCAAACTAGTATCTCCACATTTATTTAATGCATAGGGAAAATAGGAAACTTATAGTGGAGAAATCTGGCAGACAGCACCTGAACCAAATGCTCCAAGTTAACCTCACCTGTAACAGGACATATTGGCATCATATTCCTTTTGATCTGATGCTCCGAGAACTGTCCAGCAAAACTTCCATGGTATTCATGTCAAAAAAGGTTGATCTTTTGTGTGTGGCTATCTACTTTTCCTAGCACCATTTGGTGAAGAGACTATCTGTTTCCCATTGGTATTTCTGACACCCTTATCAAAAAACAGTTCACTGTACATGCGTGTATTTATTTCTGGGCTCTTTGTTCTGATGCATTGGTCTATGTATCTGTCTTCATGCCAGAGACATATGGTTTTAAGCACTGTAGCATTGTAATATATTTTGAAATCGGGAAGTGTGATGCCTCTAGCTTTGTTCTTCTTTCTCAAGATTGTTTTGACTATTTGGTGTCCTCTGTGGTTCCATGTAAGTTTTTAAAACCTGGATATCCACATGTAAAAGAATTAAATTGGACCATTATCTTGCACCATGCACATCAACTCAAAATGTGTTAAATAGTTAAATAGGGGAAAAGCTCCATGACATTGGTCTCAACAATGATTTCATAAATATGACACCAAAAGCACAGGCAACAAAAGCAAAAACAGACAAGTGGTATTGCATCCAGCTAATAAGCTTCTGCACAGCAAGAAGAAAAATAAACAGAGGAAGAAGGCAATCTATGAAACAGGGGAAAATATTTGCAGGCCATATATCTGATACAGGGTTAATTCCTAAAATGGTAAACTCATACAGCTCAACAGCAACAACAACAACAACAACAACAACAACAAACCACTAAGAACCCAATTTTAAAATGGGTTAAAGACTTAAATAGACATTTCTACAAAGAACACATACAAACGGCCAACAGGTATATGAAAAGGTGCTCAATGTCTCTAATCATCAGAGAAATGCAAATCAAAACCACAATGAGATATCATCTCATGCCTGTTAGGATGGTATTATCATGAAGACAAAGACAGCACGTGTTGACAAGCATGTGGAGAAATTGGATCCCTTGTACGCTCTTGGTAAGAATGCAAAATGGTGCAGCTGCTATGCAAAACAGTAAGGAGGTTCCTCAAAAGGATTACAAATAGAACTGCTAGGTATTTATCCAAAATAATGGAAATCAGGATCTGGGGGAGATACTAGCACTCCCCTGTTTGCTGCAGAATGTTCACAATAGCCAAGGCACAGAAACAACCTAAATGTCCATCAGTGAATGAGTGGATGAAAAAAGAGTAGTACATACACACAATGGGATATGATTCAGCCTAATAAAGAAGAAAATTCTGCAACATGTGACAACATGAATAAACCTTAACGACATTATGCTAAGTCAGATAAGTCAGTCACAGAAGGACAAATACTGTATGATTTGTACTGTACTATTTTAGAGACCTCCTATGAATGGAGGTCTCTAAAATAGTCAAACTCATAGAAGCAGACAGTAGAATGGTGGGTGCCGGGGACAGGGGTATTGGGGGGAATGGGTAGATGTTGCTCAATAGGCATCAAGTTTAAGTTATGTAAAGTGAATAAATTTGAGAGATCTGCAAAACCTTGTACCTATAGTTAACAGTAATGTATTGTGTACTTGAGATTCTGTTGAAAAGGTAGAACTAATGTTAACTGCCCTGGCTGGGCGCCATGGCTTACACCTGTAATCCCAGCACTTTGGGAGGCCAAGGCAGGTGGATCACCTGAGTTCAGGAGTTCAAGACCAGCCTGGCCAACATGGTGAAACCCCATCTCTACTAAAAACACAAAAATTAGCCAGGCGTGGTGGCAGGCGCCTGTAATCCCAGCTACTCAGAAGGCTGAGGAAGGAGAATCACTTGAACCTGGGAGGTGGAGGTTGCAGTGAGCCGAGATGGTGCCATTGCACTCCAGCCTGGGTGACAAGAGTGAAACTCCATCTCAATAAAAAAAAAAAGAAGAAGAAAAAAGAAAAGGAAAAGCAAAAAGAACTAATGTTAATTGCCCTTGCTGCAACTGAAAAATCCAAAAAGCACAATCACGTGACTTCAATCACGAAAAAATTAACCAAACTCAAATTGACGGGTAATATACTAACTAATTGGTTAGTGCTGATTAAATATGACAAGGTCAGGGGTCTAGCACCTGCCTGCAGTCCTAAATATTCAGGAGATTAAGGAGGGAAGATGACTTGAGCCCAGAAGTTTAAGTCCAGCCTGGACAACATATCAAGACCTCATCTCTGTCAATCAATTCATCAATCAAGACAAGGCCATAGAAAACTAAGAGTGTAAGAAATTATTCTGGACTGAGAGAGACTAAGCAGATGCAGCCACACTGCACAATGTGCAGCTCGGGATTGGATCACGCATCCCAGAACAGGGACAACTGGTAGAATCTGAATGGGTCTGTATTTACTAATAGGTTCATATCAATGTTCATTTCCTGGTTTTGATCATTGTACTGTGGTTATATAACACGTTAACATTTAGGGAAGCTTAGTAAAGGAACTCTGAGAGTTCTATTATTTTTGTGACATATATTTAAGCTCAATTTATTTTAAAATGAAAAGTTCACCAGAGAGTCAATGTTTTTCCTCACCTCTCTGTTTCCCTTCCAGGTTAATCCTGGAAGCCATGCATTGAGATGGGAGCATCTTGAAATGGGAAAAGCCTAGATCCCTGAGTCACTGCATGGAAGGGCATCCCGACCACCTCAACTCAACTTTACATGAGTGAGAAACAGGTTTCTGCTGTGCTAAGACACTGAGACTTCAAGTAACAGGTTATCGAAGCATAACCTACACTATTCTAATTAACACACCTGAGCTGCAGCTAGCAGTAATAAGCTGGATCTTTGGGCACACACATGCATAGATCTCCAGAATTATTGTTTATCAAAAGAAAAGTAAGTTGCAAAACAACAGCTACAGAGGGAAACCATTTATGTTGAAATAAAATCATGAAAATTTGATATAGGTTTTATGTGTGCACAAATGTGTATAAAAGTATAGAAAAAGGTTTAGAAGGATATACAGTTTGAAACTGTTCATTTCTAATGAGGGGACAAGGTTTCAGGATGTAGGGTGGTAGCCTTATTTGCAATATTTTAAACATGATAATATATTCAGGAATCATTTCTGTAATTAACATTCACAATAAAAGCAGACGACAGTCTGTTAAGTTGTTGACCTCAACTGAATGATTTGTAACCCATGGCAAGGATACATTTTCAGTGTAGACCTCATTAATTTAGTAGGGCCAGATTCTCTATTTACTGTATAATGAAGTTGCATTTTCCCAGAGGATTCAGTCCCAGAGTCAGAGCTTAAGGCAGAAATTGCATAAAGTTCATTACTCTTAAAATTTTCCTTAAATTGCCCATAAAGTATAGTGTCGAAGGTTTCATGTATCCAAAGCAATAAAGTTATTTTCCTGGACATGAATATTAAAGAACTACTGGACTACACTAAAGAGAGACACCAAATGGAATTTTACTTGCAGGTATCTGGACTAAATCCTCTGATTTTAAGTTAACTATAAACTCCCCATCAGTCAATGGGGCATGGCTGGAGAAATACCTCTGCAGGATTTATTCTATTTTGTTTTAATATTATGCAGCTCTAATTTTAATGCATGCTAATAGATGTGTTCATTATTGAGGAATTAAGTTAAATAATGAGGTTATCTGGGGTTCATTTCTAGAGGCAGCTTGTAGGTTAAAAGTAATTATGGTGCAATTTCACTTTACTAGGCTTTCTTAAAGAGGAATTTATCTTATCTATAATCTTTCCATTTGGCTCCTCCTTACAATGACCTCATAATTGCAACTCTCCTGTTTTCTTCTTGTTCTAGATGTCTTTTCGCCTGAAACTGAGCTATTAAACTGAGACCGAGTCCTCCATCTCTTCCCTCTCCACCTGGATGGGTCAACTTTCAAGGAACTTAATTACTTTTGTAACAGAACAAAGGCTACGGAAAATGTCTGTAAAATTTGGAACACAGGCTATGGAATTAGAATCCAAGCTCTCTGCAAAGAAATCTTGATTTAGTTATTCTGACAGCACATGGTCAACAGGTTTCTCCTCAAGATCCCCCTGCTTCCCTCTAGAATTGTGTATGGTGTGTGGGTGGAGGAGTTGGAAGGGGAGAAACTCTAGGGGAAAAGGGGTTGGAAATGGCTGTGGGGCTATTGAGGTTCAGAGAAAGCAAGCCTGATTTCTGTTCTGAGCAGAGGCTGGGAGGCTGGGGAAGGTCAAAGCCAACATCACAATAATGGAAGATTGGAGAAGGACATAAGGTTTGCTAGGAGCAATCAGAAGGACAGAATACATGAGTTTTAAGGGGGATGGGGGGAGTAAAATGGGAGATAGAACATGGGGCAGGAAGCCTTTTCATATGAGTCCACAGCCCCCACCTCCATGGAAGGGAGAAAGTATCATGGGTTGGTATGATACGGGCATGCCTATCATGTTAGGATGAAATTAATAAGCATGAGCTGGAAGAATATTAATAAAGATCAACATTCACATCTATTGGCCCTCTTCACATTTTCCCCATGATTTAGCAAAATAAATTCATCTACATCAATAAGAAGATTCCTAAGTCTTCCTTTTTGTTACACCGATAGACAAGAAGCTTGGTCTTCATAATAATATTTTCTCTGCTCTTTCCAAAATGTAGTCCTAACGTGGTCAGCAGAGAAACAATGGAAGAAGCCCATTAGCTCCCCATTAGCCTATCTGAAAGTAGCTGTAACTGACTCCCGAGGAGCCAAAGATTCTCATAGAGAAGAGGGAGCTATGCAAGCCCTTCATTGCTAATCAAATCACACCCATGAGCGCAAATGAGAGTGATCCATCCTTTATGGAGAATCCTGTAATTAGAGAAGGGCCAGGGTTAATGACCAAAGGAAAACAGACTAGCTCACTGCTACACTCCTCATGAGCATCTCAATTCAGTTTCAGATTTATAAACCTAACCTCTGGTTCCTCCTATCCTTCCACCTATTATTGTTAATATAGATGAGTATAGACACATGCAAGGATAATCACTCAGAAAGTACAATTGATATTATTGGAGATTACAAAGAAATAACTTTTAATAACACATAATTACCAATAACACAGACGTATTCACAGTTAATTATGCCATTGCGTAGGATGAGATTTGAGAAAGTAGAGGAGAAAATGAAAAAAGGAGAGAAAGACCTTTTCTTGGCTTTCGATTTCCAAAAGTCTAGAAAAAAAGTACAGGAAATGCTAAGGATCTGAATGAAGAGTCACTGCCTAACAACAAGGGCTGCTCCACATCCACAACTTAGTCCTCAAACTAAAAGGCAGAGAGGGTAGTTAGTGGAGAAGTAGAGACGTTGGTGGATCTGTTTCTCATAATGAGCCAAGGAGAGAGAGGATCTGAGAGCAGAGGGGCCCTGTTATCTGTTCCCAGGGATGTGGAGGGTATCCAGAGAGAGAAATTGACAGAGACTTGACTAGCCTGACAGGGCTTTGCATATCATCCTGGAGATTTCCTGTGCCCTAGGGTGGTACGGAGGCAGTGTAAGCATCCTCATGTGCCCAGGAGTATTGTGGAAGTAGCTACAAGAGCCTCTGGACCTGAAAAGTCAGTTCACCATGTAGGTGGGGGTTAAAGAGGTCATCCTGATGGCTTGGGAGCAGCACAGCCAATGCATTAAAGCCAGACGGACACCTGGGTCTCAGAAGATGCTTTACATGAAGAAGTTATTCAGTCAGATATTTCCATTCCCACATGCTTTGGAAATGTATTCTGGGGCAGCAGTCCCCACCCTTTCTGGCACCAGGGACCAGTTTTGTAGAAGACAATTTTTCCAAAGACTGGTGGCGGGATGGTTTTGGGATGATTCAAGTGCATTACATTTATTGTGCACTTTATTTCTATTATTCTTACATTATAATATACAATGAAATAATTATACAATTCACCATAATGCAGAAGGAGTGGGAGCCCTGAGCTTGTTTTCCTGCAATGAGATGGTCCCATCTGGGGGTGACAGAGACAGTAACAGATCATCAGGCATTAGATTCTCACAAGGAGCGTGCAACCTAGATCCCTCGCATGTGCAGTTGACAGTAGGGTTTGTGCTTCTATGAGAATCTAACGCCGCCACTGATCTGACAGGAGGTAGAGCTTGGGTAGTAATGCGAGCTATGGGGAGCAGCTGTAAATACAGAAGAAGCTTCACTCACTTGCCAGTCACACACCTCCTGCTGTGTGGCCCAGTTCCTAATCGGCCACGGACCGAGACTGATCCATAGACTGGTGGTTGGGGACTCCTGTTCTGGGGCTTCCCAGAGCATAAACACAACCAAAAATGAAAAGGAGAGGGGGGCCCCACAGTAACTGAGATTTCCTTCCTGAAAAGGAGCAGCATTTGGAAACTTGAAAAAGAAATTGGGTTGCACCCTTGTAAAGTTATAAAACTATTTATCTTGCATTTTTATGTTTGTGGCACAGGACACTATTTCCATATATGGATCATCAATATTTATGTAATTAGAACAGAGGGAAGTATATGAACTAAAGTTCAATGTTTTTTTTACCATGATTCAGAATACCCTTCAAGATTTTCAATGCCTTGAATACAATTTATGGGTATTGGTAATCAATGACTGGCAGGTCTTTACGTCTATCCCCTCATCTGTAAAACAAGGTCATTAGATGAAATATGTTATAAAGTGAAACAATGCATTGAAGCTTTGTTCATATGCATACATGTGAACATTCACACACATGTATATATACATACATACATTAACATGCCCATACACACACACACACACACACACACACACACACACACACATCCTGTTGGTTCTGTTTTTCTGGAGAACCCTGACTCAGGCAACTGTAAATGTAAGTAAACATTCCACTATGCTTCACTAGCTTGAATAACAACACTCTTCTGATTGCTTTTTATGCACTGTGTGATTTTGAGTACGTTATCTCATTTAAACCTCCCAATGTTATTGTGAAGAGATGCTTGGTGAGGTTAAATGGTTTGCAAAAGGCAAAATGGAAGAACACGTATTTGAATCTAAGCACAGTGTTCTATTTACTGCAACAGGGTTATCTCCCTGGTTACTTCTACATCACCTTTAGTTCCATCCTAGAAGCAACGAGATGTTCTTCGTACCAAATAGGAGAATACTTTGTGTTACAGACTTTGCCTTCATGCTCTTCATCATCAGTAGACAAGTGTCAGCAGCTTCTGAACCCTATTCCTGCTTCTTTCCTCGAGTGACAGATAAATCTGGATATAGGCTGTAATTCTGCTTTCCTGAAGTTTCCTACACCTTCCCATCCAAGGTGCGAGATAAGTTAAAGGCATTCAAGAGAGATGAAGTGCCAGTTTCTCCTGACTAACTCATAAACAGTAGCTCAATCTGTGTTTCCTGGAAAACAGAGCCTGAAGCCAGCAAAGGTTATGTGCTATTAAGGTCTGAGGAGGTGTCAGCCCCCAGAGCAGGGACTGGGGAAAGGAGGGGTGAGTCAGGGAATCAAGGAGGCTGGTGTGAGTATACACTACCAAGCTCATTAGTATTTGGTATCAAGCACCAGACATCGCTCACTGTTGCCAGACTTTCTGGAAGACAGTACAAAGGAATGCTTCTCAGAACTCTCCATTTGGGGAGGAATTTCTCAACCAGTTTCCATTTTTCAATTGGTCAGCAGTTTGCTCTGCAGGGTGCTAATTCCTCTCTGCCTCTGGGTAAAATGTATGTGCCTGTCCAGAAAAAGTTTCCTGTTTCAGAGTCCACAGGAGAGCCCTAGGGAAGGACAGCCTGGACACGCAGGGAGACCCCCCTCTTTAATGTCAGAGGAAAGTCCTCAGAGTCAACGTGGAGTTTGTTGCCACAGTAGCGGGGGCTGGAAAAACTGGCTGAAGGTCCTGGAACCAGGTGGGGCAGAGAGAGTCTGAAATAGAGCAAAGACGCATTTGGTGCACGTTCTTTAGTCCAGTTCTCTCATCCTGACCCCCACAGGCCTTCCCGAGTGATTTTGGCCTGGCCAGGCCTCACAGTGGGTTCAAGGCAAGCCATTTGCTGCCAGCAGCAGAAAGCAACTTTGGATCATTTAAGCAATGCAGGGATTTACAGGAAAGATATTGGGACAAACTTGAGAATTTAAAAAATAGCTGAGAAAGCAGGTCTGCAGAAGGGCAAGAACCATGACCAGAAAGGGATCCCAGCAGCAGCTCACGTGTCTGCCGTTAGTGAGAATTGGCTTCAAAGCACTCCAGGCTCTGTGGCTTTCCTTTGCAGTTCAAGGTGCTTGGGAGAGAATCTGATTGGGTCAGCTGTACAGGCTGTTTCTATGCCTGAATTACTCATCTGCAGCCAGGGCACAGGATGGCAGATGAAGGGTATCCCTGTGAGCATCCTGCATCAGACTGGATAAGCGAGGTTATCAGGTCGTTATCAAACTACCTCATTGCCCTGGTGCTTTAACAAAGGTTGATTTCCTTGTCACGCTGCACACCTCTCACAGGTCGGCTGGGGACGCTGCTCTCCCCGACCCCATGATCTGGGACTCAGGCTACTTAAGCAGCCAGTATCTTGAACATCGTCAGACACCAAGCCAGACAGAAAGATTGCTCTGGAAGCTTTTGAGCTGGTAATTAAATGTTTTTTAGGAAGAACTGGTCATTTGACTTTACTCAACCACAAGGGAAAAGAAAAGGATGACGCCACAATCTTACTAGGGTGGGGAGACATGGAAACATTTGAAAAACAACATTAATACATATCACCAACTCATGGGTGGGATTCATACATATCAGCAACTCATGGGTGGGATTCATACATATCACCAACTCATGGGTGGGATTCATACATATCACCAACTCATGGGTGGGATTCATACATATCACCAACTCATGGGTGGGATTCATACATATCACCAACTCATGGGTGGGATTCATACATATCACCAATTCATGGGTGTAGAGGGTAGGAGTGTTTCCAGCAGAAGATAAAGGAATTACAAGGCAGAGAAAATGATCAATGTCTATCATATATCACAGGCTTGAGGAAGACTGAATTCTTTATCTCAGAATTTTAGAGCTAAAGTAAACCTACAGCTTGCAAAGTCACACTTCTGCTTTTCAATGTTTTTTATTTTTTAAGATGCATCAACACATTGCAATTGTATATATTTATAGGGTTCAGTTTGATATTTTGATACGTATATATGTTGTATAATGGTCAAACCAGAATGTTTAAGCATATCCATCACACATTTATCATTTATTTGTGGTCAAAAGATTCAAAAGCTCTTGTCTAGCTATTTTTTAATATAAAAGGCCTCACTGTTAACCGTCATTACCCCACCATGCAGTAAGATACCAGAACTGCTTCCTCCTATCCGATTGTCACTGTGTACCCATTAACCAGCCTCTCCCCATCTACCCCACAATCTTTCTGTCTGGCTCCCCTATTTCTGGTAACCACGGTTCTACTTTCTGCTTCTGTAATACAACTCTTTTTATTTTAATTTTAGATTTCACATATGATTGAAATCCTGCGGTATTTGTCTTTCTGTGTCTGGTTTATTTCACTTAATGTGATGTCCTCCAGGCCCATCTACAGAGACCCAAAGAAGGAGAATGGCCATTTGGCGGCTCAGCGATAGGCACTGAACAAGATGGCCCCCGTCAAAGGCTCTCCTTTATGAGCACTCATTATTAAATGTGCTGACGATAAACCTCCTCTTAGCATGAGACTTAAAAGACACGGTCACTGGCAAGGGCTTTTGCCATTCAAAACACTTGTTCTATTAATAACTTTGATGCCAGAACCTCAACTTTCCTTCATAAAACCGATTTCACTGCACTTTCAGGCCAAGCGCTTCAGAAGGAAGTTCCCAAGGTCGATCTGTGACTCAGGTGTGGCTCATCAGAGCCAAAGTGGTTCAGATATGACATCTGATTTAGTCAACCAGAGCCATGAGATGTTGGTTGGAATTCTTGGGAGATAGGTTATTTTGTTTTCTGCAAGGACTGTGAATGGAAAGAATGGTAGAAACCTGGAGGTGCTGGGGTCAGCCTGTGGGTGGCCAAAGCAACCATACAGGGAAATCCAGAGCTGAAATGTGAGAAGAGCAAAACTGGTACTGATGATACTGTTGGAGCTCCTGGATCAAGCCATACCTGAAGTCCATATGCAGACTTTTTTATGGAAGTCAATAAATGTCTCTTTTCTGTTTCACACAGTTGAACTTTTTTTTTTTTTTTTTTTGCCAATTGCAAGAAAAAATTTCAACTGTTTTTCATTTAATTGATTTTCTCCAAAGCACATATGGGTTACTAAACAATTTAAAGAATCATTTACAGATAGCTAAGAAAGCCCAGAGAATGTTTTATATGTGACAATTCATGGGAGAGCCCCACCCCACCTCTCATCAAACTGGACACATTGAACAATCGGGTTGATTTTTTTTTTTTTTTTTAGCTCTTGGAACATGTAGAGACTATTAACAACAAAATATAATTTTCACTGCTTTATTGGTATTAGATTTAATTTACTGCTGAGAAAAAAGGGAAATGGGAATTACACCATTTCCAGATGTCCTTCAGGGTGTTCTCATAGTGGTGCTAAAAAAGAGGAAGCTAATATTTCTATGAACCTTTTGTGCCATAAAGTTAAACAGGTCTCTTCAATGAACCATGCTGGACTGACTGCTTTCCAATTACGCTTAATCATTTTCATAGGCAAACTTCAAACCTCAAGGACTTTCCTTGTGCTTTTGAAATCTGATATTATTCAAAGCCATAAACATATCTTTGGTGCTTAAAAGGTTGATTGTTTTTAAAGATGAAGAAGTGAAGAAATAAACCCCATACATTTTCTTTTGTGAGTCTCCGCACATTTGGAGCTTGGGCACAAAGGAGATTCTTGGAATGGTGGCTGTTCCAATGTGCCATTCAAAATGTACTGGGGAACCAAGTCATCGTAGAGAAGATGGAGAATACTTGAGCCAGCTACTTAATTAAGATGCAGGAGTGTGTGGTCTGAATCCAATACTCTCAAGGCCGACCAACACTCAGAGAAGTGATTAACCTGCAAAGCAAGGCAAGTTGCCACATAGGAACCCTATAAGAGGAGAGGGTTCTGAGAGCCATACAAATGGGAACGTCATCAACCTATTAAGATAAAAAGACATTCGATGACTGCTCAGTGGCCAGGACTTGGGATGAAGAAATGTGACGATGAATATCACTGAGCACCCACCTAACTTAGGAGTCCACACACGTGCAATGCACCTGTTAAGGTTTTCGCTATGGATGCTGTAACATGTTGCCACAAACTTAGTGGCTTGAAACAACAAATCACTATTTTTCATTTTGGGAGGGTAGCGGTATAAAATGGGTGCGCTGGAAAGACTGTGTTCCTTCTGGAGACTTCAGGGGAGAATCTCTTCCCTAGTCTTTTTTTTCTTTTTCCTATCAATGCTGAATATTTATTAACAAAGAGATACTGGCATTTTGACATTTCTAAAGACTTGCTTTGGACATTAACATTTGCAGTGGATGCTTTAAAACAAACATTTTGAAGCTATACCTATAGAAAAACTAGGAAAATGTAATACAGAAATGAATAATTACATCAATTATAGTCGCTGTTACAAATATTGTGTCAAATGTACCCAGAGGTTGCCTGAATCTCATAGCTCGTGGCCCGTTCATTTCATTCCTCCAATCTGGTGCTTCACTTCAACCTTTCCTTTATCCTCACACTCCCTACTGCAGTTACCCACTCCTGTCTCCCTCTCATACAAGGACGCTTGTGGTTACATACATACAAATGATCGAGAATCATTTTCTCACCTCACATCTCTAGCCACAACTCCAAATTCCCTGCTGCTATGTAAGTCAACATTCACACCTTCCAAGGGTTTAGGATGCAAACACTTTGAGGGGTCGCTATTTAGTCTACTACTGTCCCGAGAGCAGAAGCTGGAAATCAAGGAACTCTCCCCTTCCAGAAAGGACTCTCCCATTGAAAAAACTTCCTGGTTTTGCTGTCCTGTTTATTTAAGCTTCTTGTTAATGCTTGACTTCTTCCAAGATTTGGTCTTATCTAGTCCCTGTATTATAACTGTCTGAATCCCCCTTCAGGAGTTTGTATACAGCACACATCATATGAGCTATGGGGGCTCAAAGCTACATCCTCTCACCTCCTTCTCTCCCTGTATTTCCTAACATTTGCTCAGTAAATGTTGAACAAAGATGCCATTAGCAATGCTTAAAAAAAAAAGAGGCTCACCTAGGAACTTTAAATGTCCATGCTAATTACTTCCTCATGCAACTTGCATCAAAAGCACAGACATTACTCCAATTTCCCAAATTGGGAACTCATACACATGTAGGCAAGAATATGAGGCCTTCAGTTTCATCCATAAAGACAGTCACAGCAACAATCACAGCCGCAACCATGAGAGCAAAAACTAACATTTATTGAGTACTCACTTTGTCTTGGGCACTGTTCTAAGTGATTTTATGCATTATTTAATTAAATCCACCCTCCTCCCCAAGTCTGGTGGGTGGGGGTCATTGTCTCCATTTACAAATGAGGAAACTGAGGTTTAGGGTGATTAAATGAAATGCCCAACACCAGAACAGACACAGGAATCACCATCAGCCTAGTCTGATTTCAAGGCTCCGACTCTTAAGCACCATATTTTATTGTCTCAGGTGATGACGCTGAAGGGAACATAATATTTTAGGCACGTACATTGGAAAAGACTATAGTAGCACCAATAGGTCTTTTTTTTTAAAAAAAAAAAACACCTATTGTCTATAGCATTTATCTAAAGGACATAAACTACAGCTACTGTGAATCCTAGTGGGTTTCTGGGCTCAAAATCTTGAGAAGCAAGAACAAGGTCTATCCACATCCACCAGGCTTGTCTGCCACTTTATTTTTTTATTTTTATTTTTTTGACGAAGTCTTGCTTTGTTGCCAGGCTGGAGTGCAATGGCACGATCTCGGCTCACTGCAACCTCCGCCTCCCAGGTTCAAGCAATTCTCCTGCCTCAGCCTCCCGAGTAGCTGGGATTTTAGGCGTGCACCACCATACCCGGCTAATTTTTGTAGTTTTCGTAGAGATGGGGTTTCACCATGTTGGCCAGGCTGGTCTTGAACTCCTGACCTCAAGAGATCCACCCGCCTCGGCCTCCCAAAGTTCTGGGATTACAGGCGTGAGCCACCGCACCCAGCCTCTGCCACCTTTTCTATGGCAAGGCCAGGATATGTCTCCGAGGGCTCTCCATTAGGCAGCCCCTGGCACACAATACAAAGCTCACCTTCCTTCCAGCCCTGATCTGTGGGCCAGCTGCTGATGCTGTGCTGCAGGCTGGGGTCTGTGGGTCAGCTGGGCTCAGAAGGCAGTGGGCATTAGTTCCAGCTTTTGGGTTGGGCTCAGGGCCATTCCAGATGCTTCCTTTTTTTCCAGGACCAGCAGGCCACTGGAGCGTAGTTTTCTCATAATAATGGCAGAAGCACCAGAGGGAAAACCTAACCCCATAAGCACATGTTCAGCGTCGCCTCCTTTCACATCCACCAACAGCCCCTTGGCCAAAGCAATGCACACAGCGAAGCTCGAGCTCAAAGTCATTGGGAGAGGGAAAGGCTCCACCCACGTGAGACCAAAGCAAAGCTGTGGATATAAAGCAAGGGACAGAGGCCTGGATCCCAAAGACAACCCATTGCCAGGTGTGCATTTCTAGTCTTGTTTTCCTTGCTGTGAGGCTCTCAATTCCACGTCTGCTCCAAAGGCGGAAGAACCAAGGGGTAGAAACCAATGTTTTCTACTCCACTTACAAGCACGGGTCCTTAATTCCACCTCCCCACATGTGTTCAATCCATCAGCAAGCACTGATGGCTCCACAGCCAACACATCAACCGGTGCCACCCAATTCTCACCATCAGGGTGTCCCTTGCAGCCACCACCATCATCACTCACCGGGACTCTGCAGAGCCTCCACCATCATCACTCACCAGGACTCTGCAGAGTCCACCACCATCATCACTCACTGGGACTCTGCAGAGTCCACCACCATCATCACTCGCCGGGACTCTGCAGAGCCTTCGCCATCATCACTCGCCAGGACTCTGCAGAGCCTCCGCCATCATCACTCGCCAGGACTCTGCAGAGCCTCCACCATCATCACTCGCCGGGACTCTACAGAGCCTCCACCATCATCACTGACTGGGACTCTGCAGAGTCCACCACTATCATCACTCGCCAGGACTCTACAGAGCCTCCACCATCATCACTCACCAAGACTCTGCAGAGTCCACCACCATCATCACTCGCCAGGACTCTGCAGAGCCTCCACCATCATCACTTGCTGGGACTCTACAGAGCCTCCACCATCATTACTGACTGGGACTCTGCAGAGTCCACCACCATCATCACTCGCCAGGACTCTGCAGAGCCTCTACCATCATCACTCACCAGGACTCTGCAGAGCCTCCACCATCATCACTCACCGAGACTGTGCAGAGCCTCCGTATTAGTCAGGGTTCTCCTGAGAAGCAGAGCCAACAGGATATACACAGATGTGTATGGGAAGATTTGTTATGAAAATTGGCTCATATGATTATGGAGGCTGAGAAGTCCCATGATCTGCCACTGGCAAGCTGGGGAACCAGGAAAGCTGGTAGTGTGATTTGGAAGGAGAAATCCTGAGAACTGTGGGTGGGTGGGTTGGGGGGGCGGGGTGAGCATAAATCTCTGTGTCTAAAGACCTGAGAACCAGGAGCTCCAATGCCTGAGGACAGGAGACGATGGAAGTCCCAGCTCAAGAAGACAGAGGGGAAATTAACCCTGCCTCCACCTTTGTGTTCTGCTTGCGCCCTCGATGGATTAGATGGTGCCATCCCACACTGCTGAGGGTGGATCTTTACTTGGTATACTGATTTAAATTCTAGTCTGTTCTAAGGAAGAAACACCCTCATACTCATAACCAGAAATAATGTCTTACTGACTATCTGGCTATCCGTGAGCCCAATCCAGTTGCCAAATTTCAACCATCGCAGTCCGTAAGCGGAGTCATTGACTCCACACAGTGGCTTGTGTGATCTTTCAAAATGTCAACTCCTTGCCTGACAACTCTACACTTGCAACACCATGCAAAGGCCAGGTCACCCCCTGAACGATCCCATATCCTCCAATACCATGCAAAGACCAGGTCACGGCCTGAACAATCCCATATCCTACAATATCATGCAAAGGCCAGGTCACGGCCTGAACAATCCCATATCCTACAATATCATTCAAAGGCCAGGTCACGGCCTGAACAATCCCATATCCTACAATATCATGCAAAGGCCAGGTCACTGCCTGAACAATCCCATATCCTACAATACCATGCAAAGGCCAGGTCACGGCCTGAACAATCCCATATCCTACAATACCATGCAAAGGCCAGGTCACGGCCTGAACAATCCCATATCCTCCAATACCATGCAAAGACCAGGTCACGGCCTGAACGATCCCATATCCTACAATACCATGCAAAGACTGGGTCACGGCCTGAACGATCCCATATCCTACAATACCATGCAAAGGCCAGGTCATGGCCTGAACAATCCCATATCCTGGTGTCACCTTGCAAAGTCCAGGTCACAGCCTGAACAATCCCATATCCTCCTAGCTCCTTCCCGCTTATATGGCGGCATCTTGCAAAAGTTCCCCTGCCACACCCCTGAATACCAAATATACTTGGATCTTTTTTTTTTTTTTTTTTTTGATAGGGTCTTACTCTGTCAGGCTGGAGTGCAGCGGCGCAATCTCAGCTCACTGAAACCTCCGCTTCCCAGGTTCAAGTGATTGTCATGCCTCAGCCTCTCAAGTAGCTGGGATTATAGGCGTGCGCCACTATGCCCAGCTAATTTTTGTATTTTTAGTAGAGACAGGGTTTTGCCATGTTGGCCAGGCTGGTGCTGGTCTTGAACTCTTGCCCTCAAGTGATCTGCCCACCTTGGCCTCCCAAAGTGCTGGAATTACAGGCATGAGCCACTGCGCCTGGCCAAGCTCTTTCTTGGCCCTCAATGAAATCTTTGCCAACTACAACATCTACAGAAACCACATATCCATTATACACTTTCCACTAACTAGAATGTTCTTATTTTATTATTACTTGGGGAATGCCAGTACATCCCATAGAAAGAAGTTTAACTGAGAGCAGGGACTTTACCAGCCTGATTCACCCCTATATCCCCAATAACAAGCACAATGCCAGTTTATATTAGCAGCCCCCTAAATATTGGTTGAATTGAAAAATAATCAAAGAGACAAATGAACACAAACTTCAAATGCACTCCAGAAAGCTGGAGAAAGAAATTACTCAAGCCTAAAGAATATTGCTGTAAGTATTACTGGTTCAACAAATTCAACATTCTCCTGTATACACATCTGATATTTAGGAAATGGAAGCTTGATTGAGTTTCAGGGAGTCTAAGTGCCACTGCCTGTCCTGAGGCTTGGCAAAGGACCTCATGCCACCTGCAAATAGCAAGACATCAAATTATGTATTAGTTACAATGCAAAGGTAAAGGAATTGAGTATAAATGTATGCCCCCCAAAAAACCCACATGAAATTAGAAAAAAAAGTGGCCTGTTATAAAGCCATCCAAATGTATGGCATACTTAAAAAAATATATGCCCAGCAAGAAATAGCTCAAGCAATGTATTGCAATGTTGATGAAAGGCCACATGCTATGAATCTGAGCTCTGGAGCTTGACTGCCCAGGTTAGGATTTTGATCAGGTTTCTTAATCTCTCTGAACCTCAGTTTTGCCATCATTAAGATGCAAGTAATAGCAGTGCGTCTCTCATAGGGTGTCACGGACACCACAAGGTCCGATCCACGCAAGGTCTTTGTGAGCAGTGCTGGGTGCATAGTAAGAATCCATCTGGGCTTGCTATTATTAGTATAAATAAATATTAATTTGGATCAAATTGTAGATACAAAGCAGAGAGAGAAAAAATCATAATTAGAACTGTTAAATAACACTTGTTATAATTTCCCCGTGGTGCCTTCTCAAAATAAGGTCTTCTGTAAATGCCACTTCAAATCTCAGAGCTCAGCAACTCACCCACCAGCCAGCTGTCAGGGAACGGGTTTAACTCAGAGAAGTGGTTCTGTTGAGCCACTTCTTTTTCTCTGACAATGTTATCTCAGGGCTCCCCAGTAGAAAAGTTACAATGCTTATTATAACCACACTATAAACAAGGCCTGGGTTTATATAACACCTCGGTTACCAAAAGCTAAAAAGCACATCTAAGTGTTGTAGTTACGTCTATTTTCACAACATCCACGCAAAATTAAGAAAGTTTGATAATATTATCTCATTTGTAGATGAAGAAATTCCAAAGAAATCAAGTGACTTCTTCTGGCTTATCCAGTAGATAAGTTGGATGGCTAAAAAGAGGTCTGAAGACAAGCTTCAGCATAACATGCCTTCCATAATTTACCCAACTTAACATTTTAATCTATCTACTTATATTTCACCTCTTTCCAAAACATATTAACAAAGGAATTGGTATTATAATCAATAGTTCAAATATGTTCTCCCAGAATGCATTCCGTGGCACAATACAGATGTTGATTGTTGTGGCTTGGGAAACTAGGAATTCCACTGGCAAACAGGATTTTATGATAAAGAACCCTGTGCAACACAATATTTTAATTCCTCCTATGTAGTAAATGATCATTATTTACGGTTCTGAGTGGTCCTACAGCAGAGAAGTCTGCTGACTTTGGTTAACCCAGCATTTCGCATTCTTGGCAGAGCATTTTTTTAAATACAAAATCGATAATATTCAAAGCACCAGTGTTCTATGTCTCATCCGTTTAGGAAATGCTGACTTAGGAAATCACAGGGCAGAGCAAATCTAGACAAGAAGGAGAACTCCAGAACCAGGTTAGGGCACTAAAGACGGTCTGCAGACCTGAAAGTGAGCACCCGAATGGCCAAGGAAAAGCGGGAACATGAGCAGTTCTAGGAATCCGCTAGTGAGCGACAGGTAGGTCTGGAGATTGTGGAGTTTTTGGAGATTTGATGAACCTTTAACTCAAACTGCCTCAAATATTTTAAGATTTGACATAAAGAAGTAACACAGGACAAGAGACTGATTTTTTTTTTTTATCTAAGCAAATTTAGCAATCCCAAATGTAAGTCATGACATTCTTAGAGGTACTATTCAAATTTGTTTTAAACTTAGTGCTACTAGTTCCAAAATGGGTGCATATGTTAATGCAGAAGGATTTTAAAGAGTTTCTAGGAGATTTAGAGAGAAACTCGAGCACCCTATGAAAAGAGGATAATCCAACCAAGTGACAGTGACTAGAAACACCTATTGAACCCAACAGAAAGTAGGAAATCAGTATCTTATTATCACCTGTCATTATTATTGTTATTATTTTTCCAACATCACTGAAAATACCACAGCTGAACCTTCTGCCTCATGCTTATTTGCTAATTCAAACCTAGAGATTTCTTTTCAGGCAGTGAACATATGATTTAAATGGAGTTTAAAACCTTAGCCCTTCTATTTCCTAGGCTCCTCAAAATGTACATATCCAAAACAAAATGCTTGATTCCCCCTTAAAACCATCTCATCCCTCTCTTCTCCTGTCCCAGACACAGATCCTCCATACAACTGTCTGCTTGAAATCAGACACAGAGGCTTCCTCAGACATTCTCTTCTTTCCCTCAACACTCACATAACCCTGGAGGAACAAGTCTCCTGAGCACTTCCTTGTGGCTGTAACTGCAGATCATTCGAATCTGCCCTCTTCTCTCTGCACCAAGACAGTCCAAGCCACAACTGGCTTCTTAGCTGGACTCTGCCATAGTCTTTGTAAGTGGTCTTGCTGCTTCCATCCTGCTTTCTTTCAATGCGATCTCCACTCACAAATATTTTTAAAAGCATAAAATGTATGATTTTCTTATTTTCTCTTGATATCCCCCACATCCTAACTATTACACTAGGAATAAAGTCTAGACACCATCTCCAAACTTATCTTGAGACATTTCTCTCGAACTCTTTGCATTCTTGCCACACTGGTTACTTCCAGTTCTTTCTCTCCTTTGAGCTTCCAAGGTAAAGTTCCCTCTATCTGCAACATCTATATCCTTTGCACCTTGCCTGACACCTCTTTAATTCTTCAAGCCTCAGTTTATAGGCTGACCCTATCTGATCTTCCAAATCAAGGATTCCTCTTTACCTAATCTTTAATTCTCGATCACAATATTGTTATATGTTACAGCATGCTGTTTGATACCTGCAATTTTTACTGACTTATTTACTTGTTCCTTATCTGTCTCCTACATCCTTACTGCTCACTCCATGGGAGTGGGAACCATGTTTTCTCTACCCTACATTCTAGGCATGATACGTAAACATCCATAAAGTATCTGCATGGGTGAATAAAGAAAACTCTACAAAGGATTTTTTTGATGTGAAAGGAATCTAATTTGAATTTACAGTACATCGTGTACATAACTTGCAAAGCATCCACGAAAGGGCAATTCATTAATTCCCTTCCATTTCTCTGCCACAAAAACTACTTTGGCCAACATTTCAATAAACAAGCAGGGCTTACTTCCTATCACTTGCCTTCAAAATATTCAACGACCTGTTGCCTTGTTTAGAAATAATAAATTGAATATAAAGGCAAAATAAAATGATCCTTCAGAAATAGCAGAACACCTCTTAATTCTTAAATGAATACTAAAACACAATAAATAGCACATACCACTTAGATGATAAATGGATTTAACTGGAGTTTGGGAAAAGAAAGAGCCATCATAATCCAGCCAATTTTGGGGCTATTCTTAGATACACACTTATAGAGAATATTTGATGGAATAAAAATGTCCTAGGTAAGATGTCTTTATCTGCCTGGAAGAGGTAAATAGTAGCTGTAGACGGATATTGATCAATTTACCATTTTGGATGTTAAATGACTGGAAGAGGAGCAAGTAACTATAGCTTTTAGTCTAAATTTGCAAGGAAGGGTACATTAGGGTAAGCTGCTTATGTGAGCAAAATGCCAAACACTGTTGGTCTTCAGAATCCATAGGGTACTCTTCACAGCCTCAGTTTACCCACTCATGTAAAGAGAATTCTACCCTCCCTCTCTTTATCTTACTTATGTAAACTCCTGAACAAACACATTCAAAGGTCACTTACGTAGTTTGGTTCTTGATAGCAAAACACACCGTGAATATCTTCTTTAAATAGGTAACTCTTCTTAGGTCCCGTATTATATTAATATATTTCCTCTGGTTCTTTTTGTAAATTTAGGTGATTTTTCATGTTCTTTCTTTAGTTGTTGGTGGCATCTTTGTTGTTGTTGTTAAATGCAAAGGGAAGGCATAGTCTAATTATCTATCTAATTACTAGTTCAATAATTACTTTATCACTACTTAGGCACCAAATTATCTAAATAGCTTTTGTCTTTACAGTCCTCTCAGATTTGTCCCTTGAATATACGTTGGCCCTTTCCCTTTTATAATAATATACAAGAGAGTGGGTAAAATCCTCAGGAATAAAGGTATTGTAGGATTGTGATTGCTTTTAAAGATCCTATGTAGACAGTTATCCAGCCTACAGTCCCATCTCAGCAGAACCCCACCTGGATCACTCAGAGGAGAGTTGCACTTTATGCTGGGTCTGTGAAATGGGATCTTCTTTTCCACTGTTGCTGGTGTTCACTAACCAGGCTGCAAACTTTAGGAGAGCAAGGTGTCATATAGATAGAAAAATTCAGATGTGTTCAATAAAGCTCTCATTGGAAAGAGAAGCATGGTGCGTTTCAAACTCATTGAAGTTGAATAAGTGTAGGTGGTCAGGCCAGAAAATCGAGGAATCCTGAGGGAAAAAAGCAAAGCTACATTTTTTAAAAAAACTATAAGAAAATAGCTATAAAAGCCATGATAGAGTCGTCCTCTGCAGCTGGAGTGTTTCACAAGACACCCGACTGAGCTGGAAGGGCCCGGTGTGGAAAAGTCATTTGTCACAAAGCATGGTCAGAAAAGGAAGCCAGATTCCTAAGCATTTCCCCCAAAAAAAGTTCTACAGCCAGAAAATCTAGATGAGGGCTGTCTGAGAAGGAAAATCTAGATGAGGGCTGGCCGAGGAGGAAGACTCAAGTTCTGATTCACAACTGTGCGTGATTGCTATAGAAAGAAAAGCCAAAGGACTCTACAGGCCAGTGGTGGCTGTGAGGGCAAGGAGGGTGGGTGGGAGGTGGCAGGAACCAGGTCAGGAGGTAGGATGTCAGGGAACCGGTCAGGGCCTCCCCAGAAAACAGAAGGACATTGTGAGTAGGATTTATTCAGGAAGGGGGGATAGAGACGAACCACAGACATGCTTCAGTAACCTGGAGCTGGCAGCAGCTAAGCTGTTACCAATCCTTGGCCTGAGAGGGAGGAAAGACAAATAATTTGCTGTTCAGTTGTGGGACAGGCCCAGCCCAAGGGGACCTTGCAGAGAGAGAACCGGAAAGGAAAGTACTGTGACCTCACTCTCCTCCCTCCCTCTGAGCTCCTGCTGGGGTTTCCAGAGACTTTTCTTTGGCTGAACCCAGGTGGAAGCCAGAAGGCACTGAAATCCTTTAACAAAGATTGTGCAAGAGAGGATGGAGAATGGGTCTTGGTAAGTAAAGAGAAGAAACTCAGTACATCCAGTAAAAGGAAGGCTTGAAGAACATGGTATAAACCATCCAACTCCTCATTCCCATTTAATCTGTCAGAGTCATCAGATTAGAAGCAATATTGATTAGGAAGGAATTGGACCCCAATTTAATGAGCAGTCTGCACACCTCAACCAGGCCTTTTAAAGTGAGCTCCAGCCTCCCCGCTTGCATGCATCATTGTCTCAAACAGACAGATGGAATTTGTAGTTGTGCTTATTGAACCTGCGAGGAACTGGAGGGAGAAAGAAAGGTCCTAGGGTAATTCTCATTGAACAAAAAGGAACAGGACAGAAAGTGATCAAAAAAACTGCAGATCAATAAACCTAAAGTCAGCATAGACACAGGTATATGTTGTTAAAAGTATCACGAGCACTTTAGCAAAGAACTGAAAATCTGTAGAACATGGTATGTATGTTACCTATGAATAATCGGTTCTTGGTTGCTTCGATTTTATATGTACCATCATGTGTTCACTCAACAAATATTTTGAATGCCCACAACGTTCCAGCTGATGTTCTGGATGTTGTGAATAATGCACTGAGCACAGTGGACAAGCTCCCTGTGTTTAAAAAATTTAGAATCGAGTGCAGAAGAAACTTTTCACAGGTAAACATAAAAAGAGAGAGGGTAATTTCAAGTAATTAAAGGCATGAAAAGCATATAAGCCACATGACGGGAAATACAATGTTGTGAAGAAGTTGGTGGTGGGGCGACACTGATTACCTCATTAAGGAAAGCTTGCAGAAAGAGGATACCTTGAGTGATGAGTGGCTGTGAGGCATGCTGGTAGAAAACCCTTCAAGGCACAGGCCACCACTGGTACAAACACCCAGAGTAGGAACAAATGTGGCTTGTTCCAGGAATATCAAAGGAGAGAGCGTCTAGGGCTCACCAGCAAAGGAGTCAGTTTTAGGAAATGAGGTCAAACAGGCTTGTGGGGACCAGGCAATGAAGGGGTCCTTGGGCCTCAGTAAGCACTTTGAATTTTATTCTAAGTGAGGACGCAATTGTGTGCAATGGTCTTAAGCAGAAAAAAAAGGCTATGTGACTTGTATTTTGGAAAAGATCACCCTAGCTGCTATAGAGGGAATGGACCAGGTAGTGGAGGGGAGTGGCAAGAGTGGCGAGGAGACCTTTTAGATAGTGCAAGAGATGAACACGTCTTAAACTTAGAAAATAGCAGAGGAGATGAAGACAAGTAGTCAAATTCAAAGGTGTACTGTGGAGACAAAGCAGACAGATGCATTTATCAGTTGGCTTTGGGGAATAAGACAAATCAGCACCACGGAGAACTCCTATCTTGTTAGTTTCAGGAACTGGATGGAGTGACGGACAATTAGCTGAGAGAATGAAGCCTTAGGGGGAAAAACACTTAGGAAAATAAAAGATGTATTAAGTTTTAGAATATGGTAAGCATGTTATAACTGGAATATTGGACACGCATGTGATAAAATATGCTGTTTCTGTGGACGATGGGAAGTGAGCTGAATCTGAATGAGAGGATATCTATCATTCATTCATTCATGTATTCATCTGAAAACATTTTTGTACACCTACTGTATATTAAGACTTTTTAAAAATAGTTTTATTTTTTGTTTCTTTTTTTGAGACAGAGTCTCGCACTTTCGCCCAGGCTGGAGTGCAGTGGCACAATCTCGGCTAACTGCAAGCTCCGCCTCCCGGGTTCACGCCATTCTCCCTGCATCAGCCTCCTGAGTAGCTGGGACTACAGGCACCCGCCACCATGTCCGGCACTTGAACTAAATGTGTCAACAAAACAGACACAAATTCTTGTCCCCTCCATCCCCAAAGGACATACATTCTAGTTCAAGCAAATAGACAATAAGCAGAAAAATAAATAAAACAGATGAAGCATCAGATGTTGGCTTAGACCAAGGTATTTGCATGAGCAATAGTCAGATTTGAGGTATATTGTAAAGGTGGAACTATTAGGATCAACCGAGACTGAATTCATGTCTGAGAACAAAAAATTCCAGAGTGTGGGCCTAAGCAACCAGAGAGATATCATTGACTGAGATGGGGAAGGTTCCAGGAATATGTCTGGAACATGAAGATCAAGAGTTTGATTCAGGACACACTAGTTTGAAATGCTTACTAGAGAGCCAAGAGGAGCTGTTGAACCTGGGGCTCAAGGAAGAGTTTCAGACAAGAGACACACATTTTATTTTATTTTATATTTTATTTTTCCATAAGTAATTTGGGTACAGGTGGTATTTGGTTACATGAGTAAGTTCTTTAGTGGTGATTTGCGAGATTTTGGTGCACCCACCACCCAAGCAGTATACACTGCACCATATTTGTAGTCTTTTATCCCTTGCCTCCCTCCCACTCTTCCCCACAAATCCTCAAAGTCCATTGTATCATTCTTATGCCTTTGCATCCTCATAGCCTAGCTCCCACATATCAGTGAGAACATACAATGTTTGATTTTCCATTCCTGAGTTACTTCACTTAGAATAATAGTCTCCAATCTCATCCAGGTCACTGAAAATGCTGTTAATCCATTCCTTTTTATGGCTGTGTAGTATTCCATCATATATATGTATAGGATATATGTATACCATATATAGGTACACCATATATAGGTATACATATATATGGTATACATATATATAGTATACCATATATATATATATATATATATTTTTTTTTTTTGTTTCTTTTTTTGAGACAGAGTCTCGCACTTTCGCCCAGGCTGGAGTGCAGTGGCACAATCTCGGCTAATATATATATATATTATATATATATATATAATCTCGGTATATATATATATATATATACACCATATATATATATGGTATACCTATATATATATCAGTTTCTTTAGCCCTTTGTTGATTGATGGGCAGTTGGGATGGTTCTGCGATTTTGCAATTGTGAATTGTCCCACTATAAACATGCGTGTGCAAGCATCTTTTTTGAATAATGACTTCTTTTCCTCTGAGTAGATACCCAGTAGTGGGATTGCTGGAACAAATGGTAGCTCTACTTTTAGTTCTTTAAGGAATCTCCACACTGTTTTCCATAGTGGCTGTACTAGTTTACATTCCCATTAGTGGTGTAGAAGTGTTCTCTGTTCACTGCATCCACACCAACACGTATGGTTTTATGACTTTTTTATTATCGCTGTTCTTGGAAGAGTAAGGTGGTATTGCATTGTGGTTTTGATTTGCATTTCCCTGATCTTTAGTGATGTTGAGCATTTTTTCATACGTTTGCTGGCCATTTGTACATCTTCTTTTGAGAATTGTCTATTCATGTCCTTAGCCCACTTTTTAATGGGATTTTTTTTCTTACTAATTTGTTTGAGTTTGTTGTGGATTCTGGATATCAGCCCTTTGTCAGATGTATAGATTGTGAAGGTTTTCTCCCCTCTGTGGTGTGTCTGCTTTTGGGTTCTTGGTCATGAAGTATTTGCCTAAGGCACTGTCTAGAAGGGTTTTTCCAATGTTATCTTCTAGAATTTTTGTAGTTTCAGGTCTTAGGTTTAAGTCCTTAATCCATCTTGAGTTGATTTTTTTATAAGGTGAGAGATGAGGATCCAGTTTCATTCTCCTACAAGTGGCTAGCCAATTATCCCAGCGCCATTTGTTGAAAAGGGTGTCCTTTTCCCACTTTATGTTTTTGTTTGCTTTGTTGAAGATCAGTTGGCTGTAAGTATTTGGGTTTATTTCTGGGTTCTCTATTCTGTTTCATTGGTCTGTGTGCCTATTTTTATACCAGTACCATGCTGTTTTGGTGATTATGGCCTTACAGTATAGTTTGAAATTAGGTAGTGTGATGCCTCCAGATTTGTTCTTTTTGCTTAGTCTTGCTTTGGCTATCCAGGCTCTTTCTTGATTCCATATGAATTTTAGAATTGTTTTTTTCTAATTCTGTGAAGAATGATGGTGGTATTTTGACGGAGATTGCATTGAATTTGCACATTGCTTTTGGCAATATGGTCATTTTCACAATATTGATTCTACCCATCCATAAGCATGGGATGTGTTTCCATTTGTTTGTGTTGTCTATGGTTTATTTCAGCAATCTTTTGTAGTTTTCCTTGTAGAGGTCTTTCGACTCCTTGGTTTGGTATATTCTTAAGTAATTTATTTATTTTTGCAGCTATTGCAAAAGGGGTTGAGTTCTTGACTTGATTCTCCACTTGGTTGCTGTTGGTGTATAGAAGAGCTTCTGATTTGTGTACATTAATCTTGTATCCACAAATTTTGCTGAATTCTTTCATCAGTTCTAGGAGCTTTCAGGAGGAGTACTTAGGGTTTTTAAGGTAAACGATCAAATTGTCAGCAAACAATGACAATTTGGCTTCCTCTTTACCAGTTTGGATGCCCTTTATTTCTTTCTCTTGACTGATTGCTCTGGCTAGGACTTCCAGTACTATGTTGAAGAGGAGTGGTGAGAGTGGGCATCCATGTCTTGTTCCAGTTCTCAGAGGGAATGTTTTCAACTTTTCCCCATTCAGTATTATGTTGGCTATGGGTTTGTCATAGATGGCTTTTATTACATTAAGGTATGTCCCTTGTATGCTGATTTTGTGGAGAGTTTTAATCATAAAGCGATGCTGAATTTTGTTGAATACTTTTTCTGCATCTATTGAGATGATCATGTGATTTTTGTTTTTAATTCTGTTTATGTGGTGTATCACATTTATTGACTCACATATGTTAAACCATCCCTGCATCCTTGCTATGAAACCCACCTGATCATGGTGTATTATCTTTTTGATATGTTTTTGGATTCAGTTAACTAGTATGTTGTTAAGGATTTTAGCATCTATCTTCATCAAGGATATCAGTCTGTAGTTTTCTTTTTTGGTTATGTCCTTTCCTGGTTTTTGTATTAGGGTGATGCTGGCTTCATAGAATAAATTAGGGAGGGTTCCTTCTTTCTCTATCATGTGGAATAGTGTCAAAATGATTGCTACCAATTCTTTTAATGTCTGGTAGAATTCTGCTATGAATCTGTCTGGTCCTGGACTTTTTTTTGTTGGTAATTTTTTAATTACCAATTCAATCTTGCTGCTTGTTATTGGTCTGTTCAGGGTATCTAATTCTTCCTGATTTAGGCTAGGAGGGTTGTAATTTTCCGGGAATTTATCCATCTTTTCTAGGTTTTCTAGCTTATGTGCATAAAGGTGTTCATAGTAACCTTGAATGATTTTTTTGTATTTCAGTGGTGTTAGTTGTAATATCTCTTGTTTCATTTCTTCATGAAGTTATTTGGATTTTCTCGCTTCTTTTCTTGGTTAATCTTGCTAATGGCCCATCAACTTTATTTATCTTTTCAAAGAACCAGCTTTTTGTTTCATTTATGTTTTGTATTTTTGTTGTTGTTCTCTCAATTTTATTTGGTTCTGCTCTGATCTTGGTTATTTCCTTTCTTCTGCTGGGTTTGGGTTTGGTCTGTTCTTGTTTCTCTTGCTCCTTAAGGTGTGACCTTAAAATGTCAGTTTGTGCTCTTTCAGTCTTTTTGATGTAGGCATTTAGGGTTATGAACACTCCTTTTAGCACTGCCTTTGCTGTATCCCAGAGGTTTTGATTGGTTGTGACATTATTGTCGTTCGGTTTGAAGAATTTTTAAATTTCCATCTTGATTTTGTTTTTGACCCAATGCTCATTCAGGAGCAGGTTATTTAATTTCCATATATTTGCCTGGTTTAGAAGGTTCCTTTTGGAGTTGATTTCCAGTTTTATTCCACTGTGGTCTGAGAGAGTCCTTGATATGATTTCAATTTTCTTAAATTTATTGAGGCTCATTTTTATGCCCTATGATATGTCTATCTTGGAGAAAGTTCCATGCGCTGTTGAATAGAATGTGTATTCTGCGGTTGTTGGATGATATGTTCTGTATATATCTGTTAAGTCCATTTGTTCCAAGGTATAGCTTAAATCCATTGTTTCTTTGTTGACTTTCTGTCTTGATGACCTGTCTAGCGCTGTCAGTGGAGTACTAAAGTCCCCCACTATTACTGTGTTGCTGTCTATCTCATTTCTTCGGTCTATTAGTAATTGTTGTATAAATTTGGGAGCTCCAGTGTTAGATGCATATATGTTTAGGATTGTGATGATTTCCTGTTGGACAAGGCCTTTTACCATTATATAATTTCCCTCTTTGTCTCTTTTAACTGCTATTGCTTTAAAGTTTGTTTTGTCTGTAGCTACTCTTGCTCGCTTTTGGTGTCCATTTGCATGACACTCCCTTACTTTAAGTTTATGTGAGTCCTTACATGTTAGGTGAGTCTCCTGAGGGCAGCAGATAGTTGGCTGGGTTCTTATGTATTCTGTGGTTTTTAGTGGAGCATTTAGGACATTTACATTCAATGTTAGTATTGAAATGTGAGGTACCCTTGCATTCATCATGCTCTTTGTTGCCTGTGTACTTTGGTTTTTTGTTGTTTTTGCTTTTTAACTTGTAGTTCTGTTTTACAAGTCCTGTGTGATTTATGCTTTAAAAAGGTTCTGTTTTGATGTGTTTCCAGGATTTGTTTCAAGATTTAGAGCTCCTTTTAGCAGTTCTTGTAGTGGTGGCTTGGTAATGGCGAAGTCTCTCAGCATTTGTTTGTCTGAAAACGACTGTATTTTTCCTTCATATATGGTGCTTAGTTTTTCTGGATATAAACTTCTTGGCTGATAATTATTTTGTTTGAGGAGGCTGAAGATAGGCCCCCAATCCCTTCTAGCTTGTAGGGTTTCTGCTGAGAAATCTGCTGTTAATCTGATAGGTTTTCCTTTACAGGTTACCTGGTGCTTCTGTCTCACAGCTCTTAAGATTCTTTCCTTCATCTTAACTTGAGATAACCTGATGACAGTGTGCCTAGGTGAAGGTCTTTTGGCCATGAACTTCCCAGGTGTTTTTTATGCTTCTTGTATTTCGATGTCCAGCTCTCTAGCAAGGCCAGGGAAGTTTTCCTCGATTTTCCCCCAGATATGTTTTCCAAGCTTTTAGAATTCTCTTCTTCCTCAGGAACACTGATTATTCTTAGGTTTAGTCATTTAATATAATCCCAGACTTTTCGGAGGCTTTGTTCATATTTTCTTATTCTTTTTTCTTTGTCATTGTTGGGTTGAGTTAATTCAAAGACCTTGTCTTCAAGCTCTGAGTTTCTTTCTTCTACTTGTTCGATTCTGTTGCTGAGACTTTCCAGGGCATTTCACATTTCTAAAAATATGTCCAAATTTCCTGAATTTTTTGTTGTTTTTTTCTTAAGTTATCTAATTCCTTGAATATTTCTCCCTTCACTTCTTGTATCATTGTTTGGATTTCCTTGCATTGGGCTTTGCCTTTCTCCTGACCCTCCCTTATTAGCTTAATAACTAACCTCCTGAACTCTTTTTCAGGTAAATCAGAGATTTCTTCTTGGTTTGGATCCATTGCTGGTGAACTAGCATGATCTTCGAAGGGGTATTGAAGAGCCTTGTTTTGTCATATTACCAGAGGTGGTTTTCTGGTTCCTTCTCATTTGAGTAAGCTCTGTTAGAGGGAAGGTCTAGGGCTGAAGGCTGTTGTTCAGATTCTTTTGTTCCATGGGGTAGTCCCTTGATGTAATACTCTCCCCCTTTTCCTATGGATGTGGCTTCCTGTGAGCCAAACTGCAGTGATTATTGTCTCTCTTCTGAGTCTAGCCACTCAGTGAGTCTACCTGGCTCCGGGCTGGTACTGGGGGTTGTCTGCACAGAGTCCCGTGATGTGATCCATCTATGGGTCTCTCATCCATGGATACCAGTGCCTGTTCCAGTGGAGGTGGCAGGGGTGTGCAATGGATTCCATGAGGATCTTTAGCTTTGGCTGTTTAATGCTCTATGTTTGTGCTGGTGGCACTTCCCAGTTGTAGTAGTGTAGAGAGGGACCAGCGGTGGGCGGGACCCTAGATCTCCCAAGGTTGTATGCTCTTTGTCTTCCATTACCAGGGTGGATAGGGAAGGACCATCAGGTGGGGGCAGGACTAGGCATGTCTGAGCTCAGACTCTCCTTGGGTGGGTCTTGCTGCTGTTGCTGCTGCTGCTGTGGGGGATGGAGGTGATTCCCAGTTATTGGAGTTGTGTACCTAAGAGGATTATGGCTGCCTCTGCTGAGTCACGTAGGTTGTCAGGAAAGTGGGGGAAAGCTGGCAGTCACAGGCCTCACCCAGCTCCCACGCCAACCGAAGGGCTGGTTTCACTCCCATTGTGCCCTCCGCAACAGTCTGTCTCCAGGCGGAGGGTGAGATGGCTTGAAAACTTGCCCTGGGCTACCTGCCTTCCAGCTTCGGAAAAAAAGGTCTTGGTTCTTCCCAGCCTGTGAAGTCTGCAAGCTCTCTCCCGAGTTCTGGCCAGGAGGCTTCTCGCCCCATTCAAATTGTTACAAAGTTCAGCTAGAGAATTCCTTCTCCCTGTGGAGTTTTACCCCCTGTTCCTCTGGCCACCCTCCCCATAGATCCTTGTGGTGCCAGGCAGGAATGGGCTGCTTGGGGACCCAGCGAGCTCCCAGGGCCTTTCTGCTGCTTCCTCTACCACTGTATTTCGCTTGGCTCTCTAACTTGACTCAGCCCCAGGTAAAGTTAGAAACTTCTTCCACAAACAGACCTTCAGCTTCTCCAGTGGGGGCATGTGTTTGGAAGAGGAGGGTCTCCCTTTCCCACTTTCACAGTTGGGGCACCCCCAGTATTTGGGGTGTCTCCTGATCCTGCAGGAGCAGTCCGCTTCCTTCAGAGGGTCTCACCACTTATGTCCTTAAAGTGACTGTGAGTAATGTGATCACATTTCTGAATTATCAATAAATAGATGATATTTAAAGCCACAAGGAAGGATGAGATCACCCAAGGACTCGAAACAGGCAGAAAATCTGGACTGTTCAGAGCAGTCCAGTGTTTGTGGGATGTGTAGATAAGAAGAAACAAGGAAAGGAGATTTAAAAAAGAGAAGCTCATGAGGTTGGAAGAAGATGTAACATGCACATTGTCCCAGAACCCTTGGTATTCTGCAGAAGGTATTGTCCATCCCTGTTCTGAATGTCAGTTAATAAGCTGACTGAGGAAATTGATGGCATGCGAATCTCAGTTATACATGATACAGAACTGAGAGTTATAATAAAAATGCTCTATCACAGATCCAAGATCCTAAAATATTTCAACAGGCTGCAATGACGATGGACTGTGTCCAGTGAGATGATATTTTAGAGATAAATGCCAAATTTAACTCTCAGGCTCAAAATCCTCACTGTACAAGAACAATTACCATGAAGATGTAGCTGAGGACCAGCCTGTGAAAAGGACAGAGAGAGACTTAGGACTTGGGAGTCAATAATGCAATGCACCTTTCCAAGAACAGTCACAGAGAGTTGGCTGGGGTTAATCAAAATAGGGTGCTTAAAATGATCTACTAAAGTCTAGTTCAACTCTCTTCTTTGTCAATCCGTACCTGGAACACCATTTTCAGTTTTGGGACTACAGATTAAGTTTGGGTCCAAAACTGAGACTGATAGACAACTTAATGCTGAAAAGAAGATAAACCATCATCTCTGAGGATACTAATCAACCCAAGAGTATCTGGAGAAGAATGTGCAGAGTAGTTACAGAATAATAATAATTGGTAGAACCAAGAGTTATTTAAACCCAAGAAAGAGACATTCTATGGGACACTGTGCAGGAGACTACCGTGAATTTCCTAACCCTTTTTAGGCAAGAAAAACTATACTTTCCGGTTGTCTCATAGTTAGGAAGGGCTAGAAAAAGATGATACTAGAAGAGACTGGAAATGTAGGCAGGGGTTAGACCACGTAGGCTAGGTTTTGTTTGCCATGTGAAGTATTCTGGTGTCTCATCTAAGAGCCAAAGAAAGTCATAGATATGTTTTAAGTATGAGATAAGGACATCATCAAAAATAAAGTTATAAAAGATTACCATCTACAGTATAGAAAACAGTGTGGAGAGAGATTAAGAGTAGTTGAAACATTTGTAATGGTTTACACTAGAAAAAAGAACAGTTTGGAGTACAATAGGGGCAGTGGATACAGGAAGAAAGGGATAGATTTGAAAAATACATAAATCCATCTTTTTTTCAGGTAAAATCAACAGGACTTGGTATTGGGTTGGATATAAGGACATGGGAAAGAGGAGTACCAATAATGACTTAAATGAATAATAAAATGAAAGCGAGCCATCCACTAGACATTATTTCTACAAATCAATCAATCAATCTATCTATCTATCTATCTATCTATCTATCTATGTATCTATCTACCTACCTACCTACCTACCTACCTATCTGTCATCTATCTCTGTATACATAACATTTATAGCTTTATTATCTTTTTCTCTATCATCTATATTCATAACCATACTTTACCCACATATTTATCTATTATGTCTATTTATATAGAAAAGCATGGGTTTCCCTAAGAGGTAATGCATTATTTCCTGTCCCCAGAGAAGATCAATGAAAGCTAGACAATTTCCCAGGGGAGATGTTACAGAGAGAATTCCATTATATGATGGAAAATTCATAGGCTGTTTTAAAACATATTATCACTGATCTTCCTAACAAAAAGTCAAGAATTCTATTAAGTAGATGGGGTCATTGTGACATTATTTCACAGATAAGAAGAGGCAGATACCAAAATAGAAATTTCCCAAAGTTACTGTGATCAAGGGTGACAGAAACATGGGTTTTTCTTCTTGAGAGCCTCACTTATTTTCTCCCGTTATTCAGAAAGCTTCTAATATTCCATGTCCATCACTTAGTCATGCCCCAGCTCTGCTTTGCCATCCTCCATTTTGAAGATAAATGTGGTCCTCACGCCTCAGGACCATGGCATGAGGCAGACCTTTTCTTTTTCTTTTGTTTTTTTTTTTTTTTTTTTTTTTTTTTGAGACGGAGTCTCACTCTTTCGCCCAGGCTGGAGTGCAGTGGCTCCGTCTTGGCTCATGGCAACCTCCACCTCCCGGGTTCATGCCATTCTCCTGCCTCAGCCTCCCCAGTAGCTGGGACTACAGGTGCCCGCCACCACGCCCGGCCAATTTTTTTGTATTTTTAGTAGAGACGGGGTTTCACCGTGTTAGCCAGGATGGTCTCGATCTCCTGACCTCGTGATCCACCCGCCTCGGCCTCCCAAAGTGCTGGGATGACAGGCATGATCCACTGCGCCTGGCCGAGGCAGACCTTTTCAATCCATCCATGCGTGGGACGAATGTTTCCTTCCTGCTCTTTGTCGGACACACAGACATGTTTATGCCTTTTGCTGCATTGGCCCTGTATATTCTTACTAATATAGTTCCATGCTTAAATCCTGGTGGTGTAAAAGCATCAGTGCTGGAGTCAGACATCCATTTTAGTCATGTGACTTCCAGTAACTTATTTTCTTTCCACCAGCCTTAATTTTCTCATCTGCAAAATGGCCATGCCATAATGGCCATTTCTCTTGATGGTACAGCATTGATACAATGTTTTGTGAAGAGGCTGCATGGTGTGAACCAGGTAGCAACATACAACAACTGTCCAGACACTTAATAAAGAAGACATTCTCTTTATTTTGTAGAGCTGAATCGTTTCTCGGTGGTTGAACTGCATGTTTATTACTATCTCCCAATTTTATTACTACAAGGCAAATTCCTTTAAATCCAGGAAGGATTTTTTTCTAGAAAGATATGGGTTCTGGGTTCCATCATTACACCAAGGTTGTTACACCAGAAGGCTAAATTTGCCACTTGTTTCATATCTTAGGAAAGAATTTAACTTTTCTCTGTTTTTCAAAGATGAATCTGTTGCATACAGTAAGAGGTGTGTAATACTTAATACTCTCACATTAAGTAAAATAATTAACTGGCTAGTCACATTTGCAAAATGAAAATGACAGATTTAGTAGATAGGACTCTCAGATCTCTGTTAACATGCTTTGCAAAATCCTTTCCTTAATCATTGCATTGCTTTTCCATATGTTGTCTTATTATACTTGCATATAACTGCAAATTCATGAAAACGAATAGGCTCCATTTCCATTTAAAAATTGTCAGGAAAACAGATCTGCGTGGAACCATACAGTGCAGTTTAAGTATTTCCTTCCAGTTTGTTGCTGACAGGTTTAGGAAAAATAAGTTCTGTAAAAAGTCACTTTGAACTGTAACTACCATATCCCTTAGGTAGTAATTTTAAAGAACTCTACTGCAGGGTGGCCTTTCTGTTGTTTAATGATACAGCTACCCATAAGGCATTAAAATGTCCCTTCTTCCCATTCCTATTTACGTTACTTGTGTTTTTACAATTAAAAAAAAAAAGTGTAAATAGCAACTTTTCTCATCTTTTCTGATCTAGACATAACATTCTCTGACACACACCATCGTTTCATTAGAGAAACTGATCTATATCTACTTGCTATAGCCTTGGGGATTAACAGCAAACTCTGTGAGCATGCTGCAAAGAGAAAAACAAACAGAAAAAAAAATATCTAGCATTAGATGAATTAACAAACCAAAAAACCACTGCGGGTGAACCAAAGAAAATTAAATTGATTGTGAAGAAAAGTGCTGATTCTTTAGGAAAATGTGATTAGAGGTAGCCTGGCCTTGAGCTTAAGATTGTCAAAAAACACTGTTACATGTTTGTCAAATCCTTTTTGATGGGAAGTTCATAGGTTATTAAAAAAAATACATTTCAAAGCTTTAAATCTTAGCTAAAGCCTAATCTTCGATGTTGAATATCACCAACCAAGCACTTTGATTTAGGTATCAATGACCAGCTACACTGGACAGGAATGTTGGCTTCATTCAGGGTCACGGTGCTAGCCATGTCATCTCGAAGGCAGGAGTCATCGCTTCCCTGTCCAGCCACGTGTGTTTCATTAATGAGGATTAGTGGGTAGGTCCTTTCTTCACATGCCTCTCTATTATTTTGATTTTTCAAGTACATTTTCTACAGGAAGTAGGTTTTATTTTTTTTGAAGGTTTTAAGATTTGTTTTGTAAATAAATGGAAAAGCAGTTACCTCCTTCACCCAAAATTCTATATAACCATATCTGTCCTGTGATTTTTTGGCTGAGGATTTTCTTTTTTTCAAACTTCATGTGTTTCCCAGCTTCTGCTCCTTTCTATTGGAAGCCTGAATTTATCCAAGTATCCATTTTTACTGACTGCATTTAGACGAAGCTGATCTTAGCGAGTTACGGCGATACTGTCCTCATGGTTATGATGAGTTTAGGAAGTCTGTCTTAGCCTGACCTGGGTATCTGGTGATTGTTACCAGTTTAGGGTAGGTTGATGCCCTAATTGGACTCATTCTGACTGTTCACATAACCAAGCGAATCCAGTCTTAAACAGTGGACCAATAAATTCTCATTTCTGCATAAACCAGTTTGTTTTGAATTTGAAAAGGTCCTAACAGATGCAGCATTTTGTCATTTGGTGCCTGCCTGATAGAAGAGTTTAGGCTCCACACACAGAGCACAGCCATTATTACTTACTGTGTAAAATATCATAGATTTATTTAGTCTTTTCATCCCTAGAGGACATTCAACATTACTTTTACCTTAATTTCTTGAAAAACTTGTAGAAGAAAAAAGTGATGGTCGAGGGCAGTGGCTCACACCTGTAATCCCAGCACTTTGGGAGGCGGAGGAGGGTGGATCACAAGGTCAGGAGTTCAAGACTAGCCTGGCCAAGATGGTGAAACTCTGTCTCTACTAGAAATACAAAAAATTAGCCAGACGTGGTGGCAGGCACCTGTAGTCCCAGCTACTCGGGAGGCTGAGGCAGAGAATTGCTTGAACCTGGGAGGCAGAGGTTGCAGTGAGCCGGGATCACACCACTGCACTCCAGCCTGGGCAATAGAGCAAGACTCCGTCTCAAAAAAAAAAAAAAAAAAGTGATAGCTACTTTAATTTTTTTGCATGTGAATATCCCCAAATACATCTTCTTTGGCATTGCTGTTAAGAGCATCATGTGTATTTACTGTAAAGCCACTGAGTGGCAGACCCCGTGCTACGTGTTTGACTTCCACACTCATTACATTTTACATCACCCTGTGAAGTAGAGGCACCATGATTATCCCCAGTTTGCAGATGACAAAAGTGAGGTGCAGAAAGGTCATCTACCTCACCCAAAGTCTGCTCAGTTACAGACTTTCAGGTCAGGTATCTGAATTGGCTCCATCTGATTCGTTCCCCAGCACCAGCATGGTTACTGAGCTTCTGCCATGGAATGGACAGCAGTCCAAGTGCTACAAACACAGCATGAACACAACTACCCCTATTCCCTTGGGGATCAGACGCTGGACAGAAACAAGGTATGTTAGGTGCAAAGAAATACCATGGAGAGAAGGTAAGTGAGGATAAGGGAATACAGAATGCCACAGGATGCTCTTTAGACGGGGTGGTCAGAAAAGGCCTTACTGTTGAGGCTGGATTTTGTGCACCATGATCTGAACCACACATTACAGAATACCAAAATCAGATTCACCCTAAAACATAAGCCTGGCAAAGCTGGATGGCACCTGCAAACTAGGTGGATCCGAAGGCTTGCTGGAATTTTGAGTTGGGCTTTAGGTGGTCTTTCTTGTGAGAAATACAAGTCTCACAGATACAAGAGAGGACTGTGGGCTTGGCAGCTGGCATAAAACCTGAAATATGAATCCCTCATGCACTCCAGCCTTCGTGAAAGGTGTTTTCACCTTCTGGTAGTTGCTGACAAGATTTTAGATGCTAAGGAGTGAGTCAGTCCTTAGAAAGCAATTCAAGAGGCAAGGAATCATTGGCTCTGAGCAATTAGTCACATTAGGAACCTGAGAATTAGTCACAAACATGCCCTTAAATCAGTTTCCAGTTCTCCTTTCAATTCTGCCTTCAACCCTTATATGAGTTTAATTCAAAGGTCATTGCCAGCTACAGAGCAAACAAGCTCTGACGCTGTCCAGTGGACGCCACCAAAGAGGAAGACAATGAAGTTCACCAAAGAATGTGAGGGACATGAAGAAAGATGAAGGAAGACTAGGCATCATGAGTGCTGGAGACCCCACAGGACTCTGAAAGGATGGAAGGCTGCACCGTCGGGAGGGTTCGCTCATGACAGGGATTAACAGGCTTGGGGCTGAGCTATCAAACCTGAGATGCCTTCAGAATGATCAAGGGAAAATGCAGCTCAAGCTTCCTGCCTCGGTTAACTCCGCGGACACTCTCCATGGGGTGACATACAGTCACAATTCATCTCTGTTCTCTGTGGAAAATACACTTTTCTCACAAGAACACTACTTTTTTATTTTTAGGAAACCCTTCATTCAAGGAGACAAAAGTTTATATCATAATTGGGGATTGTAGGGGGGGATTTTCAACCCCCAGAATGAGGACCTCAGGCCTGGATAAGCAAAGGCTACACTGACATTAGAGCTGGGATAGGCAAATCACAGCCCGCAAAAGCTGTCGTTTTTGTATGTCCTGCAGCTACGAATGCTTTATGCATTCATATACGTGGTTAAAAAAAATCAAAAGAAGTACACTGCTTTGTGACACATGAAAATTATATGAAATTAAAGTTTCAGCTCTCACAAAGTTTCAGCTTTTTATTGGAAGTCAGTTACACCCATTTGCTTACAGGTTTCCGGCTGCCTTCTGGTCCTACGTGCAGGGTGGAATTGTTGCACGGAGACCGTGTGGCTTGCGAGGCTGAATATATTTACTACCTGTCCCTTCACAGAAAGTGTTTGCCAACCCCATTGTTTTCAACTCTATTTGAGCTATTGCTTCTTTTATGTAACAAATATTTATGTAACAAATAAAGTAGCACTTACTTTACTGTCCTGAAATGAGAACCATAATTAATATAATCTACCAATACACATATTTTAAAAATTGGTACAATATTTTCACTGAATTATAAAATATAAATAAAAGAAAACAGTTTATAATAAAATAATAAGTACTCGAATACATAAATTTTTGGGGCAGGAACAGCACCGTAAGTCATAATGGTGCACTCAGATACTTGCACCTCTATGTAGAAGGGTGTGAATGAGACAGCTGTAAGTGCAGACTGACATACATGGCTGTGTTGACAACCCAAACATCACAACCGGCACTGCTGCTGTTGCCTAATGAGAGAGTTCACTGACAATAGCAGGTGCTTCTGATGGAGCGCACGGCCATCGACAAACTGTGTTTATTAGGGAAGGAACTTCTATCTGACCTCCTCTCTCCTCTCAGTGCCTTACATAGGCTGAGCTCAAGCAGAAGCCAGTGGGCGGGGCAGCCTGTTCAATGAAATCCATAAAGGAAAGACCCCAGGGGCACACAGCAGGGTGGAGAACAACAAACAGTAGGTCCGCACGGCAAGTGGAGAGTATACCAACCACCATCATCTCAGTAAACGATGTGAATTCCCCTGATCCCCCCAGCCAAATTTTTAGATACTGTCTAACCTGATAGCCACTAGCACACATGGCTGTTTATGTTAATATTAATTTTAGAAATTCAGTTACTCAGTGACACAATCCACATTTCTAGAACCCAATAACCCACATGTGGCTGTGGCCACCATACTGGATGGCTTAGATTATAGAACGTTTATATAATCTCGGAAAGTTTCACTGGACAGTCTGTCTAGTCTAGACTCACATATGCTCTCTGCTGTTCAAACACACTCCTTGTCCAGTCTATAAGCAAGTCCTCGTGCTATACTTAGGAAATATATCCTGACACCTTGCACTTATCTTCACCATCCCCATTCATCACCCTATTCCAAGTTGTCATCCTTTCTACCTGGACCACCAAAGGAGCCCCCAAGTGGTCTTTCTATTTCCATTGTGGATCTCTCCCTGCAAATCTGATCTCCTCATAGCATTCAGAGTGATATTAAAAAATAAATCATGATCATATCAGATATAAACATCTTGAACCAGAAATCCTGCAGCATGTACCGTGCCTGATGGGGTCTCTAGTACCCAGCTCCCACCTACCCTGACCTCATCTCCTTGTACCATTTCCCCACTCACTATCTCCAGTTGCACTGGACCTTTTTCCACTCGAAAGCACTCAGGGCTGGCCCCTGCTTTGGGCTTCGGCACCCACTTTTCCTTCTGTCTGGAAAGCCAGCTCCTTTCACAACTTCCCAGGCTGGGCCCTTCCTGGATCAATGTCTGAGCTCAAATGTCATCTCTGCAGGAACAACCTAGTCTGAAAGAGCACATCTCAGTGAGTCTTTCCCTCCATGATACCCTGTTCTATTTTCTTCCAAGCATGTATTAATTCTGAAATTATCTTGCTCAATTATTTTTGACACATTTCCCAGCTGCTTCCCCTGAGTGGCATGAGCTCTGCTAAATCTCAAGACAAAGGCAAGTGCCCAGCACATAGTGAGCTCAAGAAATGCTTTTCAAATGGACTGTGCTTCTGCGGTACCTCTAAAATGAGTTACATCATAGCTTATTTGTTCACTGATAGCAACTGGTTGTACAACAGCTAGGGCTGTAATAACCACATGGTGAGCAACAAAAGCAATAACTCTCCTGCATTTGTTTTGTACTATGGGCCTTTAAAAGCATTGAAGTTCAGCCGACACCACCATCTCATTATAAATCACCTCTGGAGAGGATGGCTCCTTAGGGAACATCAGAGGCAACAGAATGGGCTGAAAAGAAAAGGCAGTGGCTTTGTGCATAATAAATAATTCATTTTCAGATGACTTTTTCTATTTCGATAAGACTTCTCAATTTCATATTTTTATGAGCACACCTCCTTGCATTTGCATTTTCCAAAGATCTTTTTGCATATGGAACTGATCAACAGCCTACGCTCTGTTTCCCGTGTGAGAGGGATGGAGTCGACTGGTTATGAGCTTAGACTCTGGAGCTCATCCATCTGGAATCTAATTTCAGCTCAGCTTCTTAGCTGGGTAGCTTGGGGCCATTCTTCCAACTGTGTGTGGCCTCATCCATCTGTGAAATGGGGATAATAGTCATCTCAACTTCACTGGTTCATTGTGGAAATTAAATTCTTTATATATATAAAGAATTTATATATATGTAAAGAATATATATATAAAGAATTTATATATATGTAAAGAATATATATATAAAGAATTTATATATATGTAAAGAATATATATATATAAAGAATATACTTTCATACATCTTGAATCAGAAATCCTGCTGCTGCAGGTACCATGGCTGATGGGGTCTCTAGAACCCAGCTCCTGCCTACCCTGACCTCATCTCCTCCATATATGTGTAGAAGTTCCTAGAACCATACCTGGTACCTAATAAACAGTAAGTATTTGGTGTAAGTACTGTGAATGCTGTTTAGGGAGCAATGGCTACTCAACAAACACACAATGCAAGAAGGTGCTTTAGAGAAGAGATTTTTTCAAGGGCTATCTTAATTTGCACTTGGTTGAGAAAGTATAAAAATGAAAGCCATAGTGTGTTGTGCAGTGTGACTGAATTTTCGAAAAGTCCGAGTAAAACAACAGAGGGTATCTAGCATATTAATTAACAGGCTCTCACAAGAAAAGAATGCTATGAACAGTCAAATAAAAAGAGCCAAGAATCTGCTTTTATGCCAAAAATTCAACAAAAATATTATTCAAGCCAGGAAAGGAAGCTCCCTTCCCTAATTTGACAGCCTTTTCTTAAGTCCTGATCTTAGTGGGTGACTGTCACCACACATTATCTGTGCTGACTTCAAAACTTCAGGGAGATAGGTGGCCTGGGTTACCATCTCCTCGCAAATCCATGTATATTCCAATGAGGGATAAGGCTGTTCTCTTACACGCCTTTACTGAGCATCTACTATGGGTTGGTCCTGTGCTTTCTGCTGGGGGATATCAGGAGGACAAGGTTTCAGCATAATCACAGTATTGGAAGGATGTAACACAAACCAGGAGAATACATGTGCCAGGAGAATACATCTCAAAGATTCTGAAGATGAGGGTAGAATATGGTTGGTGAAAAGGAAGTTCATTTTATTTAAGAAGAGAAATGTACTTGATTCAGTGAAGCTTATTTAAAATGTATTTCATCAGAAGATTTACAATAGTAAAATTATATGGTTCTAAAAATATGAGTAAGTTTTTTCTGCTAAGATCACAGAAATGGAAATTTTCTACTGAATCACAGATTTAAAGAACATGCCTTAATCGAGAAGATTTAGGAAGATGCAGGTGAGATAAGGAGGGAAGAGATTCCTTAATGATTACATTATTGTAATCCCAAGAATCATATAAGGAAGGAACTCAGCATTCAACCAAGTAGGTGGAGGGTCAGGCCAAGAATAATCTGCTTAGCTTCACCTGTAGTTACCTGGGTTATGGAGTCCCCTACTCGTGCTAATGAGAAAACAGCATCTGAGTATGAAATATCACACGTCAGGAGGGATTTATTGGAGTCTAGCAGCTTCCAGTTTGGAAAAAAGGCTTGGAGATTGGAGAGGTTTAGGTGCCTGCTATGGTTTGAACGTTCCCTCCCCAAATCATGTTGACACTTAATCCCCAATGTGGCAATACTGAGAGGTGGGCCTTTAAGAGGTGATTGGGCCATGAGGACCCTACACTTGTGAATGAATTAATCCATTCGTGGATGTGAATTAATCCATTCATGGATGAATGGATGAATGGGTTATCATGGGAGTGAGACTGGTGGCATTGTAAGAGGAGACAGAAAGACCTGAGACAGCACATTAGCATACTCAGCCCCGCACTATACAACACCCTGCTCTACCTCGGGACTCTGCAGAGAGTTCCCCACCAGCAAGAAGGTCTTCACCACCTGTGGCCTCTTGGACTTCTCAGCCTCCATAACTTTAATACATAATTTTCCTTATAAATCGCTCAGTTTCAGGTATTCTGTTGTAAGCAACAGAAAATAGACAAATACACCAGGGATCAAAGAATAAAATGAGACGCGGAAGGACTTAGAGTGCAAATCAAAGGGACATACTGAGCCTATGTCCTCCCAAGCTTCTTGGGTATGGCTCCTACCTATGATGGCTCCAAACACATGATCTCAGCCAGTAAGAATAACTCAACAGTGTCAGAACCCTCTGACTTGCCCACTGCCCTCATTGTGTGCAAGGAAAACAGGGGTGCACAGAGTAGAGGAGTCAACATGGATCCTGTCTGTGCACGAGGATCAAGGAAGACCCTGTGGTGGATGTGGCATGGGATCTGTGCTCTAACGAGAGAATTCTAAGATGCTTTTTCCCTTTCCATCAGAATCACGTTTGAGAAAAAGCTCAGAATGTGATATCGAATTGCACTTCCTAAAGAGTAATGGCACATTTGATTCTTCACGTTTGTTTAAGAGCTCTGTGGTCTTCCCCAGGATCTTCAGGGCTGGGTTTGGCAGATGCCTCTGGATGTATCCTTATGCCATTGTGAACGCCATGTAACACCATCAGCACCAGGTCCCTGTAGGGCTGGAGTTCTCCTTTGATTATTTTCAAGGATAATACAGACATTGACTGTCCTGACCATATCTCCTGATTAAGTTTTATCTCAAGTTTCAGATCCATTCTAATAACTAAAACTTAGTGGTCATAGCTGAGACCCAAAGCAAAATGAGAAGCTGGTCAAGAGATCCACCTGGGAGGGCATGTTCTTAAAATCCCACAGGAGAGCAGAGTCATTCACCTCTATTTCCTGCACTTACAACAACAGTAACCACAAGTATAATATCCAAACAGCCACTACCCAAGAGGAAGAAAACAGTTTGTTTTATTTTAAAATGAAGAGGACTTGTTACTATGTTTTAAAGGACTAGCTGATAAGGCATTCAAAAATTGATAAAGTATATATCTATCAGTGCCATTACCCCTGAACACTGGTGTAAACTTGAAACACTTGTTTTAGCCAAAACTCAGGAGGCAGTTAGGAGAGAAGGACGTTGAAGAACTTTGAGAAACGGAGACCTTTCTCCTTGGAAAGCTGAGTCACCACAAAGGTGACTCCAACTTTTCCAAGACATGCAAACACCAGGCCGGGTGCAATGGCTCATGCCCCTAATCCCAGCATTTTGGGAGGCAGAGGTGGGTGGATTGCTTGAGGCCAGGAGTTCGCGACCAGCCTGGGCAACATGGCAAAACCCCATCTCTACTAAAATATAAAAATTAGCTGGGCTAATATCTGGAGAAGAGTAAACACCAGTCTCCAGATTCAGACACTAACGTGGTTACAGATAAGCACTTGATAAATTAATGCTAATGCACCTTTAATGACCTTTTCCCTCAGAATTTGCCTCCCTAAAAACAAAACCATATTTACTTACAACATAGTAAGGCATGATTTCCTGAACTGAAAAAACAATGTAATAAATCTCATAAAAACCTACAACTGGATTAAGAAACTAAAAAGTTTCAAGACCCTAGACATTAGGGGGAAAAAAAGGCAAAATATTGAAGAAGACTTCAAGAAAAAAAAATACAAAATATTAAAAAAAAATTGTTTCTAAAAAGTAGCTTTCGATGCAAGCACTTGACCCCATCTCATCCCAGAGCTTTCCTGGAGATGAAATTACACAGCACACAAAGAATGGAGAGGCCACCAACTTCAGCCCAAGTGGACCTCAAATCCTTGACAACAGCTTGAAGGTGCCACAATTGTGCTCCCTTTCAGCATTATTTTTGAAGACTGTTGATCTACTTACTTATTTGTGCTGTGTGTGAGTATTTTAATATTTGAGATTTTATGCCTTTTTTGTCTTGGATATAATTAGAGGGAGATGAGGGATTTCCATTATGGAAAAGATAATGGATTTGATTACATACAAATTACACAAACAGACAGAAGTCTGTGCAAGCCAAAAAAGTCTGACCAGCAAAGTTAGCAAACGGTAAACTAGTAAGAGTACCTGCAATATGTCAGTGGAAAAGTTAGGATCACCAATATATAGAAATAGAAATGTGGTTACCAGTGTCTGGGGAGGAGGGAGGAGGGAGGAGGAATTTATGTTTAGTAGCTATAGAGTTTCAGTGTTGCAAGATGAAAAAGTTCTGGAGAGTCATTGCACAACAATGAGAAAATACTTAACATTACTAAACTATACGCTTAAAATGGTTAAGATGGTAGCTGTAATGTTATATGATTTCTACTGTAATAAAAAAAGATTTATAACAAAGTTCTAAGAATAAATTGAATTCCCAATGAGAAAAGAAAATGGGCAAAGAACAAATGCTTAATAGGAAATAAACATGTCATCTAAGAAGGGCAAATTAAAGCAACATTGAGATGTAAGTTTTGCTAAATTTTAATATTTCATGTTAGAGGAATTTGCAGGAAAATGGGTATCACTATGCATAGCAAGTGGAATTTTAAATTGGTTAAGCTTTCTGGAAGGCAGTTTGGCAAACATTATAAAAAAGTAATACAATATTGCATATTCTTTGATTTGAATTTATTTTTAAAAGTTGACCTGAAGGAGTTCATTAAAAATGTGTGCAAAGATTTTTGTACAAAAATATAAACCATAGGTTATTTTATAACAAAAAAGCTCTTAAATTTTAATCTTGTGTGGTAGTGTCATGGAGATATACGGGGAACTTTTTGTTTGGGACTAAAGCTAGGATGCATCTTTTATTCCTGTGTTTTCTTCACACCTATATCCAATGCACTGGGGAGTCTTGTCTTCTAAGGCAGATGCTGCTGCTCCACTGCTATTATCTCAGCCAGGACAGTACCAGACATTTCTCCATGTGCACTTCCTTCTCCCACTGTTGCTTGCAGCTGGGCATCTGGCTCCTGGAATAGCTCACTCTCTCCAGCCTCCCTTGCAGCTAGATCTCAGCACTTGGCGGAGCTCCTAGACTGATGGGGTGGGAGCAGAGGTGGGGTGCTCGGGATGGAGAGGAGCACACTCTCCCCTTTCCCACTTATAAAATATAAAAAATTATAGGCCAGGTATGGTGGCTCATGCCTGTAATTCCAGCACTTTGGGAAGCCGAGACAGGTGGATCACCTTAGGTCAGGAGTTCAAGACCAGCCTGGCTAACATGGTGAAACCCCATCTCTACTAAAAATACAAAAATTAGCTGGGCCTGTTGGCAGGCGCCTGTAGTCCCAGCTACTTGAGAGGCTGAGGCAGGAGAATCACTTGAACCTGGGGGGCAGAGGTTGCAATGAGCTGAGATCACGCCACTCCAGCCTGGGCTACAGAGTGAAACTCTGTCTCACAAAAACAGAAAAATAAATAATGAAAAAAATTTTAAAAAGTAATACAATATGCAATATTGTATTACCTTTTAAATAATGTTTGCCAAACTGCCTTCCAGAATGCTTAACAAACATAAAATTCCACCTGCTTTGTGTAATGATTCCCATTTTCCTGCAACTTCATCAACATGGAATATTAAAATTTAGAAAATAGCTGCAACGTGAGTATGGTTGTCATTAATTTGGAGTAAGAGTGATTAGGTCAATGTCTTTGGGGTCACTCAAAGCAACAGGATGGAAAGAGGCCACACCCTGACCTGCTGGAGCCACCTTATGAGTCTCAGGCTGCTGGCATTTAGACAGGGTATTGAGAGTCAAGTAAACGTCAAGCTCTCTAGGTCAGCATTATAAGGTCTTTTTTTCCAGCAGCCAGAATACAGTCCCCTAATGCTCTTTTACCCTCTTGAATTCATTCTCCATGTACAGCCATACTGATCTTCTGAAAACATAAGTCAGTCCGTGTGGCTCCCCTGCGGACCGCCTCGCTGGGCTTCCCACTGCACGCGACAATCCAACTCCTCATGCTGGCTTCTGAGTTCCCTGGAGTCTCTGAATTCAACTCACTCACCGCCTGCCGTCCAGGCAGGCTGGCTTTCCTTCCCTTTCTCTTATGTTTCAGGGATGTGTGACATCAATCAATCAATCAATCAATGGATGCATGGATCTAAAATTTCTTTCACATATTTCTCAATAAAGATAGAATGAAAGAAAGCAAATTAATTTAATAATGGCAACCACATCCCCTGCATGACAACACTCTTTTACCAACCAAGTCAAGGTTAAAATAAGGCACCTTGTTCTGGGAAGACTCAGAACCACTCCCAATACAAAAGGTAGATCAGACAGGACTCTGGCTCTCCACTTAGTTCCAAAGGAAGCCGCTCAGAGCCCATTGCTAACAACTTAGCCCACCACGTTTCATTTTGTTTTGTTTTGTTTTTGAGATGAAGTCTTGCTCTATCACCCAGGCTCGCTCTGTCACCTCCACCTCCTGGGTTCAAGCCATTCTCCTGCCTAAGCCTCCTGAGTAGCTGGGACTACAGGTGTGAGCCACCAGAGCCGGCTAATTTTTGTAGTTTTAGTAGAGACGAGGTTTCACCATGTTGGCCAGGCTGGTCTTAAACTCCTGACCTCAGGTGATCCACCTTCCTTGGCCTCCCAAAGTGCTGGGATTACAGGCATGAGCCACTGCACCCAGCCCCACCACGTTTTAATCCAATACATTTAATTCAGTTCAAGGATCAGTGGGTGCCTATATACTGTCTACCACTCTTCTTATATTGTCAAATATGGCAGCTGTGGATAAGTCCCTTATCTGAAAAAATTTATAACATTATTGCCAGAGTATTGCTTATATTTTAAATTCAGTAGTTAAGTAATCATAATATAGATAACATTTACTGTGTGTTTCCTCTAGGCTGGGCACTCTAATAAGTACTTTTTTTTTTTTTTTTTTTTTTTTTGAGGCAGGGTCTCACCCCGTCACACAGGCTGGAGTGCTGTGGTGCGTTCTTGGCTCACTGCAAGCTCCGCCTCCCAAGTTCAAACAATTCTCATGCCTCAGCCTCCCAAGTAGCTAAGATTATAGGCATGTGCCATCACACCTGGCTAAGTTTCATAGTTTTTTTTAGTAGAGATGGGGTTTTGCCATGTTGATCAGGCTGGTCTTGAACTCCTGACCTCAAGTGATCTGCCCACCTCGGCCTCCCAAAATGCTGAGATTACAGGCATGAGCCACTGCACCTAGTCTAAGTACACTTTAATTACTGTTTTATCCTTACAACGTTCCTATAACTCCCTCTACAGAAGAGGAAATTGAGGCACAATGAAATTAAGTACGGTTGTATGAATAGCTAGTGGGGACCATAATTTGTTATGTTATTCTTTTTCCTGGGAGACTCATAATGACCAATGAAAAATGGAAAACAGGTACTAAGATGAGGGACCTCTTTGAGCCTCAGTTTCCTCATGTGGAAATGAAGGAGAATTGTTGCAGATGCTGTTCATTGCCTTAGAATACCTTTTCTCTTGTTTCCTTGTAACTCAATTTGAGCAATCTTTCACGCTAAAAAGGTAGGTTTCTCAGCCTTCCTTACAATTAGATGTGGCTATATAACTAAGTTTTGGTGAATTGGATGCAACCAGAAATAGTATGTTGGATTCTTGTAAAGTTCTTTTGAAAAGGAAAACAGACTGGCCTTGCTTGAACTTTAGCCTTTTTAAGTTTTGCTGGTCTACAGAATATAGATGTGATGGCTGGCATCCCAGCAGCTATCTTGGACCATGAGGTAATCATGAGGACAGAATCCATGCACCTGACTGCTGAAGTAGAAGGAAAGATGGGGCCCGGGTCTCAGATGTCATGGAACACCAAACCAGCCCTAGACCACTAACCTTAGGAACTTCTTTACATGAAAGAAGAAATCTGTACTTAACTCATAATTAGCCAGAGGGTAAGTTAGGGTGCCTGGGCAGGGAGCTCTGTTGCTCTCAGCCAAATGCAATTCCTAATTGGTGCACATGTCAAGGGGGTCTCCACTGAGATTTTTGTTTCTAGCTCTACCATTACACATTCTTAGAACATTACATAGGGCTGGGCATGGTGGCTCACATCTGTAATCCCAGTAGTTTGGGAGGCTGAGGTGGGTGGATCATGAGGTCAGGAGTTCAAGACAAGCCTGGCCAAGATGGTGAAACCCTGTCTCTACTAAAAATGCAAAAATTAGCCAGGTGTGGTGGTGGGCACCTGTAATCCCAGCTACTCGGGAGGCTGAGACAGGAGAATTGACCCCGGATGGCAAAGGTTGCAGTGAGCCAGGATCGCACCACTGCATTTCAGCCTGGGCAATAGACTGGGACTCCGTCAAAAAAAAAAAAAAAAAAAAAAAAGAACATTACATGTAGCACAGCAAGAAAAGGTGCTGTAGGATGGGAAATGTTTCAGAGGCTGTTGAAGGATGGAGAGAGGGCTCTTGTGGGACTGAGGACTCATATAGGCCATGAGGAACAATGGGGTTTAGAACAGGCAACAGCAGCATCAGGGCCACTTGAGGCAGGAGAAACGCCGAGTGTGGGGTGTAGGAAACAACACACAGCCGGGCCTGGGCCGAGTGCAGCAGCAGGAGGTGCTCAGGGAGAGCTGCTCAGTCTCCTCAGACCAGAGGTGTGGAAAGGAACAAATTCAAACCACTACTTGCTCGAGACAAATGGCGTTGCCATTCCCAGTGATAGAACCACTAAGAGTCCAAAGCAAAGGGCACGACCGTCTTACACAAAATAATAACTCAGTGCCTCTCAAATAAAACAGTAAGAGCCCTTGTCAACTACAGTAACCCAAACACCTTTACATTTCCTAACGAACAACACAGTAACCAGTTTAGTGTCACTGGGCAGCGGTCCAGTTGCCTTGGACTGCAGAACTGATTTCTGGTGTTCTTTCAGCAGGACATAAGAACACTGGTCAATATTTTCTAATTGGTGGTCTGGGGGATCAGGCAGGTGTTTGCCAAATGTCTCAGCACATTTCACTCCTATGCTTGATCTACATGGACTCCACAGCTGTGTGTGTTCGAGATCCACAGGTGTCTACATCATATGCTACAAACACACCTATCAAGTCATCAACAATTTTCACACAATAGCAGACCCAAATCTAATACCTGGAGTTTATTTTCTAAATAATATGTTAAGAAAATTGTTTTATATTTGTATATATATAGATATAGATATAGATACACACACGCACTCACACACACACACACACACACACACACAACGATTGGCAATTGGCAGTCAACTTTGTGGTTTCGTTTCTCACTGTCCTGGTTCTTGGCTCCTCCACTTTTCCCCACCCAGCCTGGGTCACAGTGCGGCGCCTTCCCTTCCCCGCGAGTTCAGTTCTAACAGCCCAGGGCGGGGCTTGCTTACCATAGCCAGTGGCACAACTCCAATCAAGTCCTTCGGGCTCACATAGATCTTGGACACTCCCAAGTCAGACGTGATCTCTCCGGGGTACTCGACCTGCCATGTGACCAGCTGTGTGGCTGGCAGGTCACTGGGCTCTTCCACCTCCACGTCGATCTGCATGACCTCGTAGGAGGCGCCATCCGCACTGGAGAGAAGACACAGAGGAGAACAGCTTTCAGGGACCGATGAGGCATAGCACGCTTGGCAGAGAGTGGGCAGCCCTTGGCCATTTCTCTATGTATCTCCACATGGAACCAAGTGCACACATCTCTGCAAAGAGCATTCAGAGACGCCATTCCAAAATGAACAAAGGAGCTTTAATATGCTCTGCAGCATTAGCCTGGGCTTAGATACTATCACTCCAGGTTCTAAAGTCCTGTTTGTGGGCTGCTCAGCTGCCCCAGAGCAGGTATTTGTGGATAATTATGGGAAACAGTGATTGCATTTCTTAAACACTTCCTTTCCCATTCTCCATTTAGGAGAACACTTTTCCTCACTCTCACAAATTTCTATGCAACTTCCATTGGATTTTCCAAAGCCACAGCCAGATTGAGTTGGGTGCACAGAATTTTAAGGATGTCTGAGGGTGACACAGTTGTGTTATTGGCAGTGGTAAGACAGAATCGCAGAGAAACAGGCAAGGTGTGCACAACAAACCAGGGTCAAGGGGGTCGCTGTCATGAGCGTGGAGAAGTCACCAGATATTACGTGGAGATGGGAGTCATTGCGCCAAAGACTGGTTTCTAGACGCTCAATTTTCCTATAAGCATACATCAAGAAACAAATCCACCTAGGACTTTCTGGATGATTTTTACAGCTATTTAAGTAATTAATTAGCTGGCTGCCTCATCATAGTGATTTTTGGTATGATGTCTGCTCTTCTATGTGACAGGTAGAAAAATGTAGATTTGGTGCCTGCCTCTGCCTGAAGACGAAGTGAACAGGGTGTAGGTGAGAATGAACAGAGGAATCCGCTGAGAGAGGTGCTTTTTAAAGCCTCAGTGGCCAAACAACGTCTACGTGTCAGATCTATTTCTAAAAGATTTGAATTTTACACCTTTGAGAAATGATCACTGAACTCTGACATGTAGGAGAATAAGGTTTGTTCTTTTACATGTGACAAAGCTATTGACATTTTTATCACACTGTCAAACTCACTCTTATCAGTAAGAAGCTCAGAGATAAACAGTGGGGCTTCCAGGGAGCCTTGTTCTCAATAGGAGGGATGAGACGGAAAACTAGAATATCAGGGGAGATTCTAATGAACACAGAAGGAGAGAGAGAGAGACAGACAGAAAGGAGGAGAGAGGGAGAAATGGAAGGAGAGAGAGAAGTAGAAAGAAAGGAAAGATAAAAGTGATCACTTGAGGTCAGGAGTTTGAGACCAGCTTGGCCAACAGGGCAAAACTCTATCTCTACTAATAATACAAAAATTAGCTGGGCGTGGTGGCATGTGCCTGTAATCCCAGCTACTTGGGAGGCTGAGGCATGAGAATTGAACCTGGGAGGCAGAGGTTGTGGTGAGCTGGGATCACACCACTGCACTCTAGCCGGGGTGACAGTATGAAAATATGTCTCAAAAAGAAAAGAAAAAGAAAGATAGAAGAGGAGGAAGGGGAGGAAAGAAAAAGAAAGATAGAAGAGGAGGAAGGGGAGGAAAGAAAAAGAAAGATAGAAGAGGAGAGGAAGGAGGGGGCCAGAGAAATGAGATGAGAACTGCCAAAAGAAAGAACCCCAATTGCAGAGGCCAGCCTTCCGCTTAGGCAGCCATCTCTTCCATGGAACGGGGTAGCTGCAATGGGCTGTGAGTAATGAAGGGGAAAACACGACAGCTGGTTTTTGAATCCTACAAAACGCACTCCCTCTTGGCTCCTGAAAGAAAGTTGTTTAACTCTTTGAGAAGCAGCTGCTGTGATAAGAATCCCCTAGGCCACAGTGGGCTTTTCTCTCCCACACCTTTCTTTTCACAAGAAAAGGATGCCGCTGTCTCTTTGAAGCCCCTGACTGGCATTTCTAGTCACAGCTAGAGGGAACTTGGAATTAAGATGCTAGAATGCACCTTTGTTTTTGTATTTGAACTTTACAAGAATTTTGGTATAACTTTCCCATTGATGAAATGGGACAATCTCCGTCTTGTCTGTGGGCCTCGCTTTCTGTTTTTAATCACAAAGAAAGGAATTTATAGAACAGAATTAGCATTACTTGCGTTTGAGCCGGTGAACACCTGCATAAGTGTAGCTCATTGTACACAATAACTGCCCATATGTCCACATCACATTCTACTCCTATTTCCTTCCAGGTTCCCTGACCTCAAATAAAAATCAACAATCCTTGCCTGCAATGGAATACTGGGCGCCTCCCACCCCACAGCCCCATACTTCTGTTTTTAGACATCTCTTCATATATGTAAGTTCTTGCCATCCTAGAAGACCCACCTATAACACCATTTAATAAATAGAAGGTAATAAGTGCTCCATTTACTTCACCTAATTTTACTCTTCCTGTAACCTTACTTGATTGTTCTATACATTTAGATTTTCCCTTTTTTCTTTAGATCCCTTTCCCGGCCGAGATGTAAAAGTAACAAGGTCTTTTTTCGGCCAACTGCCCTCTCTATGAAATGGTGATGAAAATATTCTAAGTTGGGAATTCTTTTTTTTATACTTTAAATTCTAGGGTACATGTGCACAACGTGCAGGTTTGTTACATATGTATACATGTGCCATGTTGGTGTGCTGCACCCATTAACTCATCATTTACATTAGGTATATCTCCTAACGCTATCTCTGCCCGCTACCCCCACCCCACAACAGGCCCCGGTGTGTGACGTTCCCCACCCTTTGTCCAAGTGTTCTCATTGTTCAATTCCCACCTATAAGTGAGAACATGCGGTGTTTGGTTTTCTGTCCTTGCGATAGTTTGCTGAGAATGATGCTTTCCAGCTTCATCCATGTCCCTACAAAGGACATGCACTCATCATTTTTTATGGCTGCATAGTATTCCATGGTGTATATGTGCCACATTTTCTTAAACCAGTCTATCATTGTTGGACATTTGGGTTGGTTCCATTACTGGGTATATACCCAAAGGATTATAAAACATGCTGCTATAAAGACACATGCACACATATGTTTATTGCGGCACTATTCACAATAGCAAAGACTAAGTTGGGAATTCTTAACCCAGGACTATACCAACCTTCAGAAAGGTTGTACCTTGAACTTGTGGGGAAAATGTTGCATGCATGAGATTTTCTGGAAAGATTCCTTAGCTTGCATGAGTTCCCCAATAGTCCATCTACAGTACGGTTATGGACCAAGTTCCTGACAATTTCCTTTATAAATTCTGCACATGGTGATCTCGTTGGAATATCTCATCATGTGTATCTTAGTGCGACAGTGGGAATTTGAATTTTAATGCCCCTTTGTAAATACTTAGTACTTAAAAGCTTCCCGAACTCTTGCGTAGTAGGCAATATTTACCACTTCTTCATGTTTTACTCTAAAGACAAGGACTGTGCCTTTGCAGTTTGTGGGTCTGACAGATGGTACATGTCCTGAAAATGGTGGCCATATTTATCTTGTTGCATTTTGTGCTTATAATAGAGTGTAATTCCTGATATTCATCAGAAGGGAAACTGATGTATTGTAGGAGATAAATACAGTTGGTTAAAGAGAAGTTTATACAACGTATCTGGTTAAAGAAGTGATTTTTCCACCTCCCATGCATTCACATTGCCTGGAGGAGTTTTACAAATAAAGCAATGTCCAGGCATCATCCTTACAGATTTCTGATTGTTCCTGAGTGGAGCCATGGTCAACGGTGTTCAAACCAGAGCGACTCCATCTTGAATGAGGGCTGGAAAATGAGGCTGACCCTTGCTGGGCAGCATTCCCAGAAAGTTAGGCATTCCTAGCCTCTAGATGTTTACAGTTAAGGGAACAAATTAATAATGTTTATTAAACAGACCCAGACTTGGGAGTGTCCAGATATCCCAATAGCTGGAGAAAAGACATTCCTGAAGTTGCTTATCAGCTTGAGGAGATTTTGGGCTGAGACGATGGGCAGGATACAAAATCAATGTACAAAAATCAGAAGCATTCTTATACACCAATAACAGACAAACAGAGAGACAAATTATGAGTGAATTCCCATTCATAATTGCTTCAAAGAGAATAAAATACCTAGGAATCCAACTTACAAGGGATGTGAAGGACCTCTTCAAGGAGAACTACAAACCACTGCTCAATGAAATAAAAGAGGATACAAACAAATGAAAGAACATTCCATGCTCATGGGTAGGAAGAATCAATATCGTGAAAATGGCCATACTGCCCAAGGTCATTTATAGATTCAATGCCATCCCCATCAAGCTACCAACGACTTTCTTCACAGAATTGGAAAAAAACTACTTTAAAGTTCACATGGAACCAAAAAAGATCCCGCATCGCCAAGTCAATCCTAAGCCAAAAGAACAAAGCTGGAGGCATCATGCTACCTGACTTCAAACTATACTACAAGGCTACAGTAACCAAAACAGCATGGTACTGGTACCAAAACAGAGATATAGACCAATGGAACAGAACAGAGCCCTCAGAAATAATGCTGCTTATCGAAAACTATCTGATCTTTGACAAACCTGACAAAAACCAGCAATGGGGAAAGGATTCCCTATTTAATAAATGGTGCTGGGAAAACTGGCTAGCAATATGTAGAAAGCTGAAACTGGATCCCTTCCTTACACCTTATACAAAAATTAATTCAAGATGGATTAAAGACTTACATGTTAGACCTAAAACCATAAAAACCCTAGAAGAAAACCTAGGCAATACCATTCAGGACATAGACATGGGCAAGGACTTCATGTCTAAAACACCAAAAGCAATGGCAACAAAAGCCAAAATTGACAAATGGGATCTAATTAAACTCAAGAGCTTCTGCACAGCAAAAGAAACTACCATCAGAGTGAACAGGCAACCTACAGAATGGGAGAAAATTTTTGCAACCTACTCATCTGACAAAGGGCTAATATCTAGAATCTATAATGAACTCAAACAAATTTACAAGAAAAAAACAAACAACCCCATCAAAAAGTGGCCAAAGGCTATGAACAGACACTTCTCAAAAGAAGACATTTATGCAGCCAAAAAACACATGGAAAAATGCTCATCATCACTGGCCATCAGAGAAATGCAAATCAAAACCACAATGAGATATCATCTCACACCAGTTAGAATAGCAATCATTAAAAAGTCAGGGAACAACAGGTGCTGGAGAGGATATGGAGAAATAGGAACACTTTTACACTGTTGGTAGGACTGTAAACTAGTTCAACCATTGTGGAAGTCAGTGTGGCGATTCCTCAGGGATCTAGAACTAGAAATACCATTTGACCCAGCCATCCCATTACTGGGTATATACCCAAAGGATTATAAATCATGCCGCTATAAAGACACATGCACATGTATGTTTATAGCGGCACTATTCACAATAGCAAATACTTGGAACCAACCTAAATGTCCAACAACGATAGACTCGATTAAGAAAATGTGGCACATATACACCATGGAATACTATGCAGCCATAAAAAAGGATGAGTTCATGTCCTTTGTAGGGACATGGATGAAGCTGGAAACCATCATTCTCAGCAAACTATCGCAAGGATAGAAAAACAAACACTGCATGTTCTCACTCATAGATGGGAATTGAACAATGAGAACACATGGACACAGGAAGGGGAACATCACACACTGGCGACTGTTGTGGGGTGGGGGAAGGGGGGAGGGATAGCATTAGGAGATATACCTAATGCTAAATGACGAGTTAATGGGTGCAGCACACCAACATGTCACATGTATACATATGTAACAAACCTGCACGTTGTGCACATGTACCCTAAAACTTAAAGTATAATAATAAAATTAAAAAAAAAGACATTTGTAATTTTGTTTTATAGATAATAATGTTGCCGGGCGTGGTGGCTCATGCCTGTAATCCCAGCACTTTGGGAGGCTGAGGCGGGTGGATCACTTAAGGTCAGGAGTTCAAGACCAGCCTGGCCAACATGGTGAAGCCTCATCTCTAAAAACAAAAAAATTAGCCGGGCATGGTGGCACATGCCTGTAATCCCAGGGGAGGCTGAGGCAGGAGAATTGCTTGAACCCAGGAGGCAGAGGTTGCAGTGAACTGAGATTGTGATCGTGCCACTGCACTCCAGCCTGGGTGACAAAGCAAGACCCTGTCTCAAAAAAATAAAGAAAGATAATAATATTGATTCTTGCAAAACATAGTAATTAAGAAAACTAATCCTTTATCACAAACCCTTTTAGCAGAACCCATTTCTCCATATATACAAGCATGGTTCCTAGGGTGGACGCCTTCCTCCTCTTACTTTCGGGAATGTCCTACTCTGTCTATGGAGTAGCTGTCCTTTCACCACTGTACTTTCTTAATAAACTTGCTTTTGCTTTGCACTGTGGACTCGCCCTGAATTCTTTCTTGTGTGAGATCCAAGAACCCTCTCTTGGGGTCTGGATCAGAACCCCTTTCCTGTAACATATTTCTGGTGACCATAGATGGGACTACAGTGCAGAAACCCTGGTCCAAGGTCTACCTTTGGGTAAATGTTGGGGTCCTGTAACCTATTTCTGGCAAACCCCAAATGAATGATACTGAAGAGATCCCCAACCCAAAGGAAATCATCTGCATGCACCAATTGGCTAACTTTGGGTAAGTGGGGTGCACATACCTGGGTAAAGAATGGGATTGGGTTAGAGGCCCAACTTAGGGGAGTCAGAGTCTCTCCTAAGACAGAGTGGGTTAGAGGCCCCTCTTAAAAAAAGGCAAGGATGCTTGACCAACCTTGGGTTAGAGGCCTGACTTTGGGTTAGGGCCCGACTTAGTTGCTTCTAAGATTTAGGGGGTTAGAGGCTCCTCTCAGTAAAGTCCCTCTTTTAACCTGCCTTTTTCTCTTGCTGCGTGAATCAGTTTCTTGGTTGCTGTCTCTGTTTCACTGTCATTTTCAGGAGACTTTATTTAACGGGTCTTAGGGATTTTAACTTACTCTTTTCCTATGTGCCTCCCGATTTCCGTCCGTCTGCTTGCAAAACATTGGGAGCAAAAAGCATTGATGGCTCCATCTCTAAAATTGCTGATTGAGATTTGGTATTTAACAGCTATGAGCAGTAAGATTAGATAGATGTGGTTACGTTTTGTTGCCACTGTGCCGACTAGGTGTGATTGAGAAGCACAAGGATGGAAATCGGGGGACTCTTCCCTTTGCTTTTTGTTTCATTTTGCACACTGAAAAAACTTCTTTCCTCTCTTGGATTTGGGCAAACTGGCTTTGCTCGTCCACTATTGCCCAGAACCTGCTTGCTCTGGTCCTTCTCATCTAAATCCTCTTCATTTCCTTTGCCTTATTCAACATTTTTGTTAGTCCATGTTGTGGTTTATCTAAGATTCATGGTTCAGTTCACTTATGTTATTTGGATAATGTGAATAAGAGAATTCAATTTTTGGCAGGGATCCCCTCATTAATGCAGCTGGCCTTCAAAACCTGTCTTATCCTTGTTAGTGGAACTCGGCCAGCGGCAATACAATCTCTCAGGTTTGGAACTTTTCTTTCAGGATCACCTGCTTCCTTCATGGGAACCACAGCATCGATTCCAAAGAACTCACCACTAGGATGTATTCTCGAACACTGGGACCAGTTTCAACTGAATGGGCTTAAGAAGAGAAAACTGGGGTTTCTGTGTAATACTGGTTATTTGGCTTCAGTATTATTTGGAAAAGCAAGAGAAATGGTCTCCTACTGGAACTATGGCCTTTCATACTATATTTCAAACGAGTTTGTTTTGTAAACGGGAGGGAAAATGGGATAAAATATCATATGTTTAAGTATTTTTGCTGCGCAGTCAGGATAAAAACCTGCAGCAGGCGTGTGCATGTTTGATGAGAGGAAAAGAAGAAAAAGAGCTAGACATGGTTCTGTTTATGTGATGGATTACATTTATTGATTTGCGTATGTTGAATCAGCCTTGCATCCTAGGGATGAAGCCAACTTGATTGTGGTGGATAAGCTTTTTGATGTACTGCTGGCTTCAGTTTGCCAGTATTTTATTGAGGATTTTCGCATCGATGTTCATCAGGGAGTTAGGGAGGAGTCCCTCGTTTTCCGCTGTTTGGAATAGTTTTAGGAGGAATGGTACCAGCTCCTCTTTGTACCTCTGGTAAAATTCGGCTATGAATCCATCTGGTCCTGGGCTGTTTTTGGTTGGTAGGCTATTAATTACTGCCTCAATTTCAGAACTTGTTATTGATCTATTCAGGGATTCGACTTCTTCCTGGTTTAGTCTTGGTAGGGTGTGTTTGTCTAGCAATTTATCCATTTCTTCTAGATTTTCTAGTTTATTTTCCTAGAGGTGTTTGTAGTATTCTCTGATGGTAGTTTGTATATCTGTGGGATCAGTGGTGATATCCCCTTTATCATTTCTTATTTTGTCTATTTGATTCTTCTCTTTTTTCTCTTTATTAGTCTGGCTAGCAGTCTCTATTTTGTCAATCTTTTCAAAAAACCACCTCCTGGGTTCATTGATTTTTTTGAAGGGTTTTTCATGACTCTGTCTCCTTCAGTTCTGCTTTGATCTTACTTATTTCTTGTCTTCTGCTAGCTTTTGAATTTGTTTGCTCTTGTTTCTCTAGTTCTTTTCATTGTGACGTTAGGGTGTCGATTTTAGATCTGAACATATCTCACAATAATAAGAGCTATTTATGAAAAACCCATAGCCAGTATCATACTGAATGGGTACAAGCTGGAAGCATTCCTTTTGAAAACCAGCACAAGACAAGGATGCCCTCTCTCACCACTCCTATTCAACATAGTATTGGAAGTTCTGGCCAGGGTAATCAGGCAAGAGAAAGTAATAAAGCATATTCAAATAGGAAGAGAGGAAGTCAAATTGTCTCTTTGAAGATGACATGATTGTATATTTAGAAAACCCCATTGTCTCAGCCCAAAAACTCCTTAAGCTGATAGGCAACTTCAGCAAAGTCTTACGATATAAAATCAGTATGCAAGTATCACAGGTATTCCCATACACTAATAATAGACAAGGAGAGAACCAAGTCATGAATGAACCCCCATTCAAAATTGCTAGAAAGAGAATACAATACCTAGGAATACAACTTATGAGGGATGTGAAGGACCTCTTCAAGGAGAACTACAAACTACTGCTCAAGGAAATAAGAGAGGACACAAACAAATAGAAAAACATTCCATGCTCATGGATAGAAAGAATCAGTATCGTGAAAATGGCCATACTGCCTAAAGTAATTTACAGATTCAATGCTATCCCCATCAAGCTACCATTGACTTTCTTCACAGAACTAGAAAAAACTACCTTAAATTTCATATGGAACCAAAAATGAGCCTGTATAGCCAAGACAATCCTAAGCAAAAAGAACAAAGCTGGCAGCATCATGCTACCTGACTTCAAACTATATTACAAGGCTACAGTAACCAAAACAGCATGGTACTGGTACCAAAACAGATATAGAGACAAATGGAACAGAATAGAGACCTCAGAAATAACACCACACATCTACAACCATCTGATCTTCAACACACCTGACAAAAACAAGCAATGGAGAAAGGATTCCCTATTTAATAAATGGTGTTGGGAAAACTGGCTAGCCATATGCAGAAAACAGAAACCAGACTCCTTCCTTTATACCTTATACAAAAATTAACTCAAGATGGATTAAAGACTTAAAAATAAAACCTAAAACCACAAAAAACCTAGAGGAAAACCTAGGCAATACCATTCAGGACATAGGCATAGGCAAAGACTTCATGACTAAAACACCAAAAGCAATGGCAACAAAAGCCAAAATTGACAAATGAGATCTAATTAAACTAAAGAGCTTCTACACAATAAGAGAAACTATCATCAGAGTGAACAGGCAACCTACAGAATGGAAGAACATTTTTGCAATCTATCCATCTGACAAAGGGCTAATATCCAGAATCTACAATGAACTCCAACAAATTTACAAGAAAAAAACAAACAAAATATCCAAAATATACAAGAAATTTAATAACCAAAATATACAAGAAATTTAAACAAATTTACAAGAAAAAAACATCCCCATCATAAAGTGGGCAAAGGATATGAACAGACACTTCTCAAAAGAAGACATTTATGCAGCCAACAAACACAAAAAAAACCGCATCATCACTGGTCATTAGAGAAATGCAAATCAAAACCACAATGAGATACCATCTCATACCAGTTAGAATGGCGATCATTAAAAAGTCAGGAAACAGCAGGTGCTGGAGAGGATGTGGAGAAATAGGAACACTTTTACACTGTTGGTGGGAGTGTAAATTAGTTCAACCATAGTGGAAGACAGTGTGGTGATTCCTCAAGGATCTAGAACCAGAAATACCATTTGACCCAGCAATCCCATTACTGGGTATATACCCAAGGGATTATAAACCATTCTACTATAAAGACACATGCACACGTATGTTTATTGCAGCACTATTCACAATAGCAAACACTTGGAACCAACCCAAATGCTCATCAATTATAGACTGGATAAAGAAAATGTGGCACACATACGCCATGGAATACTATGCAGCCATAAAAGCAAATGAGTTCATGTCCTTTGCAGGGATATGGATGAAGCTGGAAACCATTATTCTCAGCAAACTAACACAGGAACAGAAAATCAAATACCGCATGTTCCCACTCATAAGTGGGAGTTGAACAATGAGAACACCTGGAGACACAGAGGGGAACATCACCCACCAGGGCCTGTCGGGGGTAGCAGGTAAGGGAAGGGAGAGCATTAGGACAAATACCTAATATATGCTGGGCTTAAAACCTAGATGATGGGTTGATGGGTGCAGCAAACCATAAGGCACATGCTTACTTATGTAACAAACATGCATGTTCTGCACATGTATCCCAGAACTTAAAGTAAAATAAAATAAAATAAAGAAAAGAAAACTGGCCATTGGAAGAGGGATTGCCCAGCATCCCAGAGGGAGCCATTGGCACCTGAACCGATGATGGCTGAAACAGCCAGGCAATCCTGAGTGACGGGGCCCGAGACCTTCCGCCACAGCTCCCATTAGACAGCTAGCCATATCTCCGGAGAAGCCTCGGGTAACCCTTGATGTGGCAGGTAAGAATAGTAACTTCCTTCTGGAATGCTTACACTGTTTTCACCCATTATAATGGGCCTCTGTCACCCCAAAACTGTACGGTCAAGGGGATAGATGGACAAGTCCATGGATGCCATTTTACTTATCCTTTAAGCTGCTCTTCAGGGACTTTGGTTTTCTCCTGAATGCCCCACCCCTTGTTGGGAAAGGATTTGTTAACTCAGCTGCAAACAGTAGTATCTTTTTGAAATTATAAGGCAGACAGAAATTGCTCCTTCTCCTTTCCTGTGAACAAATACCAGGCTTTGTTGCTAGATGCTCCAGATATAACACTTAAAGTATGCCAGACTTTGAATCCAGCTACCTATTTGCCTGAACCCACAGGCACCCTAGGTCATTCTTGTATTCAAGTTACGGCGCAAGTTTACTCCAGCCATCCATATTTAAAAGATGAGCCTCTAGATAATCCTGAGGTAGAATGGTTTACAGGCAGAAGTAGCTTTGTGCACCAAGGAAAAAGGACAACAAACTGTTAATACCAAGTGCTAATCAGTGGAAAATAGTTAAGCATTTGCATGACTCTACTCATTGGGGAAGAGATTCCCTGTTTCAATTAATGTCTCACCTCTTTATAGGAAAATGCTTACTTAAAACAGTAAAGCAGGTAACTCGGGCCTGTAAACTATGTGTCGAGAATAACCCAAATAACCAACCTTCACCTCCTGCTCTAGTAAGGCCTGCTCAGCATAGGGGAGCACACCCTGGCAAAGACTGGCATGTAGGTTATACTCAGATGCTCCCATGTAAAGGGTTTAAATATTTATTAGTATTCATTGACACATTTACCAGTTGGATCAAGGCTTTTCCTACCTGGTCTGAAAAGGCAATTGAGGTTTCTAAATTCTTGCTAAAGGAAATAATTCCTAGATTTGGGCTGCCTGAGAGCTTACAGAGCGATAATGGCCCATCTTTCACAGCGACAATTACCCAAAACATATCTTCAGCCCTAGGAATTCAGTACCACCTTCACTCAGCATGGAGGCCACAGTCTTCGGGGAAAGTAGAAAGAGCTAATCAAACTCTAAAAAGGATTGTTGCTAGACTATGCCAAGAAACATCAGAAATCTGGCTGTCTTTATTACCTGTAGCCTTATTATGGGTTCAAGTGTCCCCTAAGGGAAATCTGCACCTCGGCTCTTTTGAAATAATGAATGGAAGACCTTTCTTAACTACAGGCCTCCTAATAGACATAGATACTTTCAAGCTACAGATTTATGTGATCAACTTAGGACAAGTGCAAAACACACTCCTTGAATATGGAAATCAAAGACTTCTCTTCCCCAACTAAGGAAGAGAATCTTGTTACGACCCAGCAGGGCAGTTGGGTCCTATTAAATACTTGGAAGGAAGGATCCCCAGCAGATCAACTTTCTCCCAAAATGGAAGGAACCTATCAAGTTTTCCATAGTACCCCAACTGCAGTTAAACTTCTGGGAATAAACAGTTGGGTCCACTTATCTCGAATTCAACCAGTCTCTTATGAAGTCCCACAGGCCAACAGAACACAAGAGACTGATCCTGTTTATTCCCGTGAGCCAATCAGTGACCTCTGACTCATGTTCAGAAGAAATGAAAGGGGTGGGTAACATAAAGACATGGATTAGTATATTCTACTTTTGGGTATAAGTTGGAATCATGCAGAGAGTGACTTATTTACTGAGTGGGCCCAGACTTCAGCCTTTCTGCATAATCAGACAAACTGTTGGGTATGTGGAGAATTGCCACTTTCCTCCACTTCCAGTTGCCCTGGCATATTCAACCAACCAACCCAAGTTTATGGGGATTTTATTATGACTGGGAAACTGAACACCATAAACGTAATCCCTCTTTTCCCATGTATCATAGCCACACGGGCCTTAGCCCCTTCCCCTCCTATAAAGAGACAAGAAAGCACCTTTTTAACCTAATTAGAAAACAGCTAAACTCCACCCCAACTTTAGGTTATGCTATACATGATGAATGCAGGCGAATTACAGCTGTTCCAGTGCAGGTATCAGGCAGGGCTCCTGTATGTTTTGAAAGGCACAATAATAGTCACCACCAGGCTGAAACCCATGATATAGGATGGCTGTCACCTCAACAATGTAATCAGACCCTTCTTCTAACAGACCAGATGTGGATGGGATGGCAAGATAATTTGCCAAAAACGAGTGACTACCCTTCTTCTTGGGGATGGTTATGGGCTTGTGGAACACATGGCTGGCCATACTTACTTTATAACTGGACTGGAAGATGTACGTGAGGTCGTGCTTATCTCCCAAGATGCATCCTCACCAAATTGGACTCTCTCCCATCTAACTGGGAAATTGTAAAAGCTCACCGTAGGTGACAAAAATGAGCATCTTAGTGGTTCTATCCAATGGCTATATTTTCCCCGCAGGCACCTACAATCAGTATCCAGTTACAAGTTAAAGCCTTAGCCAAGCACACTGCTGCAGCTTTCAATAATACATGCCCTGGCCATACCCTCCTAACTGAGGAAACTTCTCAGATTTGCAGGTAGCCTTAAAAAACCCTATGGCTTTGGACATTTTAACAGCGGCCCAAGGGGGAACTTGTGCTTTGATCAAAGCCGAATGTTGTGTGTATGTTCCAGACTATTCACATAAGATTACCCAGGCTATCAAAGCTTTAGACACTCACGTCTCTGCCACTGATGCACCATCAGTCAACTCTAGCTCAGCTTGGTTCCAACAACTGCCCAGTTCTTGGAATGCCTTCTGGCTTAGTTTACTTGGAATGATTTTACTTATTTTGCTTTGCTGTTGTGGAATATACTGTGGTTGTGCTCTTTATGTAGGAATGCAAGACAAGCTCACTCAACGCTTTCTTAAATTGGACACTTGTTAATCTTCCAGATATCACCTTTTGTTGGAACTTGGAGTTATGAACAACCCTTACCATACCAATGCTCTCTGACTGAGCTTCTCTCTACCCTGAATGCAAGAGACCGTCCTAGTTAGGCAGGAATATCATCACTCCTATTCAGCCTGAAGAAGTTACAGAAGATGGATCTTCATCCCTCTGCAACCCTTCCGATTAAGGATCCTGTTGTAAAGGGAGGGGGCAGATATGTCAGAGGCATTCGAACCAGAGCGACTCCATCTTGCGTGAGGGCTGGAAAGTGAGGCTGGGACTTGCTGGGCTGCATTCCAAGGAAGTTAGGCATTCCCAGCCTCAAGATGTTTATGGGTAAAGGAACAAATTAATAATGTTTACTAAACAGACCCAGACTTGGAGTGTCCTGATATCCCGATATCTTGAGAACAAAGACATTCCTAATTTTCTTTAAAGATAATAATATCGATTCTTGCAAAATATAGTAATAAGAAAACTAATCCTTTATCACAAACCCTTGTAGCAGAACACACCTCCCCAAATATACAAGCTTTGTACCTAGGGTGAACACCTAACTCCTCTTACTTTCAGGAACTTCCTACTCTGTCTATGAAGTAGCTGTCCTTTCACCACCTTACTTTTATTATTTTTTCTAGCATCAGAGTGAACAGACAACCTACTTAATGGGAGAAAATTTTTGCAATCTATGTGTCTGAAAAAGGTCTAATATCCAGAATCTACAAGGAACTTAAACAAATTTACAAGAAAAAAACAACTCCATCAAAAAATAGGCAAAGGATATGAACAGATCCTTCTCAAATGAAGACATTTATGTGGTCAACAAACATATGAAAAAAAGTCATCATCACTGATCATTAGAGAAATGCAAATCAAAACCACAATGAGATACCATCTCATGGCAGTCAGAATGGCAATTATTAAGAAGTCAGGAAAAAAAGATGTTGGCGAGGCTGTGGAGAAATAGGAACAATTTTACACTGTTGGTGGGAGTGTAAATTAGTTCAGCCATTGTGGAAGACAGTGTGGAAATTCCTCAAGGATCTAGAACCAGAAATACCACTTGACCCAGCAATCCCATGACTGGGTATACACCCAAATTCTTACAAATCATTCTACCACTTTACTTTCTTAATAAACTTGCTTTTCATTTGCACTGTGGTCTTGCCCTGAATTCTTTCTTGTGCAAGATCCAAGAACCCTCTCTTGGGGTCTGGATCGGGACCTCTTTCCTGTAACCCCAGGAATCAGTTTCTGTCCTTTCTCCCTCCCTCCTTCCCTCCCTCCCTCCCTCCCTCTCTTCCTTCCTTCCTTCTCTCTTCTTTTTATCCAGGAAGATTCCAACATGCAAACAGGATTGTGAACAACTATGTTAGAGGTTTATAAAAGCTTAATTATATGGATATCTGTGCTCTTGGAAGTATTCAGTAAACAACAGCATTAGAGGTGGAATGCACTAGGTCTATTTGGGGGAGGTGATTGGTAAAATGTATGAAGCAAGGAAAATTTAAAAAACATGAATTTTAGATGTCTGTGAGAATGAATAAAGAGGTGACAAGAACAGAGTTTCAGGCAAGGTGACATAGGGTCTGAAGGAATCCAAACTGTTCAAACATCACTTCCGAACAGTCTGGATTCAGAAACAAGAGTCCCAACCTGCCAGCCCCCCTCTTCTCCTCCCCATCACTGAGTCAAATAGGTAGCAATCAGGGTGGGCAGGGCTTGATTTGGGGGCTCCATGGAGAAGGTAGCTTTGCAGTTGAGATTGGGCAGGTTTTGCTTGGAGGACAAAGTGCAATCACCAGGAGAAAGGCACGGGGCTATGTCAGACTTGTGAACCTGGAAGCATTCTGGGAATGGGACCTGCCTGTAGTTTAGTTTTGCCCACTGGTGTGGTTCATATTTTGTGTTTAGCATGGGTAAACCAAACATCTTGCTTCCCTGACCTGCTTGCCACCATCCATTGTATGGAGCGCAATGAAAAAGGAAGCAGAGTAGGGAGCCCAGCCTCTACATACAGCTCAAATACCTCCTGACTGATTCCACAGGCGTGGATTTGGAGGCATCTCTCGGAGGTCTAATCTTCTCTCACAGAGCCAATGAACAGCTCCTTCCCAACACAGACAGCTCTTCTCATTCCCCAATAATGCTCACTTGTGCAGACTCCTTTGTGCATTGGACTCAAAATCTAAACCTTTCCACCAGAAAGGGATGCACTTAAATAGATGAAGTCAAAACTGTTGGCCATAAGCAACAGCCTGAAATGTGCTTTTAGAAGACAAGGGTCCAGCTCAGCCCAGGCACAGACAAGGACCCTGTCCTTCAGGGCTGAGGCTCAGAGACCTGAGAACAAAAGCTAAAGTGAACCTTGCAGGACCCCCTCAGCAGACCTCAAGGCCAAAAAGGAATATCTTTTCCAAAAGAATAAGACAAATCTTATTTTAGGATTCTCCTGCATCTATTTCCAGAGTGATGCAAAAACTAAACTTTATTTGGTATATATATATATTTTTTGAGTCAGAGTCTCCCTCCATCACCCAGGCTGGAGTGCAGTGGCGTGATCTTAGCTTACTGCAACCTCCACCTCCTCGGTTCAAGTGATGCTTCTGCCTCAGCCTCCCAAGTAGCTGGGACTACAGGTGCGAGCCACCACGCCCAGTTAATTTTTGTATTTTTAGTAGAGACGGGGTTTCACCATATCGGCCAGGCTGGTCTCGAACTCCTGACTTTGTGATCTGCCCACCTCAGCCTCCCAAAGTGCTGGGATTACAGGCATGAGCCACCGCACCCAGCCTTTATTGGGTATTTTTTTAATGTGCCAAACACTGCTTTAAAAGCTTTTCATGTCTTACCCCATGTAATCTTCACAGTATTCCAATAAATAAGGTGACATTATTACTCCCAGTTTCCAGGTAAAAAAATCTCTTCTCCATGAAGCTAAACATTTGTCCAGGGTTACCCAGCTAATAAATGGAGGAGTCAAGAGATCTGACAGCAGAATGTCCACTCTTGATTTCTGCCTAATATGCTCCCACCTCTTTTTCCAGTGCAAGAACATGCATGCTTATAAGAATGAAGACCACTGAAGCACCTTTCCATCCCCCACTATAAATGTAGGGAAGTATGTTATACAGAGCTTACCTGAGACCCAGAAACTGATATGAATGCTTCAAATAAATTCTGCAGAAGCAAAGCTGGTACATTTTTGTCACAAGAGACTTTGCGATTAGCTTTGCCTTTAAAATCTTCTACCAACTCTTTAAGTCCGATAATGTGTCTAAAAATCAAATAAAGCTGTGGAAACTACCATATTAGACAGGAAAGCTTACCATTCATTTGGAGAGATCAAAAATAGACATTGTGGACTTTGTACAACAATGTAGACATTGACCTCTGAGCATAAGAACTATTTAGAGCTAAGTATTTGAGATGTAAGTCAATGCATCTTAAAGCTACCTGTATTTTTTTTTTCCAGAATAGAAACTCAACATAGTAGGATAGGTCCTTAAAAAGCATACCAACAATCAAACCTCACTCTGCAACCGCCTACGTGGGCAACTGGCTGCCAGGGCCTGTGTGAGTGCTTGGGGTAAGGTGGAGGGGTGGGTGGGGGAAGCGGAGAGTGAAATTCTATTTCCAACTTAAGTTTTTCCAGATGGTACTCTAAAGCATAAATTAGTAAAATTTTGAAAACAAAAGTGAAGTTAGAGAGAAGGCGAATCTAGTATCTGAACGACCCTTTCCTTGGAGATGTTCTTCCAACAATTCAGAACACCTTCCAAAGGTTATCTGAATGAGAGAATATTTATTTTTAGGCAGCAAATTATGGTGGATGGTGTCAGCATTCCACTCAAATCTCTGCATTTCACTTTAAAAAGCTGTTCCCGTGTTCCTTCACACTGGCTTCAATGTGTGCTTTTGTTCTTAACAATCTGTACCTGCAACTTTCCTTGGTGACTCTTTTTAGTTTCTGAAGCCTCCTTGCCCACAAGCGCAAAGAGCCTAAAGTGCCTGAGAGTTCCTGGCCCTTGGAGGGGCCCACAAGCAGAGTCTGATGCTGGAGGTGAAAGCCCTGCTCCTGTGCCTCTAGCTGGGGTATCAAAGGCAGCAGGATTGCTTGCCCTCCAGAGCCACCCGCCATGGCATCAGGGTGAAGCTACCCTGCACGTGATTTCATTGGAAACTTCATTTGGGTTCTCCACCCATTCCCGTCTTACTTTCCCTGAGCATTTACTGGGTTCTCCTGGAAGCGCTTCCTTCATAAATCAGTTGCACACAAATCCCAATCTCAGAGTCTGCTTCTAGAGAAACTGAAGGGATTTTTAAAGTAAGGCGGATGCCGAAGTCAATTAACAAATGCTACACGAAAGGTTCTGGCAATAAATAAGAAACGAGGCCAGACTCGGTGACTCATGCCTGTAATCCTAACACTTTGGGAGGCCTAGGTGGGAGGATGGCTTGACCCCAGGAGTTTGAGACTATTCCGGACAACATGGTGAAACCCTGTCTCTAAAATAAATAAATAAATAAATAAATAAATAAAAATACAAAAATTAGCCAGGCGTGGTGGCATGTGCCTGTAGTCCTAGCTACTCAGGAAGCTGAGGTGGGAGGATCGCTTGAGCCTGGGAGGTCAAGGCAGCAGTGAGCTGAGATTGTGCCACTGCACTCCAGCCTGGGTGAAAGAGTGAGACAAAGAAAGGAAAGAAAGGAAGGAAAGAAAAGAAAGAAAGAAAACAAAGGAAGGAAAGGAAAGGGAAGGGAAGGGAGAGGAGGGGAGGGGAGGGGAGGGGAGGGGAACGCTGCGCCTGGTGGCTCACGTCTGTAATCCCAGCATTTCGGGAGGCCGAGGTGGGTGGATCATGAGGTCAGGAGATCGAGGCCATCCTGGCTAACACAGTGAAACCCCGTCTCTACTAAAACATACAAAAAGTTAGCTGGGCGTGGTGGCAGGTGCCTGTAGTCCCAGCTACTTGGGAGGCTGAGGCAGGAGAATGGGGTGGACCCAGGAGGTGGAGCTTGCAGTGAGCTGAGATCGTGCCACTGCACTCCAGCCTGGGTGACAGAGTGAGACCGTGTCTCAAAAAAAAAAAAAAAAAGAAAAGAAAAGAAAGAAGGGAGGGAGGGAGGAAGGAAAAAGAAAGAAAGAAGGAAGGAAGGAAAGAGAAAAGAAAGAAAGCAAGCAAGCAAGAGAGAAAGGAAGGAGGGAGGGAGGGAGGGAAGGAAGGAACAAAGGAAGGAAGGAGAAAGAAAAAAGAAGGAAGGAAAGAAAGGAAAGAAAGAAAAGAAAGAAAGGAAGACAGGAAAGAATGGAAGGAAGAGAAAGAAAGAAAGAAGGAAGGAAAGAAAGGAAAGAAAGAAAAGAAAGAAAGGAAGAAAGGAAAGAATGGAAGGAAGAGAAAGAAAGAAAGAAGGAGAGAGAAAGAAAAAGAAAGAAAGAAATAGAAAGAAAGAAGTGAAGTGGCAAGGAGTTTGTCATTATTTCAGATTGAAAGAAAGAGAAAAGAGAGAAAGAAAGAGAGAGAGAGAGAAGTGAGTGATGTGGCAAGAAGGCCATTATTTCAGGTCCCAAGAGGTGCTAGCTCCACTTTGGAAGAATTTTCCAGACTGAGTCAATCTTCATTGGCAATGGCACTTTGGAAATTTGCATCAGACATACCCATAGGCTACCAAAGGTCTCCCCAGTGGAAGATCTGCTGTCATCCTCTCCCATTCCCGCCTTCACATCTCATTATCAAGATTAAAGTCAAGATATTACTCAAACAAATTGTTTCCTCTTGGACATTATCACAGGATTAAAGTTTCCCATTACTGACATCCTTTTTCTGACTTTTTCATTAGCATTTTCAGTATAAAAACTTTTCATTATGAAGTCAAATATGCATGATCCTTTTAACGTATGTACTTCATAATGAGATTTTTGTCATCATAAATTTGTCTTCTCGTGTCCTCTATTTCTACCTTTTAATACCCGAGGTCTGGTAACCAGAGTCATTCTGGAAAAGAACAACTGGAAAGGTTGTAGCTTGAGCCAAGTCATGCTGCACATCTTCTTTTTATTTCTGGGTTTCATTGCTCGGTTTTCCTTTATTATCCTCATTCATTCAATCGTTCAGTCATTCCAATGACATTTCTGGAACCCTTGTTGTTTGTCGGTTACTGTTCTTGGTGATGGAGATGTAGGGTTAAAGATGAGCTAAAGAAGATGAAGTTCAGGTGGGGGACTGGGACTGGCTCCTGGGAGCTGATTCTGCACTCTCTCTCCAGCTCCACATGCAGTGACATTACTTTGGTAGTTTGAAATTGGCCACGGTGGAGTATTTATACTACGAAAATTGGCAGACTCCACAAATCAGGGCTTCTTTATTCCAGCTCCCAGAGGACACTGCTGAAGACTGTCACTTTTCTAGAGCATACAGTCTGTAGGGGAGGTGGACATTAAATAAACAATCACATCAACCAACGTAAATTGGCAACTGTAAGAAAAGAAGAAGAGCAGAGGTATTTGGTGAAATAAGAGTCTGTCTCAGAGGATCTGAGTGTAGCCAGGGAGGCCAAGGACAGTTTCTCAGAGGAGACCATGCTTGGGATGTGAACCCCAATGAAGAATGGGTAGAGGCAAAGGGAATTCCAGGCAGAAGGAACTGCAGGCACAAATGCTCTGTTGCGGGAGAGAGGAAAATGGACCAGAAAAACAAAGACAAAAAAACCCAGGTGGCTGAACTACCCAGAGGGCTTGGGATTGAGGAAGGAGATGCTGTTGAGCTGTGGGTGGAAGAAATTTCAAGCTTTTTTTTTTTTTTTTAAATGTCCATTGTAACTTTATTCACAGTATCACAGTAGCCAAAGGTGAAAACAACCTGTCTATTGACAGATGAATGGATAAACAAAATGTAGTACATCTACATGATGGCATATTATTCAATTATAAGAAGGAAAGAAGTTCCGGGTCATAGTACTGCATAAGTGAACTTTGTACACATCATGGGAAGTGAAATAAGCCAGACACATAGTACAATATTGTATGATTCCACTAATATGAAACACCAACAATAGGCCAATCCATAGAGACAGAAAGTATATTTAGAGGGGCTGGGTGGGGGGACAATAGTTATTGCTGATGGTTACGGAGTTTCTGTTTGGGGTAATGAAAGTGTTTCAGTGGTGATGGTGGTACAACATTATGAATGTAATTAATTCCACTGAATTGTACACTTAAAAATGGCTAAAATGGCAAATTTTAAGGATATTTCAAGTCTTCTAAAGTCACATTGAGCGTTGTGTCTTTCACAGTCAGCAAACTCCGGCCAAATTCAAGCCATAGCTTGTTTATGTGCAGCTCCTGAACTAAAAATGGATTTTATATTTTTGAACTTAAAAAAAAAGAATATGCAGCATAAAAAGTATATGGCTCAAAGAGCCTAAAATATTGCTATGTCACCCCTTCCAGGAAAAGCTGGCCAATGCCTGGCCTTTACTGTATAAGAAATGGAAAATTATTAAAACTTTTAAAATAACCAAACAACATTTATTTCGATATGAAAATGCTTGGGAATAGCTTCACTAGGAGACATTATGAGGTAGTCAAACACTTACTCCCACTGAGAATGAATAAGTTTAATTTTAAGAGTTGATTTGAGAGTATTCTGAATAAGAAGAAATGGAAAATAAATGAAAGGGCAGAAGCCACACAGGCACTGGAATAAAAATTGTCATAAGGATAAGAATTCATAGACCAGGCTTATTTGTATAGATAATACTAAGCACAAAATAATCTTAATTTAAACAGGAAAAAATAGGCCAAGCTAAATTATAACCTGTTGCAGTGGGAAAAAAATGAAAAAAAAAAAAAACCACATCTTTTTCAGATGAGCTATGGGTCCTACAAAACTGTCCATAGGACACTGGAATGTCACACAGAGTAAGGGACAATTCTTCATGATATGAAACCACTGCACATTCTGCAGGACACCTGTCAACCCAGGCCCTGCCTATCTATAATGGCCAGCAGGAAACCCCAGTGATGATCACAGCCAGAGACACACCCCACAACCTCCAAAGAGATTATCACAGCCAGAGATATACCCCACAACCTCCAAAGAGATGATCACAGCCAGAGACACATCCCACAATCTCCAAAGAGATGATCACAGCCAGAGACACACCCCATGACCTCCAAAGAGAAGCTGGACTTGCTTCTTGTCTAAGATCCTTAGGTGAGTTTAACTGTTCTTAGGGGGGGTCCTTCTCTGGCCTGGGTGGGCTTCTGGTCAGAAGTGGTCATTTTATGTTCTTTCTTCCAGCAGAAAATGCTACTTTTCTGCACTGAGATCTTTCATGTAAAGACCCAAAGGTGGGTTCAGTGAGGATGGAAAGCACCAGGTGGGGAGTCTCCTTGAGGCATGGGTGGGTTCTTAACAGAGACGAGGAGAGTAAGCAGGGATTCTTTGCTCTTTTCACAACGGGATGGTGGGACAGGCTCCACCTGAAACTTGTAGCCACACCCACCTTCCATCTGATCACCCAGCCGGGAACTCTGGCCAGGGCATGCTGAGTGGGTTTGCGGTGGGAATGTTCTCCAGATCAGCCCATGGTAGGGTGAAGGTCAGGAAAGGCTGCCGTCAGGAAGTCCGTCCAAACAGGGATGAGGTCAACATGGCTGCCATCCTCTTAGCCAAGCCATTCCTGACCCTTTTCCTGGACGTCTCCCACTGTGCAATGGCGGCTTTTTTCTGCCTTGCCCTGATGATGAAGGTGGCTTGTTGAGCCTGTGTCGCGACACATAACTCCTCCTCGTGTAGGCTCACTGCTGGGGTCTGAAAAGGTATGGCCAAGCAAGCAGTCAATCTGTGAATGGGAGCGCTCTCATCTAGAAACACAAATGCAGCTTCCTGTGTCACGGCATCCTGGGGTGCACTGGGACACTTCCACCTGCAAAGCAGCCCCCTTGAGTCCTCCACATTCAAAGGGATGTCCACTGAGCGGTTAATGGCTTGAAAACAGTGTTCGGAGTGTTGGGAATGTATCAGAGGCAAACCAGAGAGGATGTATGTAGAGCAGCTAAGAAATTCAAATGAAATAAGACTGCAGGAGAGACACAGGTGAGCTTGCATGGACAGCAGGGGAACTGGCAGGACTGATGCTCATGGTGTATAGATAGGAGATTCTGTTTAGATCTTTCTAAGCTCCTGTTGATAGAATCACCCTCTTCCTGCCCAGTGTCTCTCTCCACTGGCTACTGCTTACTGCAGATTTGCAAGGGAGCAGACACCACAGAGATATTCACTGTGCCCGGCCCCATCATCACAGAACTTTTAAAGTGTAGAGAGCAGCTTTCCCTGCAGAAATAAAGGGCAAATGGAGAAACTGGAGGCAGGGAAGACATATGAGTAAATATAGGGTTTTCTTGTATCTTAGTATGAGTTATGGAATGTGCCACTGACTTAAAGTCAGGCCGCATTTAATGATCTCTTCCCACTTAGTATTTGTAACCCAAATGTCCATCGCAAATGCTCTTGTTGACTGCTGCCTCTATACACAATACAATAACATGCAAATATCACACAACTCTATTGCAAAGGGATATTTAGAATCTTTTAAAAGATGTCATATTTAATAAAAACAGTGAGTGAAATCTTGGAGAAAACCGTTTGTACTGCTTGATCCCCACATAAAATGATTGACAAACAAGAATAGGGTGGAATTAAATATGTTAGGGTTCAAAAAGAGGCAAATCAACAAGGATGATGACAAATTTGGCACTTCAAAAACACGCGATGTGCCTGACAAAAGCTCAAGATAAGCCTTTTAGAAAACTTGATGAAGACATAGATTACTTTTTCGAAATCAATCAAAACTGAAGGAGTGTTCACGATCTTGTTTACTTATTTATTTATTTTTCTGAGAGGTTGCTTCTCCAACACAATCCCTACTGGTTTCACTCAGTCTTTACCCAGGAATAAACCCATGGTTCTAACTATAACTCTTGTTTAAGATAAAATACCGTATCTTTTTGGTTTCAAGTGTCATTTCTAAAGATAAGTCATTTCTAAAGATCGGTTCCCCATCAAATCTTGTTGATTCCTATTTTTATTACACCCTTTCAACTTCTGTCTTGCATAGAGTGACGTTAATGATCTTTCATGGATACCTATTATTCCTGGTTAAAGAGAGTTTCCAACACTCAGAAGTACAAGGGAGTTGGGGCTGTGGTGGGAGGAAGAACTAGGAGCCTCAAAAGAGAGGCAACATTCTATTTAAAAGTGAAATGTCCTGAAGTCCTCCTAGAGCAGCCCCCACCCACCCGCCCACCCCCGTCTGAAAGTGTTTTCCACACGTGAGCTGGAATCTCTGCTACAGACAAATATAGAAAGAAAATAAAGCTAACTCTTTCATCTCCACATCATGACATTAAAAAAATATATTCGCCTGGAAATGAAGATATATTTTATTTTTATATATTTCTTTTTTGTTGGGAGTTTTTTTCTTATTAAAAAAAACAATTTGTATGCCACAGACACATTAGCATTCCTGCTAGGGCTGCAGACTGTTCGAGATCACATCTTGTCTGCATAAACAGGTATCTTGGATGCCTTAAACTCTTTCTGCTCAGCATCTGTGATGAAGCCCTAGATGAGACTTGGGCAGAAAACACAAAATCAGAATACGGTAGAATTGGCAAGGAAGGTAAGCAAACCAATTATACACAATTAGTTTCTGAATATCTAAATCTCTCCTCTTCAGGGATTAGAAAAAGGGTCTATCTTTGAAGTACCAGCTCTGCCTGCAGACTCCTTCAACCTTCTAACTTTAATTGACAATTGCACATGGTACAGCATTTCCCAGTTGACTTTGTTCTCAAGCATTTTTAATTAGAAGTTTTTCATCTGCTACATCTGGCAACTCAGTGCTTCTTCGTACACCCCTTCCTCCATCTTTGTTTATTGTGTTAGTATTTTTAGAGAAAACACATTAGGAACAATTTCTCTACACTCCATCTAAGCAGGATACGTCACCAGATCAAAAGAAGGCAGCTTTGCTTGACAAGCGTCTTTGGTGCCTAGCCTTAGGGACAGTGATATCACAGCTCACATGTGACAGTAACTGGACTGTCTCCAGAAAGCAAGTGAGCTTGTGTCCCCAAATGTCTGCATCTGACAGCTAAATTGCATGTGGACTCTGAAGCATGTAAAATCTAACACCGGCAGCTCAATACTGAAATAAATGACGAGCAAAGACCATTTTCCTTATGTAGCCACGATCTCTTTAAGCATGCAGTTGAATTGCTAGAGTAAAAGAAATGCTTTACATTCATTTGAAAATGCAAACAGGATTATTAATTGACAGTGATGATCATTGCTAAATCTACTAATGGTTTTCTCAACTCCCATCTGATATGACAAATGAAAGTGCTGAGAGGCTCAGATGTTTCATTCTTTTGTGGTAAAAAAATAATTCCAATATGTATCTAGTTGATTCCTCATATGAAAGAGATGATTCTGTTTCTTTAGGCTTAGCTGTTAAATTCCCAAGTGAAAAAGCTATGCCACGTCTATGATCCATACATAATTGTGTTTCAGCCTTCAAGTGCTCAAGGTCTGAGGTTGAAGAATTAATTTGCTGGTTGAGGTTAATAGAATGTCAATTAATTTCTTGGTATAAATGTCAATACATTCAGTTAAGCCTTGTGATTTAAATATAATTAAAGATAAACTTTAAGTCAATGTTGCCTTTTTCGTTTTGGGTACAGTGAGTGATTTACTAAAATCTCAGAAAGCCGCAGGGAAAAAGAATTTGATCAAGAAGTTTGCTTTTCTCATACAACCAGTTAGGCACGTTTGTTATCAGTTTCATGTGAAGGAAACAGAATGAACTGCATCTTCTTTTATCTCAGGCTTCAAACATCCATCTATTAACCTTAACAGTTCATGTCACTCACGAAGAGTTTTTAGTGTGGAAAGTCATTTGTTCATCATGAATACTCTCCAGATAAGATAGCAGAATAAGCAGTGAAATGTAGTGGTTAAGTAAATGGACTTTAGAGTGAATTACACTTGGAATAGAATCCCGATATGGTATTAGTTGTGTTATACAATACTTAACTCCTTGAGCCTCAGGTTTTTAAACAATAAAATGGTCAGTAATTAGTAACTCTCTTTGAGTGATGGTCAGTCCTACTTAACTCCTTGAGCCTCAGGTTTTTAAACAATAAAATGGTCAGTAATTGTAACTCTCTTTGAGTGATGGTCAGTCCTCTGGGTATAGTGTGCAGACGGTGCACTGGACAACTCTAGGTGGTATGATTCACGTAGTTAATGTGGTACATCTTTAAATTGTTCAGTGTACAACCTGTACAACTGTATGAGGCAGTCCTAGCACTCACAGTGCTGATGAACTGAGATCATTTATGCAAAGTATTTAGGACTATGCCTATGCAAAGCTTGCAGAGGGATCTGGGGAGACGTACAGTGTAATTTTGTAGTTGCAATCAGGAATCAAGCCTGAAATAAGTTTTGTTAGTGTTTATGGGGGCTGAGGTGATGTTAATTGCTATTCCCTGGAAAGTTAGTGCTTTTATCTCACTTTGTCTGGCACTGGATTCTGACATCTCCCCTCACCACGGGCCCTTATACAAAAATGGAAGGAGTAGACCTCTTACTCCTTGAAGAAGGTGTATTCATTCCAGGCATCATTATAGCAGGTGTTGTTCAAGCTGCTGGAATGACCACAATCGGAAAGGTCTCTGCACTCATGGAGACCACATTCCAGTGGATATGAGAACTCTGATGGAAATACACTGAAGGGAAAAACTCAGTCTCACCTAGACTGGAGAGGGTAGCTTATGTTTATCCAAACACTTTCCACTTTCATTTGTCATGTTAGATGGGAGTTAAGAAAACCATTGTTAGATTTAGCGATGATCATCACTATCAATTAATAATTCTGTTTGCATTTTCAAATGAATGTACAGCATTTCCTTCTACTCAGGCAATTCAACTGCATGCTTAAAGAGATCACGGCTAAAGAAAAATCACCTTTGCTTGTCATTTATTTCAGTATTGAGCTGATGGTGTTAGATTTTATGTGCTTCGGAGTCCACATGCAATTTAGTTGTCAGGTGTAGGTGTTTGGGGACATAAGCTCACTTGCTTGCTAGAGGCAGTCCAGCTGCCATCACAGGTCAGCTAAGATACCACTTTCCCTAAGATTAGGCACCAAAAACCCTTATCAAGAGAGAATTTGTCTTAAGAGACTTGACTAGTCCTATCCAAAGCTAAGGCCTTAAGAACAAATTGGAGAATCATAAATGCCTGTCTTAGGAGGGTTTCTTGAAAGCAGACACTGGGGTGGCATTTTGGATGCAAGGTGTTTGTTAGGGATAATCACATGTCAAAGGAAGAAAGAGGAACCAGGATGGAGCCGGGGGAGAAGAGACCCCTTCTGCACTGAGGTGCAAGCCCAACCAAGCCCCTGTCACCCTGCAGGGAGCCTTGGAGCAAGAACTGCGTGTAAGAGGATCCCAGAGGGGGCTGAGGCAGGCAGGTCTTTCTACCTTACCTCAATGTGTCAATCACTGGGTGTGCTTCTCTGGAAAGGGCATGACCTTGGATGAGGCAGCTCCTGGCACTAGAGGTAGAACTGATGTCTGAGAGGAGCTGAATGGAGGCTGTCTGCTGAGCAGACGTGCTGCAGGGGGGCAGCACAGCCTTTCCGGACAGGGAATCCAGGCAGCGCATCTCCTTACCCCTGCAATGTCCACCCAGCACTGTCCACCCGCCCCCCACACCCACACCTACCAAGAGAGCAGTCCCTCAGAGGGAACTTCCCTAAACTTTAGTCACTCAGGACTTGATGTACCCATTCTATATTTTAATAATTCATATAAAAATAATTCTTAAAATAAAAACTCTTAAAATTACTAAATAAATAATTAAAATTCTTAAAATAAAAAAAAACACTCACCTGGATATTATCATATCATCTTGTATATTTCGTTTTAGTAAACACAGTCTTAGGGAGAAGCCCTGTGTTATGGTTTGGGTCTGTGTCCCCGCCCAAATCTTGTGTTGAATTGTAATCTTCAATGCTGGAGGTGGGTCTGGTGAGAGGTGATTGGATCATAGGGGTGGATTTCTCATGAATTGTCTAGAACCGTTCCCTTGGCACTGTCCTTGCAAATATGAGTGAGTTCTCACAAGATCTGGTTGTTTAAAAGTGTGTGGCACCTCCCTGCTCCCTCTCTCTTGCTCCTGCTCTGGCCATGTGACATGGCTGCTTCCCCTTCACCTTCTGCCATGATTGAAAGCTTCCTGAGACCTCCCCAGAAGCTAAGCAGATTCCAGCGTTGTGATTCCTGCACAGCCTGCGGAACCACGAGCAAATTAAACCTCTTTTCTGTATAAAGTGCCCAGTTTCAGGTCTTTCTTTATAGGAATGCAAGAATGGACTAATACGCCGTGTGAGCTCTAGGACCAGGCATCGCTGGGATGCTCCTGTCATAAGATGTGATTCAACAGGCATTAACTGAGGTCTTCCGGTGCGAAAGGAGCCACAAGTATGCAAAGACAGGGCCAGCATGGCTTTGAGTGAGAGGCAGGGCAGGTTTCAACAGGAGGGGGCTGAGAATCCTTGTGCAGAGAACAGATGACCCTCTTTCTCGGGAAGCCACACACACAGAGATGGGCTGTAAACAGATGGGATGAATCTCTAGGAAGATGCTGTGGTTTTGGGGATTTAGGGTGGAATTCGCACTATGCCCAGTGGGAACGCTTGCCTGCTCACAAAAGAGCTGCAGTCCCGGAGGAAGCACGCAGTGAGAAGACAAGGATCTTCAGCCTCTGAGACAATGAATGGACCGTGCCACACCATGCTGACAGGCACTGAAAACCAACTGCATGGAGGACACCGGCTGAGCACAGGGTGGCCCATTTGACGGATGCGTCTAGCAAGACCTACACAAGATCACCCTCAGCCAAGGACAAAACATGGTGCTGAAGCCTCAGTACAATTTACGCCTTCATTTGCTGGTGTATAGAATAAAGTGCTTATTGTTTGTGGGATTTATTTACTTATTTGCACATTATCTGTCTGTCTGTCTATCCATCTATCTGTTTACTTACCACTTTCAGGTGGCTAGTGGCTGGCAGGAAGGTATGAGTGAGAGAGTTGGCAAGAGAATAAACACTACACACATTTGCTTTCTTGAGTGTCCATGGAACCTTTCCTTTAGGGAATTTCCCCTCCCTGATGCATGTGCCTCAAGTGCAGCAGCCAATTGCATTACAGGGGTGGGCATGGACCCAGGCTGTCCTAAAGACCCTGCCCTGCCAGTCTTCAGAGTCCCATGGGGAATACGGCACTGGTGTGGGTGCTGGGGGAGCAAGGGTCTTCTTCAAGGTCAAATGGATGGAGTTGCTTGTGGCCATCTCTGCAGCCAAGAGGCTGAGTGGTAGCCAGAGGCAGAGAGAAAGGCCTGGGGACATAATTTGAATACTTGGATCCAGCCAGAACTGATGCTAGTCCCAGCCCTGGATGTTTTTAGTTAGATAGATAGGTTAAGGAAGCTCTTCCTTTTTCCATTTCTTTTCTTTTTTTTTTGTTTTTTTGAGACAGAGTCTTGCTCTGTCACCCAGGCTGGAGTGCAGCAGCACAATCTTGGCTCACTGCAACCACCACCTTCTCGGTTCAAGTAATTCTCCTGCCTCAGCCTTCTGAGTAGCTGGAATCACACGCACCTGCCACCACACCTGGCTAATATTTGTATTTTTAGTAGAGATGGGGTTTGACTATGTTGGCCAGGCTGGTCTTGAACTCCTGACCTCAAGTGATTCATCCACCTCAGCCTCTCAAAGTGTTAGGATTACAGGCATGAGCCACAGAGCCTGGTCTCTTTTTCCATTTCTTTAAAATTTGGGTTGCTGTTGTTTATAATTAAAATACCGAGTAACACTCCTGTTATCTGTCTGGTGGCTCAAAGCTAAAGAAGTGTAATGTCTGTCATCCAGTTAAAACTCCAACTGAAGATCTACATATGCAAAATGTGTGTGTGTGTGTACACATACACAAATACATATGTATATATGCGCACATCATGTATAAATATACCTTACACATATGTCTGTATGTCTGTGTGAAATATTCCTTAACCCCTTCCACATTCTCCATCCTTGTTTGAGCTTATAAACTGTGTCCTATAACCACGTCTTTTGCATTACCATTCTGTTCATTTGTTTAATTTAAATACCTATTTGCATATTGGCTTCTTTTAGCAGCGAGTGAATGCTTTGAGGATAGGGAGTCTCTCTCCCTTCTCTCCCTCCCCGCCTTCCCTTCTTCATTCCTCTCCTTCCTTTCATCTGAACTGTGACTTATTATTTTTTTTACACTCAACCATACAGACCCCATAAGTTCTGGGTCCTCCATTGATGAGCATTCAGTGACTACCTGATTCGATGACTGTGGGCAGTGTTGCAAACTGTTGACTCAAAATCGGTTCCCTCTTTCCTCCTCACCAACAGAGACCAATTCATTCAAGTTGTCAACCTTTCCACCAAAAAAAACCCCCAAAAGGCTCTGACATGAGGTCATGTGTATATTTCTGGCCAATGAGCTGTAAGCAGAAATCTACTTCACATAATTTTCAGAAAACAAGTTCTTTGCCTGATAAAGAGGTGCAGTTTTAGAGGACACGTATGCCCCTTATCCTCCCTCTTTCCTCGTTCCCACCTGGAATACTGATGTGATGCAGGAGGCTCAGCTGCCATCCTGTGACAGTGAGGCGGCACAGCAGAAAGATAGGAGGTTGAGACCCTATGGTATCAATCAGCTGTGATACTAGCCAAGGAGTAGCTACCTTCATCTTCTTGTCTGAGATAAACAAATCCCAAAGATTAAAGGCTATTCCACTTGGACCTTTGTTCTATGCAGCTGACTGACATCCAAACAGCATAGAGGGCACATGCCTCTCTCTGTATCTGTGCATATCTGTGGTGTCTGTGTGCAGACCTGCCAAAATACAGGAAACAAAGCTGGGAAAATAACGTGTGTCTTCCAAGACAGAAGGTGACAAAGAGCTCACTGCCCACCTCCCTAATAGATGATCCACCTCTTTAAAATTTCACTTGATTAAATTTATCTGTTCCTCATGCTGTTTTTTTTTAAAATTAATTCAGATATCAGTCCTGCTGTATTCACAGTCGGACACCTCAGTCTTGTCAAGTGGATTAGGTAGGAAACATGGCACTCATCCTATGAAACACTACATTCATCTTTGCTAGAATGCTTGGGGATATGATGATAGGAATTGACCATCAGGTCTAAAATGCTCACAGGAAGCTGGGTCTCATCAGCGGAAGCTGGCTGCCCCTCTGTCTTTTATTCTTGAAACATCCCACCTAGCCATTGAGAGGCTGTTTGGGGCAGATTTAAATAGTGGGGCTCTGTCTGCCAGAGGGCTAATTTGCAAAGATTGCTGCGTGATGAAAGTGACATGAGACCTGACAATTGGATCTTTCAGCAGCAAAGAGAACAACTGAAGTACAAACTGTTATCTGAAGCTACAAATAGGAAAAGGGAGGGGAGAGGCTTCTCTTAAAAAAGAGATTAAAGTCAGGTGAGATCAAGCAATTTTCGCATGCTTGTAAGCTCTCTGTGTCTTGTCACACATATAAGGATATGGTACCGGGGAAGGGATCTCAAATTCAAATGCTGCGGAAGCCAGGTGGGTCACACAGTGGGAGCACAGCCAGCGCGGGACAGTGGCAGGGGTGGGGGCTGTGGCCAACTGCGGCCCTGATTCATGGGGCTCCCCTACCCAGATCCACCTGTCATTCTTGGATAGAATGTAGGATCAGTGTCTTCTGGTGTTTTTTTTCCAGGAGAAAGTCACAAATCTAGTTCTCAAACATTGAAAGCCTCGATTTTTAAACACTGTTCACAAATTCAAATTTTCTTAAAAACACCATGCAGGCCAAACAAACAAGCCTTCATACAGGAATTGACACAAAGTCCTCTGGTGTGCAATGTCTTCAAAGAGACATTGAGAAACATTTCATCCTTTGTTGCCCTGGAGCCATGACAGTTAACGATTTTTAAAGAATTGTCCTTATTTTCACAAATCCATGGTTCCCAAATGAGGCCAGCCTGTTTGGTCTTTCGTGTGAATTAATGAATTGCTCCTTCACTCTATAGTGGCAGCTCTGCCAACTGTGAGGTTTGGTGGGAGGCGGGAGGCTGGGACTCAGAGCCCCTTGCACACAGAACAACTTGTATAGTCAGGTTCATTTATGAAGGGCCTCCATTAGGTTCCGGCCTTAGTGTTGAAGGTATATTCTTTCCCCTCCAGATTTTATATGAGTTCACTTTTCTTCATAAAGACTTCTATTCACAATAGCGAAGATACGGAATCAAACTACGTGTTCATTAATGGATAAATGGATAAACAGAGGTGGTTTATAGACACAGTGGAATATTAGCCATAAAAAAGAATAAAATTATGTCATTTTCAGCAATATAAATGGAACTGGAAGTCATTATGTTAAGTAAAATAAGCCAGGCAGAGAAAGACAAATATTGTGTGTTCTCACTCATGTGGGAGCAGACATAGTGTCTCTCATAAAGGTAGAAAGTAGAGTAATAGTCACATGGGGCTGGAAAGGGAAGATGGGAGGGGAAATAAAGAGAAGTTGGTTAATGAATACAAAAATACAGTTAGATAGAAGAACTATGTTTTAGTATTTGATAGTACAATAGAAAAATTATAGTTAACAATAATTAATTATATGTTACAAAATAGCCATAGGGGAAGAATTGTAATGTTCTCAACACAAAGAACAGATAAATATTTGATGTGATAGACCCCATTACCTTGATTTGATCATTAGATTGTTGTAGGTACCCCCAAAATATGGACAACTATGACAAATCAATAAAAAAGTACAAAAGACTTCCTGAAACAAAGTCACACTAAGTTTTCAAAAATATTACATTTTAAATTATTGCTGTTACTATGGTGATGTCGATGGTGGTGGTGGTGACGATGATGATGATGATGGAGATGATGATGATGGTGGTGATGATAATGATGGTGATGATTATAATGATGGTGACAATAATGTGATGATGGTGATGATGATGTGATAATGATGAATGATGGTGGTGGTGATTATGATGATGATGGTGATAATGGAGATGATGATGAGGTGACATTGATGATGATGGTAATGACAATGATGATGTGATAATGGTAATAAAGATGACAGTGGCAATGATAACGGTGGTGATTATGATGATGATTATGATGGTGATGGTAATGATGATGGTGACAATGATGATGTGATGATAGTAACAATGATCATGACAGATGGTGGTGATGATGGTGATGGTGGTGATGATGGTGATGGTGATGATGATGATGGTGATGGTGATGATAATGATGATGGTGACAATGATGATGATGTGATGACAGTAACAATGATCCTGACAGATGGTGGTGATGATGGTGATGATGATGCTGGTGATGGTGATGGTTATGATGGTGTTGATAATGATGATGGTGACAAGGATGATGTGATCATGGTGATGGTGGTGATGATGATGATGATGGGGTGTTTAGAACTGGAAAACATGGAAGTCTATACATAGCTTTACATATCTGCTGAACCTAGCTCAGTGTGTGGTGATATCAAAAGACTTTCCAAGTCTTGTCCGTCCCCATGTTTCTTTCTGTGTCACATCCACGAGTTGTGAGGCATGTTCTGGGGAATGAGATACATGCTACAGCCCAGATCCTGAGATGCCAGCATTCTTGTTGTTGTGATAGTTAGCATGTGGGCCAGTGTGATGGTAATTTTATATGTCAACTTAAGTTAGCTAAGGGATGTCCAGGTAGCTGATAAATGTTGTTTCTGGGTGTGTCTGTGAAGGTATTTCTGGAAGAGATTAGCATTTGAATTAGCAGACTGAGTAAAGAAGATGGACCCTTACCAGGGTGGGTGGGCAACCTCCAATCCAAGGTTGGAAATGCCAAGGAAACAGATTCTTCCTCAGAGCCTCTACGAGGAACTAGCTCTGCCAACAGCTTTCCTTTACCCCAATGAGACTGACTTCAGATTTCTGACTCTAGAACCGCAGGAGAGCAAATCTGTATTGTTTTAAGCCAGGGGTCCCCAGTCTGTGCACCATGGACCAGAACCAGTCCATGGCCTATTAGGAACTGGGCCATAAGGTAGGAGGTGATTGGTGGGCTAGCAAGTGAAGCTTCATCTGTATTTACAGCTGCTCCCCATCGTTCATGTTACCACCTGCATTCCATCTCCTGTCAGGTCAGGATCAGCAGTGGCATTAGAGGCCGCATGGTAGGAGGTGAGTAGTGGGCTAGCAAGTGAAGCCTCACCTGTATTTATAGCCGCTCCCCATTGTTTATGTTATCACCCGCATTCCACCTCCTGTCAGATCAGGATCAGCAGTGGCATTAGATTTTCATAGGAGTGCAAACCCTGTCGTTTGCACTACAGGGATACTATGCTGTAGTGCAAACTATGCATCTGAGGGATCTAGGTTGTGTGCTCCTTATGAGAATCTAATGCCTGATGATCTGTCACTGTCTCCTGTCTCCCCCAGATGGGACCATCTAGTTGCTGGAAAACAAGCTCAGGGCTCCCACAGATTCTATATTATGGTGAGTTGTATAATTATCTCATCATATATTACAATGTAAGAATAATAAAAATAAAGTGCACAGCTAAGGTAATGTGATTGAATTATCCCAGAATCATCCCCAAACTCCACTGGTCTGTGGAAAAATTGTCTTCCAAGAAACTGGTTCCTGGTGCAGTTCCTGGGGACCACTGCTTTAAGTCACTAAGTTTGTGGTGGTTACAAAGGTCACAGGAAAAAAACCAGGAACCCACTTGTTGTTACAGAGACCGACTTCCTAGTTCAAAGCCTGGGATAACACTCTATTGCAAATACTTAGAAAGTCAGGTGCCAAGCTCCTGTGCAGGTGTGTGTACTTGAACAAGAACATTTGAAACAGACCTTGTGGAACATGACAGCACTTCATCCTTTACGTGAACAAATCCTTCTAATGGACTTGACTCACCTCTACCCCACCTTCCAACCCTCATTCCAATAATAACTGCATTTAAGTGATAAAAGTTTGGGCCTCATAAAAAGTTAGAAACAGACTAGGACCTTGCTCTGAGCATCATAATTTTGTTTTAAAAAATTTAAGCCGGGCGCGGTGGCTCATGTCTGTAGTCCCAGCACTTTGCGAGGCCGAGGTGGGTGGATCACAAGGTCAGGAGATGGAGACCAACCTGGCTAACACGGTGAAACCCCATCTCTACTAAAAATACAAAAAATTAGCTGGGCGTGGTGGCGGGCGCCTGTAGTCCCAGCTACTCAGGAGGCTGAGGCAGGAGAATGGCATGAACCTGGGAGGCGGAGCTTGCGGTGAGCTGAGATTGTGCCACTGCGCTCCAGCCTGGGCGACAGAGCGAGACTCCGTCTCCAAAAAACAAACAAACAAACAAACAAACAAAAAAACCATTTAAAAGCGGCAGGAAGCATGTTTAAAGCAGGCATGCCAATACACATTTCCTTCCTATGTTCAGTGGTTCCTCTGTACTGCATTTAGGCTAAGTCTGGAGAGAAAAGACCACGTGCATCCTTAAAAACTCCAAGATATAAAATAAAGCCAAATGGCCTAAGAATTTGGTGAAGTAACATTTTGGAAAAACTGATTATCATCCGATTTCCCGTTCTTCCCTTTGCTGCATTGGGGCAGAAAAGCTACTTGGTGCTTAGTGCTTCTGGGAAGGCAAGGAAAAAATGAGTCAATTCCTGGCTTCTAAAGCCTAAGGCCTTAGGGAAATATCAACATAATACATAAATGAAAGAAATAAAGAATAAAAAGGAATGTGTAAGAATGAGTTTCCCTCATTCCCCAAAGAGTAAAGATGCTGTCTTAGTCAGTTAGAGCAGCTAATGAAATACCATAGACTAGCGGCTTATAAACAACAGACATTTATTTCTCAGCATTCTGGAAGATGGAAGGTCTGAGATCAGGGTGCTAGCATGGTCAGGTGAGGATTAGGGCTCTCCTGGCTTGAAGGCAGTGCCTTCTCACTGTAACCTCACACGTCAGAGAAAAAGAGAGACAGAGAGAGAGAGAGAGAGATTGCCTCTTCTAGTAGTGATTCTAATCCTATCATAATACGGTCCACCATTATGACTTCATGTAATCTTAATTACCTTAAAAAAGCCCTATAGCCAAATACAGTCACATTGAGGGTTAGGGCTTCAACAAATGAATTTGGGGATGGACACATTCAGTGCATAACAGATGCCTTGGGCTGGGAGTAGAAGGGGATTCAAAGGTGAATTTAGAGGGGATTCGGAGGTCTCTGTAGTGAGAAGTGAGAGGCTGGAGCTGGAGGGAGCAGGTGGAGGAACAGAGCCATGGCATAGATGTTCAGCCTTGTTTTCAGGAAACAAGGTGCCACCCAAGGGCTGTGCTAGACATTTTCTAGAGGCTGCCTGTAAGTACTTCCCTTGACAGCCACAGCATGTGGCCTTCCACGTGGCCGGTAAGGACACCAAATTTTGCTCGAAGACCGTTAGACACAGCTTGACTTACTCAACGTATATAACCTGCGGACCCAACAATATGTCAAGAAGCCTCAGAGAAAGAGGATGGTGGCTGGTATGGTGGCAGTGATTTGGAATACACTGGTGTAAAAACTGTACTTGGGTGGGGCCTTAAGGTCACTCCTTGGAGAACAGCCCACACACAGGCCATGAGAGGTGAAATATTTCTAGCTACAGGACATCAGAGCAGTCCCTACCTGGCACCCTCCCGACCAGGGCACATTTCTCAGGGGCCTGACCTACTCTAAACACTTAGGTTAACCATGTCCTTGGATGGCGGACCAGAGGAATTTTCAAAGTGGGGTAAATCTCAGCCACAACACTCTGCTCTGGGAACTTGGGCTGCAGTACAGCTTTCTTTATTTCACATCATTTCTTCCACAACAAATTCAACAGGAATGTGCCACTTTATGTAAGGGAGATGATAAATCAACATCAAATATATTATGCTCAGCCTTATAATAATTCAATAAATTATTCAGTACAGCAGTTAATAAACACAGAACAATTTACAAACAGCCCATTCATGAGATTTTATGGTTCAGGTTAAACATCTGTGGTTGTGTCTACACTGCAGACAAAATTCGTGTTTAGAACAGTGGTTTATGATGTTGGGTGCATATTGGGAATCATCTGTGTAATAAGGTGATACTGATGCTTGGAGTCCCACCCTGAATAGAGTTTGACTTAATTGGTCTGGGGTATGCATTGGGTGTGCCTTGGTATTTTAAAAAATTCCTCCTATGATTCAAATATAAAGCAGTTGAGAACTACTGGGGTTTTGTTCTAGCTGTAAAGGAAATCAAACGGTATGGAGGAGTTAATCTTACGAGATTTGTGGAGGAAGTATGGAGAGTATGCCCTTTAAATCAGTTGTCCTCAACCTGGATGGCCCAGTAGAATCATACACCAGGACATCAGAACATACAACAAATATATACCGTGACTCAGCCTGGGTCTCCATCCCGGAAGTACTGATTTCATTGGTCTGAGATGTTACCTAGTATCAGGATTTCAAAAGCATCTGAGTGACTGCAACATGGAGCTACTGATTTAAACTGTGGTTCTCAGCTCACTCAGCATGTTAAAATAAGCTGAGAGTTTTACAAACTCATGTTTGAGCCCCAGCCCCAGAAGTTCTTATTTTAAATCGATCTGGGCTATAGCCTTGACAATAATTATTTTTAAAGCTTCCCAAGGAATCTTACAAGCACCCAGAGTTGGAAACAAGTGGTGTTAAACATTTTTGGGAGGAAACAGTGATGCTTGGTTGGAACTAGGGTGAGAATGTGATGTTAACATTTCAGAGATAAATGTAGGCATCAGGGCTCTGGTTCCTGGAGAAAAAAGACAGCTATAACTTTTCAGAGGGAAATACAACAATCCCATTTTTAATAGGGTGGCCAGGAAAGGTGCCATGGGCTCTGTATTAGTCCATTCTCATGCTGCTAATAAAGACATACCTAAGACTGGGTGATTCATAAAGGAAAGATGGCCAATGGACTCACAGTTCAGCATGGTTGGGGAGGCTGCAGAAAACTTAAAATCATGGCAGAAGGGGAAGCAAACACGTCCTTTATTCTTTCCATGGTGGTAGCAAGGAGAAGTAGAATGAGTAAAAGGAGCAAAGCACCTTCTAAAGCCACCAAATCTCATGAGAACTCACTATCATGAGAACAGCAGGGAGGTAGCTGCTCCCATGATTCAATTACCTCCAACCAGGTACCTGTCACGACACACGGGGATTATGGGAGGCATAATTCAAGATGAGATTTGGGTGGGGACACAGCCAAACCATATCAGGCTGAATTTGTAAGTTTAAGCCCTAACCCCTAGTACCTCAGTATGTGATGACTTAGAGACAGGGCTTTTAAAGAAGTAAGGGTAAAGGAGGTCATTAGCGTAGGGTCTGTTAAAAGTAAATTAAAATGCAGACTAGTCTTGAATAATCCCTGAGCAGACAGAAGTGGTTAGGCTTCAAAAGTGACCTTAATCTTGCTTGGTTTGCAAATGTAAGTGAAACTTAACGAGTTATTTCTTGTAAATGTGTGTTAAAGAAAAACAGAACTTAAATTCAACCACTGAGAAGCAACCAACAGATATACAACTAGGGGCTTTCCAATGGAATGAAGCAAATAAGGCAACTATACAAATATAACCCATTAAATGTTTCCTTTGCTTTACTTTCTTGTGTGTCCCATAAGTCTCCACCTTGCGTTTGCTCAGTGGAATTCCTGAACCACTTCTGATTTGAAGCTGCCCAATTCATGAATTCCTGTTTTATCAAACAAACTCTTTAAACATTGTATTGTGTCTCAGTTTACCTTTTTAACAAGTCCTGACCTAATATGACTGGTGACCTTAAAAGAAGAGGAGATTAAGAGACAGACGCACACAGAGGAAAGAACATATGAGGGCATCGGGAGAAGGCAGCATCTACAAGCTTCAGAGAGAGGCCTCAGAAGGATCCAAACCTGCCTGTACCTTGATTTTGGCCTTCCAGCCTCCAGAACTGTGAGAAAATAAACTCCTGTTGGTGAAGCACTCCCAGTGTGTGGTGCTTTGTTTTGGCAGCCTAAGCAGACTCATACAGAAGGCTTCTTTGGGGTTTGGGCATTTCCAAGGTGTCATAATTCAAGATGGGGTGTGAGTCAAGGGAAGGTCTTAGAGAAGAGCATTCCAGGCTTTCAAAAAAGCATATGCAATAATTTCTCCATCTCCATCGAGAAACGCTGTTAAAGCAAACAACAGAATAAAATTAACTGTTCTTCTTACTTGCTGAGATATTGCCCAGGGGATGGTCTACCACATTCGAGTGTCCCTTTTGTGAGAATCCACAAAAGGAATCTTGTTCTGGTCCTGATATTAAGAGGAACTGTGTATCTCTCCAGGAACCAGTTTGGTTTCATTTTGTGGTGAGTGTAAATCTTTGACTCAATTGCCTTCTTTTATCTGTTGAGCATGAGGATATTTATAAAGAAATACATGGTCCACCTTCCATGACTGTGCAGACCCACATGCTGTGATTTCTGTTATGCATCCTGACTTAGTTTTCCTTTTTCCCATCTGTATTTTCATTCCATGTGGACACTCTTAAGTAATTATTTTACTTTTCTATGGTTAAATATGGTAACCTAGTCACTTTAAATCATTTGTGGAATGAAGTCAGGTATAAGCGATAAAAGACTATCTTAGTATTTTTGACCTGGGATCACCATCTTCACATAAAGTCAACACATCATGTTATCTTGTCATCTTGACAGCTTCTGCTATTGATGAACAAAGTCCTGAAATTTGCACGTACCCCTTTCAAAGACATTTAATCACTACAGCCTCTTTTCTCTTTTAAGGCCATATTGAAATAATCATTTCCTCAAAGTGAAACTTCAAAATATACTGGAGAACAATTAGGTGCCCTGCACCTGAAAGGGGATTGTAATTAAAAGATGAGAAGATGTTTCACTGGTGAGAACATGCAGGTGGTCAGCTCAGTTTTGTAGAGGCAGGCGAGCCCAGCCTTTGAGGCATCTTCCACGTCTAATGTGGATATTCCAACATTGATTAAAGCAACGCTACTTTCAGCTAGGCAGCTCTCTGGGAGCAGTTTCACCACCCAGCACTCTTGAAACTAATTGAAAGCTGTGGTCAGGCTGTGTTCTGAAATGCAGACACTTTTAAAGTTCTCAATAGCTAGGAGTAGATTTCTCAGGAGCTAATCAAAGGTTTTAGGGGGAACCTGAGACGAATAATTTCAAAGGTAGTTGAAAGCTAGAGAGCTTTGGTTGAAACAGAAAATTAAATAATGGGGTCTCTCCATGCTTTGCTAGTTCCTTCTCAGGGCAGTCTGCCCTGAAGCACATATGGTCACAGCTCCTGGCTGGTTCTCAATGGAAGAGTGACGCTCCATTTTTCCATTCAGCCACCTGCAGGAATCCATTTACTTGCTATAGAAGCTCGGTGAACTGTGGCAGAGCTGAGTGATTTTAAAATGTAGCCATCAGCACCATTATTGCTTCTTGTACTTTTTCAATGGGGACTTAGATTCCATTGGAAAGTTCAATCAACAAGAATGGCGGCCGTTGACGGTGTAAATTTTGAAATGTCTTAAGCAGCTTCAGAGAGGAAAATAACAAATGCAATCTCTCAGTGTTCTTTTCAACCACAATGTGCCTGCGGATATTGTCAGGAGGTTATCACTCAGGAAGGGGGGGACACTTAATCAGAGAGGCCTCCTGAGAATATGCTTTTAATTCAATAATGGATTATGTTTAATGAATCTGATTACGGGTAATAAATGATGTTAAATATGTTATCCTGGGGAAAGCTTTCATTCTAATATGTGATTTAATGTCATGGAAATTACTAGTTAGTCCTGTCTTTCAGTACTGTTTATTTGAGATATGAATTTGGCCACAACTCTGCTGTCAATGATAAACACGTGCACGCACACACACAGTCAGGAATATATGAGTGGTTAAATTACAGGCTTAATCACTGTACTCGATAAGAACAGAAAGAAGGAAAGAGACTGCACAGTGTTTACAGCAGTGCCTGTCTCCTAGGAGACATAATGAACTATGAATAAATGAATGAATGAATGAAACTGTGATAAAGATGTCTCTGTCCACAGCCAAGACATCTGGACTGATAATAACTGGAAAACATAACTGTTGAGCTATTTGAGAATTAAACGTAAAATCTACATCACCTGACACATCTGTAGTGGAAATGACCTCTGTCCAGATTGCAGTATGTCCTGGCCTGTCCTATCCTGGCATAGTTGAGTCTTTAACATCCGAACCTGGCATGATGACGTCTTTGTGCCTGTGTGAGCCTGACTGTTTTTACTGGTGCTGTCACTGGGCAACTGCAACCCTTTGACAATGTAATCATCAACCCACTGCAAGGAAACTTTCAGGGAGGAGCACAAGTCCTGGTATGCTCTGAAATCTGTCTACTCACATCTCCTGTTAATACCAATAAAGTGCCAACATCTGACCTGCAGGAGTGGTAATTTCTGGGAAAGAAATTCTGAAGACAATAGTCGAGAATCCTTTTCACAAAATGCTGCCTGTTGAGGTAAAAGGGCCGCACTTTGGGAAATGGGTCATGATAATTTACAGTTGTGATTCAGAAAAGTTATACTCAACGTGGACAGGTTGGAAATGCCATAAGCAATTAATTTTGCTTTTTATTTTACTTTTATGTATTTATAAGAGTGACATATGTTTTAAAAAGTTGATTCTAAATGAGTCTAAAAAGAGACTTTTTATTAAGTATAAAAATAAAACATGGTGTTATAGTTGAAATGACATAACTTTTGTCTAATTGGTAATCAAAGTAATAATGCATTTTATTATTGATGGCATTTTAGATTCAATAGAATATGGTAATAACAACATCCATTTACATGAAACTGCAATTAATAAATACAGCCTTAAAAACTTACACAAATGCATAATAAACTGCTCATCAGTCTCAGAATTCACTTAGCAGGCAAACATCTAGAAAAAAAAACTTCCATTTATTATTGGAAGTGATTTTAAAATGATTGATACTCAAAGTCTCCACTTTCATCATATTGATAATTAAGTTTTTAATTGTAACTTATATTGATATAATTGTAGTTTCACACGATCGTGTAAGAAATATTAGAGAAAGATCCGTTTGCCCTTTGCCCAGCTTCTCTCAATTGTAACATCTTCTAGAATTGTAGTGCAATATCACAGTCAGCATATGGACACTAAGATAATCCACAGATCTTAGATTTCTCGGTTTTACTTGCAGACGTTGTGTGTGTGTGTGTGTGTCTATTTAGTTCTATACCATATCATCACGTGTGTTGGTTTGTGTCTCCATCACCACAGTTGAGACACTTGGCAGTTCTATCCCCACAAGGCTCCTTCCTGTGGCCTTTCCATAGTCACCTCACCCTCTCCTGTCCCCCATCCTCATCCCTAATCCCTGGCAACCACTATTGTGTTCTCCATCTCTAAAACTTTACCCCATTTCAGAAATGTTACATAAGTGGAATTATACAGTATGTAACCTTTTAGAACTAGAATTTTTTTTCACTCAGCATAACTTTCTGAAGATTCTTCCAAGCTGTTGCATACGTCATTAGTTCAATCCTTTTTTTGTTGCTAGATGAAATCTTTTTAAATAAATAAATGGATACTGAATCCTATGAGAATTGTGTCAGATGGCTGTTTGGATAAGTGTGTAAAGAATGTGATTTGTGTGGCCTCCTAAATAATCAAAGACCTCCTTCAAGTCTGGTAGTAGCAACTTTGATACAAATCAATCTAGTCATTTGATCACTCCAGTGAAATGAGAAAAGGAGTAAAGGATAGGGATACAAATCCAGGTAATTCCAGAAGCCCACTGTATTCAAAGCTATCATTGCTGGCTCTGCATTTTCTGTTTAAGCCAAAGTTGATATTAAGAACAACTATGCCAATTAGTATTTTATTTCTTCTTTTCTCCTATGAGCTCTTAAAGCCATACAAATAAGCAGTGATAAAGTTGCCAAATAAAACCTAGAAAAAGAGGGAGATTAGGCTCTGAATGACTGATGAAAGGATTATCTACCTTTGAGAATACTGGAAAACACTTCTTTTCACATTTCCAAGCAACTTCAAATTGCAGCTTTTCACTGTAATCAGGTTTGGGACATTCTTTTTGTTTTTAAGACTTTATTAAAGAAGCACTTCCAGAGAGCCTACTGCCATCTCATAGATAAATTTTTATTGATTCCCATTTTGCATGAAATGTAAACTCAAACACAACCAGGTTGCGAGATTTTCCCCAAGGTTCTGTGGCTTTGAAGTGGGAAGCCAGGATTAGATTCCACGCAGTCTGACTCAGAGTTCTCTGTACTCTCCTTTGTATTACTCAGACTTTTTTCTTTTCTTTCTTTTTCCTTTCCTTTCCTTTCCTTTCTCCTTCTCCTTCTCTTTCTTTTTTTCTGAGGTATATTAAACCTACAGGAAGGCACATGTGGTACAGGTATGGAGCTTGACAAATTTGCACCAGATGAATTTCTCTTGTAATCATCATCTGCACCAAATCACAGGAAATTACCAGGGTTCCAGAGGCTCCTCTCCACTCAACTACCTGCTGCCCAGCATAACCACTTCCTCGGCTTCTGAAAGCATCCATTGGTTTTGCCTGTTTTGGTACTTTATGTAAATGATTACACAGACCGTATGCTCCTGTGATTGGCTTCTTTCACTGAACATGAGCTATTGCTGTGTGCAATTGTAGATCATCAATTCTCATTCTACCGTGTCGTTTAAAAAACTGTTGTTGGTGGTACAAGTCTGAAAACCTATTAAATTTCAGCAGCAAGTGAAATTTCCATTCTACTACCAAAAAATAATTTAAATTCAGCAGTCCATTTAAATATCAAATCCTCTCACTTCTATCTGGTAACCAAACAAATTCAGAGACTGGTTTACAAGGCTCTTTCTTTGAAACTTACCACCTTTCAAGCTGCTCCCATTTTAATCAAGATTAGAATATCTGATCACAGTTTTTTTAGCACTTAAATTCCTTCCCGTCCATTAAGTTGACAAGGAGTATTCAATTACCAAGTATTACTATAATCGTCACTGGAAAAGCATCTCTAGGCAATACTTACAGCTTAGAGACTTGCTCCAGCAAAATAATAATTGTTAGTTGTCCATCATATTGAAAGACAGTGCCAGATCTGAGGATCCTCCAGCAAGATGGCTTTTAGGTAGGTGGTTTGTGAAAGGTGCAGCCCGTCTACTGCAGGAATCCTGACCATTTGATAACAGACACCATACAGTCCTAAATCTCAAGTGTAAAAGAAAATATTGATTCAAGTGAACTGGCCAAAGAGGGAAGAGGGAGGCCCTAATTCTGAGCACCAAAAGTCCATTTTTATACCATAGCATCTCATTTGTCTACCTTGCAAGGGATTTAGAAAGCTGGGCTCTCTTTTATGAATATATAGGCTTTTGAAAAAGTCAAAAGTGAGATTTGGGGTGAACACATGTTTAGACCCCAATCTATTGCACTGAGAGCCATATACCCGAAGACAGGGGGAGAAGTCCTAGTTTGATTTTACGGCTGGCGGTGCTGTCGCAGTCTGTGTTTCCGCTCAGTCTTTTGGTAGAATTGTTATTCAATCTGTACCTTCCTGTTTGTGTTTTCTGTTGGTCTGGGCTTAGTGGCAGAGGACATAACCCACTCTATCTGTGGAAAAATATTAATGACACACAGGATCACTGGGTTGCTAGGCTGTTTCTAGCTTCTAGGAGTAAGTCCCAAAGCACAGTGAAGAGTTTGCTACTCTGCTTCTGACCCCATTACAGAGCTGTGGAGTCCAGCAGGCTACCCACCAAATCAGGAGCTGCCCATCTGAGCCGCCCACTATCGAGTGCACCATCAACGAAAGATGTGCTGCCTCTCTCCCCATGCAACCTACGTTCCAAATGTAAATTTGTATGTGTGCATCTGGTTGGAGAAATCTAAATTACACCCAGAATGCCTCACTGCAAGGGACCCTGGGAAATGCAGTTCTTAGATGCTCACTAGAAAGGCTGAAGAACACAAAGTCCACCAGCCCTCAGTGTGTAGCATTTAGACACATAATCAACAGAAATACAGAAATGCCCATTTTAGTATCTCATGTAAACCCTACACTTTTGCATTTCAAGTCAATCCTCTAGATAATCTTTTTGTTGTTGTTGAGGAGGAGTCTTGCTCTGTTGCCCAGGCTGGCATGCAGTGGTGTGATCTTGGCTCCCTGCATCCTCTGCCTCCTGGGTTCTAGTGATTCTCCTGACTCAGCCTGGGATTACAAGTGCATGCCACTACACCCGGCTAATTTTTGTATTTTTAGTAGAGACAGGGTTTCACCATATTGGCCAGGCTGGTCTCGAACTCCTGACCTCAAGAGATCCATCTGCCTTGGCCTCTTAAAGTGCTGGGATTACAGGTGTGAGCCACCATGCCTGGCCTCTAGGTAACCTTTTATTTGAAGCTGAGATTTGCATTGATAGTACAATGGTTCTTGCCTTCACTGGGTGTCAGATTCACGTGGATAACTTAAGAAGTACAGAAGACTGGGTCCCAAATCCCAGAGAGCCTCATTCACTCAGTCTGGGCAAGCCCAGATCATCCCTGGATAATTCCCATAAGGACCCGGAATTGAGGAACACTGGGTTAGACAACACCACAGTCACCCAGTATCCTCTGCCTCCCGAAAGCTGTAGAACCTCATAGACTTTGTAGAAGACTCTCTCATTGAGCTCAGGACTGAATTGCCGAAAATACATAACACATTGCAAAAAAAGATCTGAGAAATGCTCCGAAGGCTTGCACAACACATGCTCATCATGAGCAAAGAGAAGTTGCACCAACAGTGGAGGACATTTTAATTAGCCAAACCTTATGTATAAAAATGAAAATGCAGCACTCAGCTGCCAAGTCAACTACTGAACATTTAAAAGAGCTTATTGAAACTTTAACAGTGACTTAAACAAAACAAAACAAACAAGTGAAAATAAACAAACGGCGGCTGGCAACAAATTGTGTCACGGATGGATGGGCCCCACCACGCTGTCCAAGGTAAATCACAAAAGACAAAATAAATAAATAAATAAATAAATAAATAAATAACATTAGGCAGAACTCCCAGGGCTGTAGACCACTTTTTAAAGTCTTCAGACAAAAATAAAAAAAAGTCTCAAAACTCAAGGTACTCCATGGCTCCTGGAAAACAAATGAAATAACACTGCTCTGTGCTTTTTTTTTTTTTTTTTGCCTCTGCAGATTGATGATGAAGTGGCCCAGGAGGGATTGTAACCACGGTCACATTATTTTAGAAGGGAAAGGAGACCCATTTCACTTCTTCCCAAGCTAAGCCCGTGGCTACTGCAAGTGTGGTCCATGGGCTAGCATCCCTAGACCTGGTTAGAAAGGCAGACTTTGGTCCACTGCAGACCTCCTGAGTCAGGATCTGCATTCAAACAGTCTCCAGGTGATGCGTTCACATGTACGCGACAGTCTGTGAAGCACAGGGCAATAGTCTCCCCTATTCCCATCTTTTTAGAGCACATGCTTCCATGTCAAAATCCTAGTTAAGAATTTGTAGTTTAAGAATTTCTAGTTAAGAATTTCTGAGTTTCTATAAAAGGAAGCACCTTTCCCATTTACTAGATTTGAGCCCATCAGCCCTCCTGCAACAGAAATGTTTGTTTACTCACACAGTCTGAAACAGTCCCATTCATCTCAAATTGTCTATTATAACAAAACATCCTCTGAATCCACAGTTTTGTCCATCCTGCCATCCAAATGAGCATTTTAAACTGTTAAAGTGCTTCTTTTTTTTTTTTTTTTTTTTTTTTGAGACAGAGTTTTGCTCTTGTCACCCAGGCTGGAGTGCAGTGGTGCAATCTTGACTCACTGCAACCTCCGCCTCCCAGGTTCAAGCCATTCTCCTGCCTTAGCCTCCCGAGTAGTGGGGATTACAGGTGTGTGCCACCATGCCCGGCTAATTTTTGTATTTTTAGTAGAGATGGGGTTTTGCCATGTTGGCCAAGCTGGTCTCGAACTCCTGACCCCAGGTGATCCGCCTGCCTTGGCCTCCCAAAGTGCTGGGATTACAAGCATAAGCCACCATGCTTGGCCCTAAAGTGCTTCTTAAACATACTGGATTATACATTTACTAGGACACTTAGAGGAAAAGAGTTTTACATCTTGGTTATTCCCAGTGACCTGAAAATAAACAGACTGTTCATTTACCTCCTGGCCACCAACCAGCCTAGTAAGTGCTATATAACTGGTTGATTTGCAAGAGAATAAAATTGGAATTTCCTTCTTCCTTTAAATATGCAGCAAGAATTAGTTGAAAACACAAATCAGATCTTCTATGTTCTGACAAGAGAGTAAGGAGATAAGATTAACTGCTAAAAATGTCTCTCCATTTTATCTTCAGTTTTAATAATTTAGAGTTTGAACTGTTTGCTCAGAAGGCAAACAATATCTTCTGTTGCATATTTTATGACTGTGAATTTCAGAGAGCAACAAGCCAGCAGCCAAACCCCTGGTGCATACTTAACTTACTCTCCAGAGAAAAGATTTACTGGGGAAGAGGCTAGGGATCAATTCTGACATTGCACACAGAGGCCCCAGAAAGATCAACACCTTAGAGTGAGTGCTGGGACCTCTTAGCTAACATCCACTGCAGATGGGGCACCTTGCGCTGCACACAGTTCCCCACCTGCTCCTGCTAGCTCCTGTCTCTGATTTGTCTTTACAAGTGGCTTATTGGGACGGTCACTTTCCTGCTGGCTCACAGTGGTACCGGCCTGAGTGACCAGCTAGCTTATGGCAGCACACACCCTTGATCTCATGTTAACATCAGGATATGTGACACTCTTTAATGGAACTGAGAACATTCTCTTGCCCAATTAATGGAAACTGTTATCAGTTGCTAAAGTACCGTGGAATAAGAGCAACATAATTGTCTACTTCTCAACCCTAGGAGGGTACTAACACTAACACCAACACCAAAACCAATGCTAACACTAATGCTAATGCCAGCACTAACACTAAAACCAATGCTAAAACTAATGCCAACACTACTGACACTAACAATAACACCAGCTCCAATGCTAACAGGAACACTAATTGTAATACAAACACAAATACTATATGCCAACACCAACACTAACACTAACACTAATACCAATGCCAATGCCAACACTAACACCGACACCACCAATGCTAACACTATCACCAATCATAATACAAACACAAATACTATGTGCCACCACCAACACCGACACCAATGCCGATGCCAACATTATCACTAACACCAACACCGACACCACCAATGCTAACACTATCACTAACACCAACACCGACACCACCAATGCTAACACTATCACTAACACCAACACCGACACCACCAATGCTAACACTATCACTAACACCAACACCGACACCACCAATGCTAACACTATCACTAATCATAATGCAAACACAAATACTATATGCCAACACCAACACCAATACTAACACCAACACCAATGCCGATGCCAACACTATCACTAACACCAACACCGACACCACCAATGCTAACACTATCACTAACACCAACGCCGACACCACCAATGCTAACACTATCACTAATCATAATGCAAACACAAATACTATATGCCACCACCAACACCAATACTAACACTAACACCAATGCCGATGCCAACACTATCACTAACACCAACACCGACACCACCAATGCTAACACTATCACTAACACCAATGCTGACACCACCAATGCTAACACTATCACTAACACCAACACTGACACCACCAATGCTAACACTATCACTAATCATAATACAAACACAAATACCATATGCCAACACCAACACCAATACTAACACTAACACCAATGCCGATGCCAACACTATCACACCAACACCGACACCACCAATGCTAACACTATCACTAACACCAACACTAACAATATACTCACACTAATACTAACACTAACAGTAGTACTGTGTGCCAACACTAAGACAAACACCAAACACCAACACGAACACTAACACCAACACCAACGTAATACCAACACTAACATGAATGCCAACACCAACACTAATACTAACACCAACATCAGTGATATGTGCCAACACTAACAGTAACTCCAACACCAACACCAACAATAATACCAACACTAACACTAATGCTAACACTAATAATACTAACATTAGTGCTAATACTATGTGCCAACGCCAACGCCAATACCAACAGTAACACCAACGCCAGTGCTGACACTAACACTAATACTAACATAAACACCAACATTAATACCAACACTAACAAACTCTAACATCAACACCAGCCATATCACTAATGCCAACACTAACAGTGATACTAACACTAACAGTAATACTATGTGCCAACACTAAGACTAACACCACTCTAACACTAACACTAACGTTAATGCCAACACTAACAATAATACTAACACCAACACTAATACTAATTCTATGTGCCAATACTAATACCAGTGCCAACACTAATACTAACATCCATGGCAATATAACACTAACACTAATGCCACCACTAACAATAATACTAACGTTAATGCTAATGCCGTGTGCCAACACTAACACCAGTACCAATACTAACACCAACACCAATCCAGCACTGATAATAATACTAACACTAACACTAATCCTAATATAAACACTGACACCAACACCAATACTAACACCAACACCAATCCAGCACTGATAATAATATTGGCACCAACACTAATCCTAATATAAACACTGACACCAACACCAATACTAACACCAACACCAATCCAGCACTGATGATAATATGAACACCAACACGAATCCTAATATAAACACTAACACCAATACTAACACCAACACCAATCCAGCACTGATGATAATATGAACACTAACACTAATCCTAATATAAACACTAACAGCAACACCAATACTAACACTAACACCAATCCAGCACTGATGATAATATTAACACCAACACCAACACCAATACTAACAACACTAATCCAGCACTGATAATAATATTAACACTAACACTAATCCTAATATAAACACTAACAGCAAGACTAAATTCAACACCAAAACTAACACAAATACTAACACTAACATGAACACTAACACTAATTCCAGGACTAACACTAACACCAAGACTAATTTAACACTAACACCAACACTAACACTAATATTAATACAAGCACTATCACCAAGACTAATACATTAACAGTAAAACCACTACTAACACCAACACTAATACTAACACCAACACTGACACTATACTAATACAAACCTTAAGGCTAATACTAACACCAACTCTAACAAACACTAATATTAACACAAGTACCAATACTAATACTAACACCAGAACTACTAACAGTAATACTATGTGCCAACACTAAGTGGAACACCCACACCAATACTAACAATAATACCAACACTAACACCAATCTAATACTAACACTAATGTCACTACCAACACCAACACTAACACCAACACGAATGCTATGTGCCAACACTAACACTAACTCCAACACCAACACTAACAATACCAACACCAACACTAATACAAACACCAATACCAACACTTAAACTAAAACTAATATTAATATGAACACTAACACCAACAATGTTAACACTATGCCAGCACTAATGCAAATGCAAATACTAACAGTCATGCCATGTTATAAATAATAACAGCTAACATAGATTGACCCTTTCCTGTATGTGTTCTAGTGCTAAATGAGTACTTACTCACTTTGTTCCTAAACAACTCTTTGAATTAGGGACTATTACTTCTTCCACTAACAGTTAAAGAGACGGAGGCAGAGAGTGGCTAGGTTTTTGTCCAAGGCCAAATAGCTGACCAGGAGAGGAGTAAAGATTGAAAAACCGTCCATTTGATTCCATGGTGAGGCTTTTAGTTGCTCTCCTACCACGGGCAGTTTGAACAGTGCCTTCATTGCACTGACATGTTTCTAGGAGAGCTGTGATATGGCCGTTCCTGTCGGCACACACTGGCGTTTCGTTGTCATCCTGCCACGGGACCAGCTGGGGAGGGAGAAGACTGTGTGACAGGGATTGTCGCTGTTGTGTGCAGCACTTTCAGGTGCTCCTGGAAGCTCCTTATCTTTCCAGTTGCCAATAGCTTTTCGGTAGATCATGGTCTACACCAGTGGCTGACCGACCCTGGCCCATGGGCTACCTTGTATCCTCCGTCTGTTTTTGTGCATGAAGTTCTATGGGAACACCACTCCACCCTTCCATTTACAGATCATCTGTGGCTCCTTTCTTATTGCAATGGCCCAGTTGAGTAGCTGAGGCAGGAACCATGTGCCCTACAAAGTCCAAAATATTTACTCTCTGACCACTTGTTGTCTACAATTGCCTAGCTGAATGCCATACCCTCACCTCCCACCTTTCCCTCCATGGCAAGCTGGAGTCCACACTCCTTACCAGAAACAGGTTTCTGATCTTTCTGAATTTGCTAGAAAGCATATGGACAAAAGGCCCATCAACTCGACTTAAACTGGCTTCAACCATAAAGAAAAACTGAGTGCTTTGTGTTCCTGAGAAGTTCAGGGTTGTGCTGATTTTGGATATAGAAGGAGCCAGAAGGTCCCCTGGTCTCCACATGCCTGCGATTACCTCCTATCTGCTGCTTCCAAATGACTCTCTCCTTGGTCCTCCTTCTTCTTTCTGCTGGTGACTCTGGGACCATTCGCTCTGCCTTGTCCATGTCACCTGACCCTACTTGATTAACCCCCTCCATCCCAGGGCACTGTATGGAGAGGAGGCCTCAGGAGTGAGGACATGAACTCAGGGGCCTTACTGCATTCTCACCCTGGCTCTATACTATTGGTTTGATGTAGGGTTCATGACTTTCATTATCTCCATCTTAGTTTAGTTGTAAAATATTGAGCTTAATATTCCCTCCCTCACAGGATTTGTGAGATTTAAATGATTTAAAATGCACTAGTACTCATACACACACATGCATATCTAGCACACAGTACAGTATGTACTCTATAACTGTTAATTCTTATAATTATTGAATCATTAGATCCTTATTCTCTTCACGGCTGCTTCCTCCCTTGTTCTAAGTCATTCCCAGTCTTTTGTCATTAACGCACTTCTTGCAATTTCATTGTTTTCCTTAAGTGAACTCGTTCATTCTTCAGCCCTCACTTTTCCTCACACAATGATAACAATAAGGAAATAATAATAAAATGATCAACAGATAACATTTATTGTATGCTTGCAATATACCTGTTTAAACTTGAGTGCATTAACTGATTTGATTCCCACAACAAACTTCAGGAGATGAGGGAAAGCAGAGAAAGAGACACATGGAATAGGAGGAGAAGGTCCACTGTGCCTCTAACTGGAGTTCTAGAAGGGGAGAAGGCATGTAAAGAGGGACTGAGCGTTTTTAGAAAGTAAAGAAACTGCAATCTTCAGATTTAGGCCAGAGCAATGAGAGACAGAGAACCTCACCCTCAAAATGTTCTCGTGCACGGGCGGTGCCTGGACAAGCCCAGTGAGGTCTCAGAATTCAGAATTTCTCCCCCCGCCCTGTGGACTAAGATCTCATAATTTGTTGTACCCCAGTCCAGTAGTTCTCAACCCTGGTTACACATTAAAATCAGCAGCAGTGCTTTAAAAACAAAAACAAAAACTCAACATATCCTTCTGGGTCCTACTCCAAGAGATTTTGATTAAATTGTTCTGGGGGTAGAGCCCTGGCATCAGTATTTCTTTTTTTCTTTTTTTTAGATAGAGTCTCGTTCTGTTGCCCAGGCTGGAGTGCAGTGGTGCGATCTTGGCTCACTGCAATCTCTGCCTCCCAGGTTCAAGTGATTCTCCTGTCTCAGCCTCCTGAGTAGCTGGGATTACAGACGCCCACCACCATGCCCAGCTAATTTTTGTAGTTTTAGTAGAGACAGGGTTTCACCATGTTGGCCAGGCTGGTCTCGAACTCCTGACCTCAGGTGATCTGCCTGCCTCAGCCTCCCAAAGTGTTGAGATTACAGGCGTGAGCCACCATGCCTGGCCTCAGTATTTCTTTTTTTTTGAGATGGAGTTTCACTCTTGTTGCCCAGGCTGGAGTGCAATGGCACAATCTCGGCTCACTGCAACCTCTGCCTCCCGGGTTCAAGTGATTCTCCAGCCTCAGCCTCCTGAGTAGCTGGGATTACAGGCATGTGCCACCACACTCAGTTAATTTTATATTTTTAGTAGAGACAGGGTTTCTCCATGTTGGTCAGGCTGGTCTCAAACTCCCGACCTCAGGGTGATCCGCCCACCTCGGCCTCCCAAAGTGGTGGGATTACAGGCATGAGCCACCGCCCCCTGCCTGGCCTCAGTATTTCTTAAAAGCTCCCAGCTGACTGAACAACAAGACTGGGGCAATCAGAGTTCCCTGGAGGCATTTCCAGAACCTGCACACTGGAGACCTTTCCTCTGATCCTTCCTCCTCAAAGAGATTCTGGTCTCATGGGCCTGCACATCCACGTGCAGCATGCACTTGTTGACAACACGCTCCCTGCAAAAAAGCTGAGAGGTCAGTGGTTCACAAAGTGTGGTCCCCGGGCCAGTGGCGGCTGTGTTGCTAGGGACCTCGTTAGAAATGCTGACTCATGGTGCCCTACCATATATACAAAATCAGGGATCCTAGGCCAGGGCCCACCACCCTTAATGGAACAAGCCCTCCCCCAACCCTCACCCCAGTGATTTTGATGCACATATATTCTGGGACCATTGTGATGTGATATTCCCATTTGTAAACATCTGCACTACACCCAATATGGCAAACTCGAATGTCTACAAAAACTGGCAGGTAATTCAAGTGAATAGACAGGGCCAGACACAAGGAAAATAAAAGACAAGACCTATCGGGGATGCACGGCCCTCTTGTTGTCAATGTCAATTATGATAAACTTGGAGGGTATGCATCCTACCTGAAGAGAGCAACATCTACTTGCCTCCAATCTATGTTACAGGTGCAAAGATAGTCCTAGAATGAACAGATTTTTTTTTCCCTAAGGTGCTAGAAGCTCAGATATTTAGAGGGAAGGTTCCTGATTTCTCAAACAAGGCATATAATTAACATTTCCAAATGGCTCAAACCACACTCTATAGGCCAGTCAAAGCTTTACCTTGCAGCAAGTTCAGCCCATGGCTAGAAATTTCTGATTTGAAGGCAAGGCCATGTCTTCCTTACCATGTTTGCCCAGTGTGTGTGCTTGTGAAGGTTTGCAATACACACTGGTTGAATGAGTGAGTGAATGAGTGAGGTGAATGAATGAATGAGCCAATGCTTGCCCTATCCAGGATGTTGTTTAAAAGTGCGAATCATCTTTTTTGGGGGGGGCAACTGGTTTAATGGATCAAAATTTAGATGCAGTGGCTTCTTGGGGACGCTTTCCTGTTTCTTTCCAGAATCACAGTGGCTGAAGGTGGTGGCTGAGAGCACGTTAAGGGGTTTGCTGAAGACACACTTAACTTTCTTCAGTTTAGATAGCAACAGGCCAGTCTGTGACTTTCCTGTTTTCTTTTTGAGGAGAGCCAAATTCACATAATTGCCTTAGGCTGCTGCTCAGAAACTTGACTCAGTAAGAACCATTCTCTTTCACCTCCCCTAAGAAACTTCTCAAAAACTCATCCTGAAAAGTCCTGAGTGGCTTCCCCTCATGAAGATAAATAAATAAACTCCAGCGAGCTTAAACACTTGAGCAAGCAACTCACGCCAAACTGAGGTTGTTTTCCTCTTGCAGGTAATATTCATCACTCAGAAATGCCCATCAAAACTTGCAGTGACAGGTGTACAACAGAAAGAGCCAAGAAACGTTATCGAAGTTACTGTGGCTGAGACATTCCCTGGGAAACATCAACATCCCCCCAGAAACTCCGCCACTCATCTGTCAGGCTTCTCAGAAAAGACATCCACCCCACTGTCAAGTAAAAATATTTTTCCTGACAGGATCATCATTTTAAAATTAATATTTAAAAAACCAACGATGTTTTCATTGTCACCATTTCCCCCTTAACAAGGCAAAATTAGAAACGGAATTAAATGGCTTCATTCTCAAAGTGGTTTTGTGGCACTGCACATTTTTCAGCAACAGGCGGAGGATGCTGTGCCATTGATCAAACTGTACAATCCTCAGTGATGGGTGGGGAAAAAAAACCTGGCCTCTGAGTGGGAGTTGCAGCTTTTACTGTCAATTACAGTTTCTGTTCAGATACATGAAGAGATTTTATCCTCTGCTGTCCACTGTTCCCCTCAATACATTTTTGTAAGAGCTGGGAATACAAACCCTGAACATGAAAGGAGCCCGTGAGGACTGCCTGCCTGGGCAGAAACACTACCCCGAAGCCCAAGTCCTTGACCCAGCTGGTCAATACAATTATTGAGATCAGTTGGCTCGAAAATGACAATAAGTGTTTTTCTCGCTAATCTCTACTAAGGAAACAGCCACATCTCTCGGGGCCTGCATGAGTTCTTAGAAACTATTGTGAGGTTCCCGTGACAGATAGAATAAAGTACTCCCAAATATAGGCCATCCTGGAGAAGGGGGAGACAGAGGGATACCCATGAGGAGAACTGTGAGAAGCAGGATCTAGTAGCGTAGACGCTGGGTGGCGTGCAAGGCTCAGCGGTGCTGGATTGTGCACGTACAATGCCCACAAATGAAATTAATGACATGTGACACCACGCCAGCTCAAACACATCACATTAAAAAGACCACATACTGTATGATTTCATTTACAGAAAACATCCAGAAGTGGCAAATCTATCACAGAAACTTTAGTGGTTGCCTGGGGATAGAGGTGATAGATTGGCTGCAAAAGCTCACGGGAATCTCTTGGGGGTGATAGAAAGGTTCTGAAATGGAATTGTGGTAATGGTTACACTCCTCTGTAAATACACGAACAGTCTTTGACTTGTATACTCAGAAGGGGTGAGTTTTATGGAATGTAAATTATGCTTTGATAAAGCTCTTAAAAATAATCACATGGAGGCTAGACGTAGTCCTTCCACCACGCCTCTATATAAGTGTTCCTGTAAAAATGTGAGTGCCCCCAACTTACCTCAAAAATTCTGTCAGCAAATATAACGGGAGACACAAAAGAGAAATTAATTTTCATTATAGAAAACTAGAGGTAACAATTTTTACCCATAAGATGGGTGCGAATGGAAATGTTTGACAGTATTAAGGATAGCGAGAATGAGGAACGGTGCTTGATATGAGCCTGATGGGTTTTTGAATTGGTAAAGCCACTTTTGAGAGGAATTTGTCAGTATTTGATAAAACAGAAAATACTCATTACCTGAAGTCTAGTAACTAAGTATATACCCATTTCTTATTGGCATCCACAATTAAATTAGATTTAATTGTGGTCTTGATGCCCAATCTAAATTATTTCTTATGGGCATGTACTTAGTTACTGGACTTCAGGTTATGAATATTTTTGTAATGTTCTTATGGAGATTTGCACAAGGACGTTCACTGCAACGTTTATCCTAGTGAAAAAGGGATAACAACAAAAATGTCCAGACACGAAAACGTGCAATAAAAGAATGGGTATTCTTTTCTGTGGATTGCAAATGAATATATATATTTACATATAAAAAGGATATGAAATGTAATTACAAGATAAAATACTATTAGGTCTGTATATGTATATCTACATAGATATATCTGTATATCTACATCTACATAGATGTACATAGATATCTATATATCTGTAGATAAAATATATCTATATACTAATCTATATATCTATATTTCTATATAGATATATCTATAACATACTGCTATAGATATATCTATATTGATACATTGATATGTACATATGGCTATAAATATATATTTATATAACATTTATAATATACTATATGATACATTATGTTATACATATACTATATATAATGTATTATAAAATAATATATAATGTAATATATAGTATATATTATATAAAGTATATAATATACAGTATATAAGATATCAATATAATTATATAGATATACACTATATAGATATTATATGTCTATATATTATATATCTATTATATCTAGATACAGATATAGGTATGTCTTGGTATGAATAAATCTCAAAACCAAACTCAATAAAAAATAGTGGAATGATATGTTCACTATCATTATTTATGTAAAATTAGCATAGACACATTTATGTAAGAGATACACATTAAACATACTGGCAGAAGTGCCCAGTGGAACAGCAGGTAGAGGAATGGGATTGTAGACGATGGTTGTGGCGGACACTCTTAATTATCTCCCACATTTTATTTCCCATCCTCTCTTTTACTACTAAAGTCCCCAAGTTGTAGACTGGACACACATGCACTACAGTCACATGGTTAGGGGTGGACCCGTGACCAAGTTCAAGCCAATGGAAGATGAGAACGAACACTTGTGCAATTTCAAAGTCACATCCATAAGAGAAATTGGCTTGTGTGCTACTTCCTCTTTTCCTTTCCTACTGGCTGGAAGAAAGACTCAACGCTGCTGGGCCATGGTTGTCTACGTGGACAAGGTCACTAAGAGACTGGAGGAGACCCGCAGGATGCAGGGAACTGGGGCTTTGGAAGTCCATGGAGAACAGACATGCTTTCCTTTGGTGGGGGCTTAGCAGCCTGGGTTTCCCTAAGAGACAGAAGTAAACCTGTGATTTTCCTCACGCATTGCTAATGATTCTTTCTTAAAGCACCTAAACTCAACACTCTACATAAAGGTATGGCATGTTTAAAGATGACTTTATACCCCCAATTTTTTATTTCTTAAAAATATCCAAAAGCAAATACAAAAAAGCCATATTCTTGTTAATTTTTATGGAGGCAATCTATCTCTATATTGCCTATGTGTTTGCTATGTCTTTAGGTTTTTGTAACCTGACAATGTATCCAAGAAGTATGAAGACAGTCACATTGCTTGCACACCTGATATTGTGACTTAAAATTTGTTTTCACTAGGAATTTATCACCTAAACATACTTACTGGTTTGTGGGTGGATCTATTTAATATCTCATATCTTCTTCTAAGTCCCGAGCAGAAAAATAACCCCATTCTTAATCTCATAGGCATATTGACAATGTTCTCGTGTTTTTCTGGTTCAAAGATGTACATAGAGCCCATTTTCTACCTTCAACAGCTCACCTCTCTCAGAACATCCCAACATAGAGAACTTAATAGATGTTTATTAATCTCTTCAAATGGTCTTTTGTAAATTCTTCTTTGCCCTGTGAGCTTTCAGAAGACAGTATTGCTTGTCTGGGAGACCGAGTTTGCCATACCCATCACTCACCACGTGTGCGTTTGTTACCTGGGTTCAGAAATTAGATTTAATTGTGGTCCTGATGAACAAGAGTCTTTAAAACACGCCCAGTCTAAATTATGTTATGCATTTAAACTTTCTGACGAACACCATAAAACTAAATGAAATATAGCTCTGGAAAGTGATCACAGTGGAATCCATGAGAAACTTCACATTTTCTCATTTGGGTCCAGATGATAGCATTGAGCCCATCTTTGGATGGAAGACAAGCAGAGAAAGGAAACTGGGAACTTAGAATTCAGGAAAACTATAAGAATGGTATCTTTCTATTTCTTCTCCGATGCCCAGAAATGTGTCTGACATAATCAGTGATTGTGATTGGTTGATTGAATGATTTTCACAAATAATTTTACTGTCCTTTATCTGTCAAAGCTTTTCTTTCCAAAATTTTCCTAGAATAGAACCGAAAGGAAAGTTCCACAGTAGTATCCAGTTTTGAGCATTCACACCTGCACTGGCTGCAATGAACTCTACTTTGATTCATCTCAGGCTGTAGAGCCAGAAAGCATTCAAGATACCAAAAGCTCACAGGCAGAGGCAGAACCGACGGCCTTTGCAACCAGGGACTTTTATTTGGGGCCAAAGCCTCTCTACATGGGAAAATCCTAGAAAAAAAGGTGTATGTAGCATCTGAAAGTTAGGTGCTTCAGTTCTCTCAGCCAGACCCAACACCCCATGTTGCTTTTATGCCATAAACACTAATTGCATTCCTGTTGTTTGCTAAGCACTGTGCTGAGGACAGGAGACATATTTGTGGGCAAACTGATATAAACTGTGCCTACCTCTGACACTTTCGGCTGCAAGTAAGAGAAAGCACAACATATGGTGGCTTAAATCATAGAGAAATTTTTTGTTTAAAAGAAGTCTGGAGATAAATGGTCTCAGCTCAGTGATACCATCATCTTTCCCTTCCTCTGAACTACTATCTTTAGTGCCTGTTTTTTTCCTCATGAAGCTTGTCACTTCATGGTTGCAAGATGGCTGCCTAAGCTCCAGACATCACTTCTCACTTGATTGTGTCTAAAACTGTAGGGAGCAGAGCAAGAGAGAGCTCTCCTCTGGGGCTCACTTCTCTTATGTGGGAAGCACAATCTTTCCAAGAAGACAATCAGCAGACATGCCTTTATATCTCCTTGGGCAGTACCAGGAAACTTGTTCATTCTATCATAAGGGATGATGGAAAAGTATCTGGGTTGGCCCGAATAATGTGGACAGGCAAAGGAGGAGGGGGTTGGCTATGCGTGATGAGGATCACATCTTCACCTTAGGGAAAGACACACGATACATAAATTGTAATTGTAGTATATATTATAGCTGGGGAAGATTGGATGTCCAAATAAAGATCTTCTGTTACATCCTAGCCACCAAGCAATTCATTCCATGGGGAAGCTTTAATTATGAAAAAATTTAATCTGAGAGTTTACTCCTCTCTCCCTAAGGAGAACACTTCTTAGACAATGCATATCTATTTATATATTTGTCCATCCATCCGTCCATCCATCCACTGATTGTCTTAATCTGTTTTGTGCTGCTATAAGAGAATATCCGACAATAGTAATTTGTAATAAATAGAAATCTATTTGGCTCATGGTTCCAGAGGCTGGGACATCCAAGATCAAGGGGCCATATGTGGCAGGGACCTTCTTGCTGCATCATCCCATGGCAGGATGTGGAAGGGCAAAGGAGCACACACATGGGACAAGGGCATGGGGACCAAACTTGTATCAGGAGCCCACTCCAGTGATAACCAACCCACTTCTGCAGTAGCTAACCCATTCCTATGACAACCAACCCACTCCTGCAACAGCTAACCCACTCCAGTGATAACCAACCCACTTCTGCAGTAGCGAACCCATTCCCACGACAACCAACCCACTCCTGCAATAGCTAACCCACTCCCATGATAACCAACCCACTCCTGCAATAGCTAACCCACTCCCACAAAAACAAACCACTTCCTCAATAGCTTATCCACTCCCATGATAACCAACCCACTCCTGCAATAGCTGACCCACTCCCATGATAACCAACCCATTCCTGCAATAGGTAACTCACTCCTGAAATAACTGCATTAATCCACTTGTGATGGCAGAGCCCTTATGACCTTCTCACCTCTCAAAGGTCCCACCTTTCTACACTGGTGCACTGAGGATTAAGTTTCCAAGACATGAGCTTTGGGTAACACATTCATATCACAGAACGTATTTACCTGTCTAAAAAAGAATGAGGACATCTCAAAAAAAAAAAAAAAATTCCAGTAAGATTTTACAAGGAGTTTGAGAAAAAGTGGTTATAACAATTATATGCATGAATAAGATATGCAGTTCTACTAAGAATTACACGAATTTTGAAAATATAAAGCAAAGAGAGAGGAATTAACACATATTGCAAAGTCATAATAGGTAAAACTGTCTGGCTCAAAGGAACAAATATAGACTGATGAACAGGGAAAACAATTTGGAAAGAGTTGTGTGTGTGGGGGGGGGGTATATACATTTTTCATATAATGAATATTCACATTATAGAAGGTGATATCAAAATTAGTAGGAAAACATTATTTCATAAATATTTGGTAAAGTGTGATTGTGATGATAGAGCATTATGTAAAAAGAAAAATTACAATTTTCTCAAATTGCATACAACCATACATTCTAGACAGAGAAATATGGTTTCATCTAGTATTTTCCAAGAATAGGTTCCAAGGAATGAGGAGAGCCCTGACAGCTTACCTTGTGCCCCAGAAATAAGTGAGGCCCCAAATTCAGAATGGGGAAAAGGCCAAGTAGAGGGTGAGGTGGGAAGAAACACATAAGGTCAAAACTCCAAAAATAGTATCCAGTCGCAGACACATTAGTCAAGAGCATGTCCTCTGAGTTTAAAACCTGCTGGTATCTGCTAGACCTGGCAAACCTGTAGCCTGCCAGTGGGTTTACAGCGCCAAGCTTGTCAAACCCGGCTAATTTTGTTCTTGTTGTTCTGTTTTGTTTTGTTTTAGGCTTTTAGCAGCCTGAAGCCACGGTTTTTAGTTTCTGTCTCCAGTGATAAGTGGAAAAGAGGGAGGAGGAAAGGGCTTTACTGGTCCAACCAGAAACAGAAACTAAGAACCCATGACTGTATTCTCTCCTCTGGACATCCCTGCCAGACACGGTCCTCCATCCTCTTCACATGGAGAGCCGCCTGGACTATTTTGACAACAAAAACTACTGATTCTGCAGCCCTCAAAAACCCAATTAATGAACCTCAGCATCCAATTTACTCAACACCACCATTTTCAAATCAGTATGATAAAAAGAGTTGTAAAATTTATACTTTCTCAAAGAAAAATTCTTGGGGAAAATATATAATCTTTGTGCCAAGCTAAATATATAATATTTTTCAAATTAACTATAAGTTGTTCCATTTGAGTGGGAAAGCAACCAATATCTTGGTGTGAAAAATGTGAGTCATATCACGTTGGTCATTTAGAAAGTATTCAATGAAGAAAAATATAGCAAAATGTATTCAGGTGTGGTTTTGCAAAAGTGAAAAAAGTTTAGCACACACGATTAAGTGTGTGTCCATTTGTGGCCCTGGAGTGAAGGGCTGTGAGACTCTCCTCTTCCATTACACCACTGAAATGTACCCTGAATCTCACCATCCATTTCCCTTTCCCACACTGAGCCTGGCCGTCACAAAGCTGCATGGTTTTTGGCTGCAGAATTAAAGCATGTCATTCTCAAACTGCCATGTGTGACCACTACAATCTACTGGGGAGGCTACAGTGAAAGGCTTGAGATTCTGCAGAAACTCTCAGAGCAGGTGTTTAGATAAACGCAACAGTTACAGGACCACCCCATATGCCAGCCTTGGCATAAGATGTGGTTTATAAGGACAGGGCATGGTGGCTCATGCCTGTAATCCCAACACATAAGGAGGCCAAGGCAGAAAGATTGCTTGAGGCCAGGAGTTTGAGACCAGCCTGGACAATATAGTGAGGCTTCATCCCTACGAAAGGTTTTAAAAAATTAGCCGAGCATGGTGGCATGAGCCTGTAGTCCCAGCTACTTGGGAAGCCGAGATGGCAGGATGGTTTGAGCCTGGGAGGTGGAGGCTGCAGTGAGCTGAGATCACACCACTGCACTCCAGCCTGGGTGACAGAGCGAGACCCCGCCTTAAAAAAAAGAAAAGAAAAAGAAAAAGGTGTGGTTTACGTACATCAACTCATGTAATCCTCACCCTAACCGTACGAGGCAGGTTGGCTATTCTCCACTTTACAAATAAGAAAGTGAAAGCATAGAGAGGTTAAGCTGCTCCTCCAAAGTTACGGAGATAATGAGCTGGGATTGGAGCCCAGCCCTCTCGCTCCAGTCTGTGTGCCCTTCTCTCCACTCCTCAACCCCCACCTCTGTTCTCCTGCCTCCTCACTCTCAGCATCTAGCACAGGGCCCTGTACTCTGGAGGTGTTCGATAACGCGTAAAGATTTGAATTGATCCAGCCAGGGCAGCCTGAGGAATGACGTGCTTCCTCTCCTCTCCACAGGTCCCCTGGCTCTGTGACAATGAGTGCCCGCAATTCAATACAACCAGGTACATGAGGGGGGGTGGCATGTTCTCAGTGAAGCCTGGCCATAAGGGCTGCATTTTCTTCCATTTCCACAACCCAAGCTCTCCAAACGCAAGAAGCGACTCCTTTAGGCTGCCAGGGTGAAATGTGCTGTTGAAGCCTCAGGTTTCCTATGCATACCTCGATAATCTGCCTTTGGAACTTGATGTTGCTGCATGGCTAGAGAATGGCAGAGAGAGAAAGATGGGGAACTCTTCTGAGAGTCTTGGTTATGAACTTCAGCAGCTTTCCCAGAAGCATGTCCCCGAGGTCTGCACAAAAGAAATCAAATCCAGGTATTGTCTAGAAACAAACCTCTGTTTGAGCCCGTACAGCTCTGGCTCAACGGCATTTTCACAGGAAAGGAGGAAGATTGGCTGTAATCACCCATCCCAGTAGGAAGATTGTCTACAATCGTCCCTTGGAATCCCTCTGAAAAGGTGTCCAGTGAGGGATGGGTCACTGCATTGTACACAGGTCCGTGAGACTTCCTTCAGCGCTCAGCTGGAAATGTTACACCTCAGCTCATCAGCATGCCCTAACCCTTTGGTTCAAGGACAGGCACCACTTCTTTTTCTTTCTTGTCTTGAGACAGGGTCCCACTCTGTCACCCAGGCTGGAGTGCAGTGGCGCGAACACAGCTCACTGCAGCCTCAACCCCCTGGACTCAAGTGATCCTCCCATCTCAGCCTCCTAAGTCCGTTTTTTAAATTGAACGGTAGAGAAATTCTTTCTTTCTCACTGACGGTGAAGTCAAGAGGATGGGGGAGGGGTCTGGTGGGACAGCCACCATCTGCAGCAATGGAAGAGCTTGTGTGAGATTGAGGACTGGGTCCTGGGGTGGGACAGCCACCATCTGCAGCAATGGAAGAGCTTGTGTGAGATTGAGGACTGGGTCCTGGGGTGGGACAGCCACCATCTGCAGCAATGGAAGAGCTTGTGTGAGATTGAGGACTGGGTCCTGGGGTGGGACAGTCACCATCTGCAGCAATGGCTTGTGTGAGACTGAGGACTGGGTCCTGCGGGGTGTTTCTCACAGCTCCCGCAGTCACCTTCATTTCTGAACTTTGACTTATGTAAAACAGTAAATTCTGCTTTGTTTTGCTTGTTTGGGCTGTGTTTTCAGCCATGGGCCACTGAAGGAGACTCCACTGATAGAAAAGTTTTCCAGGATTATGGCAGGCACTTTGAAAATTCAAACTCAGTACTACATACAAATAATTAGAGGAATTAGTTATAACCAAACAATATTCTTCTTCTGGAACTTTCCTTCCAAACCAACTCAGTGCCCAGAGGAAAGAGGTCCCATGACTTGAGTAATTCTTCTCCATTGATATCAAAGATTTGTCAGCGAAGGTGATTGCTCCAGCCCGCGGAGGTTAGAACATTCATCTAGAATGCCGGAAAACAACAATTGGCTTTCGAAAATACTCCCAGGCATGTCTCACTTAGGAGAATTTAGACACATACTTTAGAATACACACATAACTCGCTGAAAGAAGAGAGTACAGCAAGGACTAAACTTGCAACACAGATGTTGGGGTGACTGCAAAGTATTCACGTGGAGTGAGTAGGAAACTGCATTAATGCATTTAAAACAGATTTTAACCTGGGAAAATTCAGCTCACACACAACTTTGGAGGAACACATCTGTTGCGGAAAGTGCAATGAACTTGAAATGGCAAAAGCAAATCAGACAAAAGCAAAGACCCTTCCTGAGCAATTTGCTAATATTCATGCAATTACCATTCATTGACCGTCTACTTTGTGCCAGGGAAGAACACAGGGAAAACAAGAGCAACAAGGCCCCTGCTACAGACATTCTGTTGACTGGCATGGAGTTAGAAAATTAATTTTAAAAAACTAGTAAATGATAGTGGTACATGTATGAAGAGGAAAGAGAATAACGAGGGTGCTTACTAGGAAGGCAGGCAGAGGAGACTCTGCAGAGGTAACATTTAAGCAAAGACCTAAATGAGGTGAGGGGTAGCCAAGGGATATCAAGAAAGAGCTGGTTCCAGGCAGGAGGAGTGGCAGGAGCTAAGGCCTTGAGGTGGGCATGTGCTTTGCGTGTTGGAGGGTCAGCAAGGATGCCTGTGTGCATGGAGAGAAATGAGAAAATAAGAGATGGATAGGTAATGGGGTCAGACAGAAAATGAGCCAGAAATTGTACAGCCTTGAGAAAGACTTAAGGTTTTACTTGAGTAACACAGGATGAGGATGCAGTTGGAGGTTTTTCTTTTTTAAAAAGAAAATTAGTAGGGAAGGGTATTAGGCCATTTTGCATCATTATAAATACTTGAGACTGGGTTATTTATTTATTTATTTTGAGACAGATCTTACTCTGCTGCCCAGGCTGAAGTGCAGTGGTACAATCTCGGCTTACTGCAACCTCCGCCTCCCGGGTTCAAGTGATTCTCCTGCCTCAGCCTCCCAAGTAGCGGGGACTAGAGGCACCCACCACCATGCTTGGCTAATTTTTGTATTTTTGGTAGAGATGGGATTTCACCATATTGGCCACGCTGGTCTCGAACTCCTGACCTAAAGCGATCCACCCGCCTCAGCCTCCCAAAGTGCTGGGATTACAGGCGTGAGCCATCACGCCCGGCCAAGACTGGGTAATTTATAAAGAAAAGAAAAGGTTTAATCGGTTTGTTTCTGCAGGCTGTACAAACAGCATAGCACCAGCATCTGCTCCTGTGGAGGCCTGGGGAAGCTCCCAATCATGGCAGCAGGAGAAGGAGGCATCACACGGTGAGAGTGGGAACAAGGGAGAGATGGTGGGGGCAGGGGGTGTAGGGGAGATGTCATACTCTTTTAAACAACCAGATCTCCTGTGAGCTACCTGAGCAAAACTCATTCATCACCAAGGGGATGGTGCTAAGCCATTCATGAGAGATCTGCCCCCATGATCCGATCAGGGGGACCTCCCAACAGGCCCCAACCCCAACACTGGGGATCGCATTTCAACATGAGGCTTGCAGGGACACAGATCCAAATCCCATCAGGAAGCTACCTGACTCGCATGCTAAAAAGATCATTTTTTTTTTTAGCATGAACATGGATGCCAGATAAGCATAGGGCTATAAGATGAACTGACTGTGGGACCACAGGGTGGATGTGAATGAAATGAGGATAGGACCCCTCCATGTATATCTTTCAATATCATTTTAATTTTTGAAAATTTAAATGTATTTGTGTTCTTGTCAGCTCAGGGTGCTATAACAAAATACCAGAGGCTTGGTGGCTTAAGCAACAGAAATTTGTTCCTTACACCTCTGAAGGCTAGAAGCCCGAGATCAAGGTTCTGCTGATTTGGCTCCTGGTGAGGGCTCTCTTACTGGCCTGCAGACAGGTGCCTTCTTGTTGTGTGCTCTCACAGGGGAGACAGACAGAAAGCTTTCTGGTGTCTTTCCTTATAAGGGTGCTAATCTCATCATGGGGCTCTACCCTCATGACCTTACCTAAATCTAATCACCCCAAAGGCCCTCATCTCCAAAAACCCCACACTGGAGTTAGGGCACCAATATGTAAATCTTGGGAAGACACAAACATTCAGCCCATAACTATTAGGGATTGAAAAAAATGCATAAATATGAGGATCCCCTGGCTGCTGTGGGGAAAGCAGGCTGTGGGCCCCGGACAGAGGCATGGAGGTGGGTCGGGGGGTCCTGAGTGGCCCCACTGCAGGTGCTGTAGTGTGGACTAGGGGTGCTGTTGGGAGGAGATGATGAATGGCAGACTTGGGGTGTCTTTTTGGGAGCAGAAGCAGCAGGATTTTCTGTGGGCTTGGGTACATGGAGTAGTCAGGATGACTCCTTCAAAGACCTCCAGATTTCTTTCCGGTGCCCTTATGAGAAGAGATGGAGGATTTCACAAGGAAGACTAGTCCTGCTTCCATTGCAACTCCTCCCATAATTCATCACTATAATATTTAGGTGACTGTCCTTGAATCTTAAAAAAACCGGAGGGCAAGATTTCATGAAAGATACCAGGTCTTTTTCTTTAGTAAGCTTTCTTTTGCCTGAAGGGAAAATCTCATCAGATTCTCACTCACTTTTTAGATAATAGCATGTCACACAAATCAATTAAATCCCTCAAACATCTATAAAATCCAATTCATTAATTCACTCAGAAACCTTATAAAAATAGAAGTATTCTTTCTTCATAAACACACATTCATTTCATGATGATTCGATTAAAATAAAATATTGTACATGTTAAGACGTAAGTCAGATATTTGCATTTTAGAGCAACTCAACTTCAGCTTTACAATATACACCTTTTGAAAACAGCACGTTTGTATACATTCACCAAGCGAATTAGACATAAAGAAAGTTTTGTAAGTAGTCTTCAAGATGTATTTTTTACAAAAATATATCCACATATAGACAAACACATACATGAGCATATACATGTGTACACATATGTATACACAATGTACATATGAACACACATGGGCTGGGCATGGTGGCTTACGCCTGTAATCCCAGCACTTTGAAAGGCCGAGGCGGGCAGATCATGAGGTCAGGAGATTGAAACCATCCTGACTAACATGGTGAAACCCTGTCTCTACTAAAAATACAAAAAATTAGCCAGGTGTGGTGACAGGTGCTTGTAATCCCAGCTACTCGGGAGGCTAAGGCAGGAGAATGGCGTGAACTCGGGAGGCAGAGGTTGCAGTGAGCCAAGATGGCACCACTGCACTCCAGCCTGGGTAACAGAACGAGACTCCACCTCAAAAAAAAAAAAAAAAAAAAAGATATGTACACATGTGTACATACATACACACCATGTACTGGGCAAGCACACAGACTTTCACTAAAGAGATAACAGAAAATGGGCTACTTTGTATGCCTCATTGGCTATGCCTCGTGTAATTAAATTAGACTCCAGTGTGGATGGCAGCCCTGCGCCTCCACCCACCCTGAGCTGTGCAAGTACACAGCTATCCTATAGCCTGTACGCCCAGCAGAAGTATCCCTGGTTATGTACAAAACTTAAAGATTTTGTTTGTAGCCTCTTAATTTTCCTCCCTGTCTCGTATGTGCCTGCTTCCAATCCACCGTGCATATTAATGACAGATTTATTTTCCTTTAACAATGGTCTCTATTAGATAAAGCAGAAGGTACTTGCTCAAAGAATAACAGCTACAGGAAAAGGCTACTCTGAATGAATTTTAAACCAGGTTCCAACATTTCAAAGTCAAAAATGAAAAGAAATTTTTTAAAGCTTTGATTAAGACTTGGACAATGAAGCTAAAATTATTAAATTAGTTTGCTTCATAGCACTTCAGCAACATTTAGCTTATAATTACAACTGCAGGCTAATTCTTAGGAAAAACACAAAGACTGCAGCCCAACTCCATATCTAATTAATACAATGAATACAGATGATAAAAATGTTAATCTGTTAAGTATAAACCTTTAAAATACAAGACAGCACTTGTAACACTCTTTGTCACTTCTTCGTCTGTCAGAATTCTGGGATCCTCGGAAATGGGAAGTGGTCCTATCCTCTCTCAGTCTCTGGGAAGCCTAGAGGAAAAGTCACCAGGTGGAGCTTTCACTTCGATTATTTATTTTATCAGAACTAAGTACAAAAATTTCTAAATAACCTTAGTGGAATGACCTTCAATATCACCACTAATAGATATTAAATTATTAAAATACATGAATCTGTTTCTGGATTTTGAAAATCTAAGCCAGGGACTCATTTTTCTTAATCTTTAAATTAAAAATTAGCTAATTTTGGCCGGGCGCGGTGGGTCACGCCTGTAATCCCAGCACTCTGGGAGGCCGAGGCAGGTGGATCAGGAAGTCAGGAGATCGAGACCATCCTGGCTAACACGGTGAAACCCTGTCTCTACTAAAAAAAAAATTAGCCGGGCGTGGTGGCGGGTGCCTGTAGTCCCAGCTACTCGGGAGGCTGAGGCAGGAGAATGGCGTGAACCCAGGAGGCGAGCTGGGATCGCGCCACTGCACTCCAGCCTGGGCGACAGAGCAAGACTCCGTCTCAAAAAAAAAAAAAAAAAAAAAAAAGCTAATTTTAAGGTAAATGACCACAGATGGACAGTGGTTTCCATACCGGAAAAGACTGGAGAGCTTTCACCTGTAGCCTAACCTCACCCTGCCTCCTTCTTACCCTGGGGCTTCAGGATACTCTCACAGTCTTTCTGCTGCCTGCGTCCCTCCGTCTGCCTGTATTAGAATCTAAGTGATCTCGCCTCTCTGGCTTAATATTAAGACCCAGGATAGCACCTGACATGCATTAGCCTTTAAAACACATCCACCAAACAGGAGTTTTTCTATCCCTGTATCAATGACATGAAAGCATGCAGTTCTATAATTTATTTGGAGAAACTGCTTTTTCTTCATTATGTCTATTCTATAACTAATTGTGGCTATTTTAAGCATCTGTTTTTCTAGAGGAATTTTAGAATTATTTTGTTATTTTTCTGAAAACCCTGCTAGAATTTTTTAAAATTGTAGTAAGAACACTGAACTGCTAGCATTTGAATGAGTGTCATACTGCATTTATAGATTACTTTGTGGTAAGTCAACCACTTTTTGATAGTAGCTTTTTTTTTTTTATCATTTCAGAATAGGAAGTGCCAATACTGATGTCTTAATCCTTATCCCCTTTAGCAAAGTTGGGGAGTGCTTTTTTTCTACTGTTTTTAAAAAGTTTTTCTTGAGGTTATTCTTTGGTGGTTTAAATTTTTACACAAGGCAATTTTTATATACCATTGAGAGCTATTCAGAAAACAAAAATGCTCCAAGTCCATGGGTCCTAAAATTTCTGGGTCATGAACCTATTTGAGAATAGGATGGTTTACGATATTTATGAACTCTCTGTAATAATAAAGGTATGTATATATCTATCTGTGTTTGTATATATACTCATGTGCACAAATGTGTGTGTGTGTGTGTGTGTGTGTGTCATATTTTGTCAGAGCTTCATGGATTCCAAGCCTATTTATGTACCACACTTAGGTAAATCTGCTGCAATACTTTTTAAGGAGAGAGACTGGGACACATACAAAGAGAGAAATTCTCTCTGTTTTTGTTTTTGTTTTCTGTTTTTTGTTTTTTTGAGATGGAGTGTTGCTCTGTCGCCAAGGCTGGAATGCAATGGTGTGATCTCAGCTCACTGCAACCTCTGCCTCCAGGGTTCCAGCGATTCTCTTGCCTCAGCCTCCCAAGTAGCTGGGATTACATGCACCCACCACCATGCCTGGCTAATTTTTGTATTTTTAGTAGACACAGGGTTTCACCATGTTGGCCAGGCTGGGCTCGAACTCCTGACCTCAGGTGATCCACCCACCTCAGCCTCCCAAAGTGCTGGGATTACAGGCATGAGCCACCGCACCCGGCCAGAGAAATTCTCTTTTATTTGAAGTGTTCATTATATAGGTCTGTCTGTGTTCCAGCCTACTCATGTCACTCCTGGGACAAAAGAAAGGCATAAAGCTAAGGTAAAAATCTGTGTGTCGGACCCTCACACAACACTACATTCCCTTATACACACACACACGTGTGCACATGCGCCTAGAAGAGGACAAGCCTCTGACGCACTTCTGGAGAAAATGTTCAAAGAATGTGTAAAAGCTTTCTATGTTTTTTAATCATTTCCGTTCTAGCAGCTAAACACACCATGTGAGAGAAATTTTCATCCTGTGGGAGCTGAGAACCTGGTGGGTGAATCACTTGTGTAAATTATGAATTACCACTTTCAGCAATTTGAGAGGCTGATTTGTCACCAACATTATGAGATGCTCCTATATTGTTCTAATTCCTATAAAATAAACAAAAGCATTTGTTTGCATATAGAGTGTGACAACAAGAGGCACCTATAAATAGTAAAGAGTAAATACACATATTTGAACACAATATTACTTCATATTGTTATGTTACCGAGCTTCCCCATTGCCTATTCCAGGGAGCGTAAATACCTCTGATCTGCAAAATCTTGCATGAGGAAGCTGCACCATTTTTGCATGAGAAAGCTGTTCCATGTCTGCACACGTGCAGACATAGCAGAGACTCTGCTTGATGGGGACTATGAATTAACGTAGACTTTTGAATCTTAGTATGCATATGCCTAGGAACGTCACTTAAAGGTTCTACATGCTTCATTAGAGCATAAACCCTCCTCTAAAGAGAAACATGGATTCCTCTACCTTGTTCCTTCTGGAGCACTGCTACCCAGTGGAACTTTGTCCCATGATGGGTGTGTCCCAAGTGTGCCCATCCACTGTGGTGGCCATGAGTTCCACGTGGATCCTGAGCACTTGAGAGGTGGCCAGAGCCACCAAGGATCTGAGCTTTTCATTCTAGTTAATTGTAACTTAAATGGCCACAGAGGGACAGGGGTTTCCACACAGGAAAACACAGTACAGAGTTTACCGGCATGCAACAATAGTGTATTCATCCATTCTCACACTGATGATAAAGACATACCCGAGACTGGGTAATTTAAAAAGAAAAAAAGGTTTTGTTTGTTTGTTTGTTTGTTTTCAGATGGAGTCTCACTCTGTCTCTTAGGCTGGAGTGCAGTGGCACGATCTCAGCTCACTGCAATCTTTGCCACCCGGGTTCAAGTGATTCTCCTGCCTCAGCCTCCCAAATAGCTGGGATTACAGGTGTGCACCACCAAACCCAGCTAATTTTTGTATTTTTAGTAGAGACGGGGTTTCTCCATGTTGGCCAGGCTGGTCTCAGTCTCCTGACCTCGTGATCTACCCACCTTGGCCTCCCAAAGTGCTGGGATTACAGGCGTGAGCCACCACCGTGCCTGGCTTTCTCAATGAACTTCTAATGTACTTGTCTGACTCCAGAAAAAAAATCTGATGTTAATTTTATTGGAAGTGAATTGAATTTATATGTTATCTTTTTTTAACTTTTAAGTTCAGGAGTACATGTGCATATGTTACATACATGTGCATACGTTACATACATAAACTTGTGTCATGGGGTTTGTGGTATCTTAAGAATTGACACCTTCATGATATTAAGACTTCTAATTCAAGGACATGAGTATCATCTCATTTCTAGCAGTTTTGTTGGACATTTAAGGGTATTTTATTAGTTTCTTATATTTAGGCTTTGATTTTTTTTTAAGTTTATGACTAAGAACTTGATTTTAATTTTTTTTATCATTTTAAGTGGGGTCTTGTTAACTGTTGTGTTGTTGTTTATAAATACAAATGCTGTTAATTTCATGCTGATCTTTATCAACTCATTATTTTATTAATTTTTCTTTCTGCTTTTTAATATTTCCCATTGATTCCTGGCAATTTTCTGGGTACATAATTATGTCATCTGTAAGATGACATTTCCCTTACCCATTCTTATGCCTATAATTGCTTTTAATTATCTGATTGATGAATTCGTTATCACCAACACAGTATTAAATGATGGTGGAGAGAGCAGACATCTTTGTTATGTTCCTGACTTTAGTAAACTACTCTGCTTTAGTTAGTTATTGGTTTAGCTTTGTTTGGTTTGGGTTTTTTTTTTTTGGTTTTGTTTTGTTTTGAGACAGGATCTCCCTCTGTTGCCCAGGCTGGACTGCAGTGGTGTGATATTGACTTACTGCAACCTCCACCTTCCAGGTTCAAGAGATCTTCCTGCCTCAGCCTTCCAAGTAGCTGGGACCATGCCCAGCTAATTTTTAATTTTTTTTTGTAGAGACAGGGTCTTGCTATGTTGCTCAAGCTGGTCTTGAACTCTTGGACCCAAGCAATCCTCCCCCCTTGGCCTCCCAAAGTGTTGGGATTCCAGGTATGAGCCCCCAAGCCCAGCCTAATTATTGCTATTTTCAACAGCAGATTTCAGCTAGAGTTGATATTTCTGAGCCATAACCCTCTCTGAGGCTCTGAGGGGACAAAACATCTCTCAGCTCTCGTCTGCCCTCATTCTGTGACATCATCATCTCGCTTTCATCGGCAGTCTGTCTTCCACAAATATTTGGAGATCAATTCTTCCCTAATGTTCTCACTCCCATTGTTTTCATCGTATTATCTTTATTGCTTTCTTCCTTTCTTTCCTATATTGCATATGATACCTTGGCCGGGTAGGATGTGAACAGGGTTGTTTAATCCTCCTCCTTCAGCTAGAATTACCAAATGAAATTTTGACTGTAATGCAGTACTCTAATAATCCACATTATTTATTTATTTTTGAAAATTACTCTGTTACCAGTAATCTACGTTAGAATGTTAGAACGATTAGACAAGATATCAGAAAATCCTATTTCGAAGCCACTCTAAAAAAATACAAAATATTTCTCTGTCATTCAAATTTATTTTAAAGAAACACCCATTGCTTGTGCGGAGTCCAGATTCCTGTCCTGAAGACAATATGACGGGATATGATGGGGCTGTCTCCTGAAGCATGAACAGCTTAAATAAATTGATTTGTTTATTCAGGAACCTTCTGTAGAAGGCATCACTAGCTGTCTATGCAAAATCCATTTTCTTATTTTCCCCTTACTAAATGAACATTAATTTTGTTTGGGTTGGCAATGAACCTAGCCTTAAGAAAAGAAAACAACAAGTGCCCTCTTTATGATGGGGGGTGGGTGTGGTTTTGCCTAATATTTTAAAATTCAGAAGTCTACTGGGGATTTTGAAAACATTTTGCTTTCCTGCTATAAGTGCCACCCCCCTCCTCCTCATTCTTCCTACAGAGAAGGAAGAAGAGGAAGGAGACATTTTAAAACCATGAGGGGCCGGGTGCGGTGGCTCATGCCTGTAATCTCAGCACTTCAGGAGGTCAAGGTGGGCAGATCACTTGATCAGGAGTTTGAGACCAGCCTGGTCAACACGGTGAAACCCCATCTCTACTAAAATACAAAATTAGCCGGGTGTGGTGGTGAGCACCTGTAATCCCAGCTACTCGGGAGGCTGAGGCAGGAGAATCGCTCAAACCCTGGAGGCAGAGGTTGCAGTGAGCCAAGATCGTGTGATTGCACTCCAGCCTGGGCAACAAGAACAAAACTCCGGCTCAACAACAACAACAACAACAACAACAACAACAACAACAACAACACATGAGGAAGAAAGCCACACTTTTAGGATGGAAGAATGGAAAGGCAGAGCCAACCTCCAATGACATTGAGGAACTCACGTGCCCGTTCTGAGCAGTCCTCACCTGGACTCATTTCCATGAGAAAAATAATCTTCTCTTAGGATAGACCACAGTAGTCCAGTTTCTGCCACTGAGAGTCTAATAGTATCTATTAACACATTCTCTAGTAATTATTCAATATTCAATAGTTTGAGATTTAACATTTTTAAGGAACATAAGTGATACGGTCTGGCTGTGTCCCCACCCAAATCTCACCTCGAATTGTAACTCCCATAATTCCCTTGTGTTGTGGGAGGGGCCTGGTGGGAGATAACTGAATCATGGAGGCAGTTTCCCCCATACTATTCTTGTGGTAGTGAATAAGTCTCACAAGATCTGATAGTTTCATAAGGGGAAACCCTTTTCACTTAGCTGTCATTTTCTCTCTTGCCTGCCACCATGTAAGACATGCCTTTTGCCTTCTGCCGTGATTGTGAGGCCTCCCCAGCCATGTGGAACAGTGAATCCATTAAATCTACTTTTCTTTATAAATTACCCAGACTTGGGTATGTCTTTGTCAGCAGTATGACAACAGGCTAATATAATAAGTGACATCATTTCCAACAATTTGGGCATAAAATGAATTTGGGAGGATAGTGTGATTTTCTCACCCTAGAGAAGTATAGGTGATACTGGAGAGAATTAGATACATCCCTTTCTTTTTTTGGCAAGCACCCTCCTAGTAATATTAGTCTTTTGAAAATGATAATACATTTCCTAAGGTTTTGAGTTCCACAAATATTTACTGTGTGCCAAGTACTTTGCAAAATGAGTAAGAAACCCTTACCTTGATCTTGGGGAGCTTACACTCAATTCTAGGGGACAATCAACCCATATGGTAAATTTTATAATAGAGGTTTGCACAGTGCACTATTGAAATATCCAGAAATAAGTAATATTCCCTTCATGAAAAGTCATACAAAATATTAGAAACGTCCTAGCTGGGCATGAATGAACAATACCTCATACTCAGTGTGTGCTCACACAATTAAATGAAATTAAAATATTTGACCCTACTTCCAGCCAGAACACAACCTACACAAATCTATGAGGACAAGGGCACTGTGGTGCTTTCTTATGCAGAAACAAAATCAGGTCACCAAAATTAAACTTCTTTCCTTGCTAACTTCAACTCAGTTACCATGTGAGCACCCTGCTGAATCTCTCCGCATACAGTGGGCGGCTGTGTTATTCTTTCTCTCAACACCATACACCTTTTTCTTCTTAGCATTTATCGGCAATTTTAAATTATACATTTGTTTTTGTGATCATTACCCTAATTAAATTGAAACCTTTATGAGAGAGAGAATGAATCTTCCGGCTCATTATGGTTTCCTAGCAGCAAACACATAAGATGCATTCAATAACTATACGGCGGATAAAATGAATTAATTTCAAAGTTGCGAATATGTGATAGTCATTTTTTAACTTATTCAGAAGTCACTCCTTCCTTTGCAACTAGAAGGCCTTGTTTGACACAGAGGCCATTTCCCCCAGCTTTACTAAAGAATGATTGACAAATAAAAATTGTATATATTTGGGTTGGCAATGAACCTAGCCTGAAGAAAAACAAACAAGTGCCCTCCTTATGACGGGGGGATGCAGCATGATGTGTTGATAGACACATATGTTGTGAAATGATGACCACAATCAGGATAACTGACACATTCATCACTTCATCTAGTTACCATTTTTCTTTTGGTCTGGTAAGAACACTTGAGATGTCCTCTCTTAGCATATTTTAATTTTACAACACATGACTATTAACTATAGTTACCAAGCCACACATTACATCTCCAGAACTTACTCATTTTATAACCGAAAATTTGCTGGACACTTTGACGAGCATCTCCTCGTATGTGTTCCCCCACGCCCCCTGCCCAGTCTCTGGTAACCACCATTCTACTATTCTACTCTCTGTTTCTGTGAATTCAACTCTTTTAGATTCCAGATACAGGTGAGATCATGCCGTATCTGTCTTTCTGTGCCTGGCTTATTTCCCTTAGCACAATGTGCTCTAGGTTCATCCGTGCTGTCGCAAATGACATTTCTTTCTCACTTCATGCTGAGTAAGATTCCATCGTGTATGCACGTTCCATTCCTTTATGCATCATCCACTGATGGGCACCTAAGTTGTTTCGATATCTTGACTATTGTGAATTATGCTGCGATGAACAATGAGTGTGGGAGTGGAGGTGTCCCTTCAGCATGCTGATTTTATCTCCTTAGGAAGTCCACCCAGAGGTCAAATTGTTGGATCATATGGTTGTTCTAGTTTTAATTTTGGAGGTAACCTACCTACCATTTTCCGTAATGCCTGTACCAATTTACATTCCTAGCACCAGTGTACAAGGCTTCCCTTTCCCCACATCATCACCAACACTTGTTTCCTCTGTCTTTTTGGTAACAGCCATTCTAACAGGTATGTGAGGGGCTATCTCATAGTGGATTGGTATACAGGCCATTTGTGATAGAAAAACTGTCCAGGCCGAAAAGAAGTTCTGTTCCTACCATTTGAAAAATACATAAGAAACACAAGTGAGCGGATATAGATATCTAATATTTTCTGCCAGAGATGAGATTCGCTTCTCAAACCACATCTGACCCACAGGAACTGTGACTCACAAGATTCCTGCTGTGATCAGGCCAAAGTGGAAGTGCTTTTCCTTCTCAGCAGAGTCTACCTGTGCACATCCCATCTGCTCAGGTCAGGGCTTAGGTGGTGCCACCAAAACACCTCCTTTGCAAGGATGTTCTCTATCTTGGTTTCTGGTCAGGTCACAAAGCTCACTGAGGATGGCAGGGAGGGTGAACAATGCCCATCCTTAAGGACTATCCACACAAGGAAATCCATTCATCAGACTGGCATGGCGGCTGACACCAGCACCCACCCTCCCTTTCCTTTTCAACCAGAGCCTGGTTCTCCTTTGGGGAGCTCAGGTCTTTGCTCTTCTCTGCTAATCATTGGCCGTTCTCAGTTTAGAGGCACGTTCTGCTCGGCTTAACACTGCTATTCTTCCCTCTTCTGTACTGAGGTGCATGGTGTCTTCCAAATATTCATGCCTACTCAGGACCTGAGAATGAGGCCTTATTTGATAATAGGGCTTCATGAAATTTAGAGTACGTTTTTCTAATTCTGTGGAGAAAGTCAATGGTAGCTTGATGGGAATAGCATTGAATCTATAAATGACTTTGGGCAGTATGGTCATTTTCACAATACTGATTCTTCTTATCCATGAGCGTGGAATGTTTTTCCATTTGTTTGTGTCCTCTCTTATTTCCTTGAGCAGTGGTTTGTAGTTCTCCTTGAAGAGGTCCTTCATGTCCCTTGTAAGTTGTATTCCTAGGTATTTAATTCTCTTTGTAGCAATTGTGATTGGGAGTTCACTCATGATTTGGCTGTTTGTCTATTATTGGTGTATAGGAATGCTTGTGATTTTTGCACATGGATTTTGTATCCTGAGACTTTGCTGAAGTTGCTTATCAGCTTAAGGAGTTTTTGGGCTGAGATGATGGGCTTTTCTAAACATACAATCATGTCATCTGCAAACAGAGACAATTTGACCTCCTCTCTTTCTATTTGAATACCCTTTATTTCTTTCTCTTGCCTGACTGCCCTGGCCAGCACTTCCAATACTATGTTGAGTAGAAGTAGTTAGAGAGGGCATCCTTGTCTTGTGCTGGTTTTCAAAGGGAATGCCTCCAGTTTTTGCCCATTCAGTATGTTATTGGCTATGGGTTTTTCATAAATATTTTGAGATATGTTCCATCAATATCTAGTTTATTGAGTATTTTTAGCATGAAGTGATGTTGAATTTTATTGAAGGCCTTTTCTGCATCTATTGAGATAAACATGTGGTTTTTGTCATTGGTTCTGTTTATGTGATGGATTATGTTTATTGATTTGTGTATATTGAACCAGGCTTGCATCCCAGGGGTGAAGCCAACTTGGTCATGGTGGATAAGCTGTTTGATGTGCTGCTGGATTCAGTTTGCCAGTATTTTATTGAGGATTTTCACATTGATGATTATCAGGGATATTGGCCTGAAATTTTCTTTTTTGTTGTTGGTGTGTCTCTGCCAGGTTTTGGTATCAGGATGATGCTGGCTTCATAAAATGAGTTAGGGAGGAGTCCCTCTTTTTCTATTGTTTGGAATAGTTTCAGAAGGAATGGTACCAGTTCCTCTTTGTACCTCTGGCAGAATTTGGCTGTGAATCCGTCTGGTCCTGGGCTTTATTTGTTGGTAGGATATTAATTACTGCCTCAATTTCAGAAGAGCCCCTATAGCCAAGACGATCCTATGCAAAAAGAATAAAGCTGGAGGCATCATGCTACCTGACTTCAAGCTATACTACAAGGCTGCAGTAACCAAAACAGCATGATACTGGTACCAAAACAGATACATAGACCAATGGAACAGAACAGAGGCCTCAAAAAGAACACCACACATCTACAACCATCTGATCTTTGACAAATCTGACAAAAACAAGCAATGGGGGAAAGTATTCCCTATTTAATAAATGGTTCTGGGAAAACTGGATAACCATATGCAGAAAACTGACACTGTACCCCTTCCTTATACCTTATACAAAAATTAACTCAAGATGGATTAAAGACTTAAACATAAGACCTAAAATCATAAAAACCCTAGAAGAAAACCTAGGCAATACCATTCAGGACACAGGCATGGGCAAAGACTTCACTACGAAAACACCAAAAGCAATGGCAAAAAAGAAAGCCAAAATTGACAAATGGGATGCAATCAAACTAAAGAGCTTCTGCACAGCAAAAGAAACTATCATCAGAGTGAACAGGCAACCTACAGAATGGGAGAAAATTTTTGCAATCTATCCATATGACAAAGGGCTACTATCCAGAATCTACAAGGAACCTAAACAAATTTACAAGAAAAAGAAAACCCCATCAAAAAGTAGGCAAAGGATATGAACAGACACTTCTCAAAAGAAGACATTTATGTGGCCAAGAAACATATGAAAAAAAGCTCATCATCACTGGTCATTAGAGAAATGCAAATCAAAACCACAATGAGCTACCATCTCATGCCAGTTAGAAAGGTGATCATTAAAAGTCAGGAAACAACAGATGCTGGAGAGGATGTGGAGAAATAGGAACACTTTTACACTGTTGGTGGGAGTGTAAATTAGTTCAAACATTGTGGAAGACAGTGTGGCAATTCCTTAAGGATCTAGAACCAGAGATACCATTTGACCCAGCAATCCCATTACTGGGTATACACCCAAAGGATGATAAATCATTCTACTATAAAGACACAGGCACACGTATGTTAATTGCAGCACTATTTACAATAGCAAAGACTTGGAACCAACCCAAATGCCCATCAAGGATAGACTGGATTAAAAAAAAGTGGCACATATACACCATGGAATACTATGCAGCCATAAAAAAGGATGAGTTCATGTCCTTTGCAGGGACACGGATGAAGCTGGAAACCATCATCCTCAGCAAACTAAAACCGGAAAAGAAAACCAAACCCCACATGTTCTCACTCATAAGCGGGAGTTGAACAATGAGAACACATGGACACAGGGAGGGGAACATCACACACCGGGGCCTGTTGGTGGGTGGGGGACAAGGGGAGGGAGAGCATTAGGAGAAATACCTAATGCACGTGGGGCTTAAAACCTAGGTGACGAGTTGATGGGTGCAGCAAATCACCATGGCACATGTATACCTATGTAACAAACCTGCACGTTCTGCACATGCATCCCAGAACTTAAAGTATAATAATAATAATAATTAATAATAATAAAAGAAAGTGGGGCCTCTACAGTTGTAATTAGCTAAGTTAAGATGAGGCCATGCTGTATATGGGTGGGTTCCAAATCAACATTCAGTGTTCCTATACGAAGGCCAGGTAAAGATGCAGAGATACAGACACAGACACAGGGCAGAGGGCAATGTGATGGCAGAGTCATGCCGAGTGATAATCAGTGAAGCAACCGCAGCCAGGACAGGCCAAGGGCTGCCCCACTGCAGCCTGAGGATGCAGGGAAGGAGCCTCCCAAGAGCCTTCCACGGGAACAGGGCCCCGCTGACACCTTGATCTCAGACTTCTAGTTTTCAGAACAGTGAGACACTAAACTTCTCTTGCCTTTTCCCACCCAGTTTGTGGGACTTTGTTATGTAAAAAATGGGTGGAGAAAACTAATACACCCTATTTCTTCTGTTTCCTTGAGAGTCCCCAACTCCAAGCTACAACTTCAAGTTTGGGTGGGACTCAGGCTGTCCCCATGCCTGAGTTCGGTTGTCACCGAACCCCTGCCTGGCCAATCAGTAATGACTGTGATGGGTTCAGAAACGGGAATGTGACCAGTTTCAGCCAGCAAGAGTAAATCCTAGCAATTCCATGGGACCTCCTGCATGAGGGTCTTTTCCCTGCATATTGGGGGATGAAGATGAGCGTGCAGGAACAGTAGCAAATATTTTGCCACGATGAGGGAGACAGGTACTAGGAGGGGCACTGTGTACAGCGTAAGGATGAAAACTTTAGCAGAAGGAGGATGGTAAGGGACAGAGGGAGAGAGAGAGAGACTGATCCTGATAACATCCTTTAAAATATTCATTAAAGTTTTGCTGGAAACCAGAAATACCACTTAACTTTTCAGCTGCATAAGCTAATAATATAATTTTTTATGGCTAATCTGCCTCCGGTTGCATTTTCTGCTACTTACAATGAAGAGAATACTAAATATAATGTCTTTTGAACAAGTCTATATTGTGATGTCTTTACTGCATCTATAATTGAATCCTGCCCCATTGGAAGCAGTTGTCTGCTATATGAATATAAAATGCCAAGTCTACGGCCTTTTGTTTTACATGTGGCAAGTTATGTTTAGAGATTTCATATAATTGTGTCTCAACTGATTTTAAGGTAAACTAATTTATGTGGGAGGGGGCAGGTCACTTGAGGCTAATTTATTTTAAAATTTTCCCAGTTGACCATAGCTCATCATCTGCCCAAAATGAACTCAGAAAATTAACATTATTGTAAATATACATTGAAGGCACATTGGGTGAATCAGTTTCATCTTAAAAGGCCACACTTGGAGCTTGGTACTGGGGTCCCAGAGGGCTGTGTTGAGGAGGACCTGAGCCCATACCAGCTCAGAGGAAAGGTGTGCTGTGGGCAGTTGCTGGTGTCTGCAATAGCATCAGCAGGAAGAATGCTCCCACCAATGGTGTCCCGGCTATAGAAAACACACAGCCAAGACACTGTACCGTGTTTTATATTCTCTAAGTATCCCAAACAACATTATGAAGTTAATTTCAAATTATTACACCTTCTCTTTGTTTTTTTTTTTTTTGCAATATCTGGGCCACTGCCATTTGTAAGGATAACTGTCAATCATCTTTCCCACAAAACCTGTTTCTGACAGGTTTACAAATGAGTGCTGTCTGGTCCCTAACCATCTCAAACACAGTGAAGCACAGTTTCCAGCCAGAGTATCATCGAAGGCTGTCAAATAAATGAAGAAAACAGCAGGGAAAAATTCTACCCAACAGGACAGCCGCAACAGGCAAAAGGAAAGCAATTTCTTGTGCTGGGTTGGTTGTGTGCTTCTCAAGAATCTGAAGTCCTGCAGGAAGTTACAAAGGCAAATAATTAACCCCACTGTCAAGGATGTGTGGAGCCCAACCAGCACTCAGCAAGCTGGCAAGTGATAAAGACCCCTGATGAACACCCTCATTTTTTGCTTCACTCTGAAATCTGTCTCCAACTAAAATCACACAAAGTTAACTGCAACCTCTAATACCTTTTGACATTTAACACTTCATGGGAATGTATTTGCTGGTGAGACAACCCAGGAATGTTTTTGTGTTTCCAATATAATTGTTAGGTATGCAGTTTGATGTGGGTTTTTGATATAATCTCTAACTGGCTAATTCCCCTCTATTCTTATTTATCTAACAGTCCGAGCTGTTAGTAGATCTACATTTTTTTTTTTTTTTTTTTTTTTTTTTTTGAGACAGTGTCTCGCTCTGTTACCCAGGCTGGAGTGCAGTGGTGTGATCTCAGCTCACTGCAACCTCTGCCTCCCGGGTTCATGAGATTCTCCTGCCTCAGCCTCCTGAGTAGCTGGGATTATAGGCTCCCGCCATCACACCCAGTGAATTTTTGTATTTTTTGGTAGAGACAGGGTTTCACCATGTTGATCGGGCTGGTCTCGAACTCCTGGCCTCAAATGATCCTCCTGCCTCAGCTTCCCAAAGTGCTGGGATTACAGGTATGAGCCACCACGCCTGGCCTAGTGGATCTATTTTTAAAGTGAGGAGATCATATTATATATTACAAGACAATTGTATTTAGCATCCATTAAAATAACCAAAGGTTTTTTCATTTACTTCACAAATTAGCTACACTAATCCAGTGGTTCTCATGTGAGGGAGATTTTTGCTCTTCCTAGAGACACGTCTGGATACATTTGTGCTTGTCACACCCCATGGGGGAGCATGCTATGACATTGCTTGGGTGGAGACCAGAGATGCTCCTAAACATGTTCCAGTTCCCAGAACAACTATCCTCCCAACCCCTAGAAACAAGAATTATCTATTTCAAAATGTCCACAGTGCTGAGATTAAGAAACCTGAATCAATAGATTTTTCTACTAGTACCACTGATGTCCTAATGTTGACTTCCTAATGGGCTACATTCTAAAATAAACTTTACCTGGCTATATTTTTGATACACTGCTGAATTTGTTTGCTAATGTTTTATGTATGGCTTTTGTACCTGTGTTTATAAATGACATAGCAAACATTTTTCTTCATTTTTGAATGATTGCCAAGTTTTGTCATCATGGTAAAGCTAGACTCATAAAGGAATGGAAAATCTTTCCTCATCTCAAATTGATTTAAAATTAAAAGAAATTTTAATTAGCATGCAATAAAATTCAGTCTGAGTTGTGGCAAATGCACAGGTGTGTGTCTACCAAAGTGAAGGTACAGAACAATGCCATTGTTCCCCCAGATTCTTTCCTTCTCCTGTGCCTTCACAGTCAAATCCTTCCCCATCTTCTCTTTTTAAAACTATATTTTCAATTATAAAATTCACTCATGCTCATTGCAATTAAACCATACAGCAATGTTAAAAAAAAAAAAAGCTTTTCTACTTTCCTTCTCATCTCCTACTGACACTAATGTTAATATTTAAGGGAATGTTTACATATTTGGGTTTGAGCAAACATTCTAAGCAAGAGACAAAAAAAGAATATCCATATAATTTTTTAAATTTTGTTGGTGAAAATCACCATAAACAAAACAGAAAGAGGGGTACATTATTGCAGTATCAATGTCACAAATATTGCTTCTCACATAATAAGAAGAGAACACCTCCAAAGTGATAAAGATAAACAACTTGATAGAACAAAAAATTAGCACAGGATGTCAATGGGCAAGTCACAGAGGAGGAGTTGCTAAAGGCCAGTAAACATCTGAAGAATGCTCTTTCTCATTAGTGGTCAAATAAATGCAAAATAAAACCACAAAGATAACAGTTCCCTCATCAGATTAGCAAGAATTAGATTAACATCTAGGTCTGAAAAGGTTGCAAATAAATTAGTGTCTTGTCAACATTGTCAGGCAAATAAATTGCATTAACTTTCTGGAAATTAATCTCGCCATGTCTATCAAGGTCAACAATTTACATATCCTTTGAGCCATAAATCTCACCTGCGAATTTATCTACACAAAGAAAATCACCAGTAAGTAACGATAAGTGCAGAATTATTTATACTGATAAAAATATCAGGAAAAGACTACTGTCAACAGGTAAATGATTGAATACATTATGATAAAATAATTCTGTTGATTATTATGCAGATATTTCAAAGAGAAAGAATTCAATCTTTCTCTATACATACATATATGTGTATATATATGTATACATATACGTATTATGTATACATACATACATATAGAATAAAACTGAGGAAAACTAGAATCAAACTAAGGAAAGTAAGCCACAGTGGAACAACACGGCTGTCTACAACCAGTGACAACTGTGTCTTCACTGCCTCATCAGAGAAAGCACATATACATGTATATACATATATATATATCTGTACGTATTTATATAAATATAGATATTTCTATATATTTACCTGGAAGAGTACACAGAACAATTTCTAAATTAAAAAAATAAATCCCAATTCATATGCACACACATACACAAACCCTCATTTAGAGTCACGCGTCTGACATTTTAAGTCTGAAATCTATCACGTGATGATTTCCTTTGTTTTCTTTTTCCTACACATAAACAGGAAACAGTGCTCTGCAAACTAGAATAAAACTAAGGAAAATCAGCCAAGGTGGAATAACTTGGCTGAGTGCCTACAGCCGCTGATAACTGTGTCTGCACTGCCTTGTCAGAGGAAGCCACTCTCTTCTGCAACATCCAGCAACATGCTCATTGGGGATCTGGTTCTTCTAGGGTTGGGTTAGCAAATGGATTTCAAGAGCCAAATTTGGATGATTTGTAGGGGATGTAGGGGTTGTGGGGCTCTATGGAAAAGGACACCATGATTAATTATCAATGTCTTCCACAGGAGGGGAAGGGGACTGGTGAATGAGAGTCTGTGTCACTCACCTAGCCCGAGATGTTGTTCAGGTAGGCATTCTATGATGGGAAAGGGAAGCGCTTGTACTCATAAGAGCTAGTATGCTAATACGGACAGACCCTTAGAAAATGCCTTCCTCAACACACATTTTCAATATTATTTATGGTAATACCCATTGATTCGGACTAGAAATATGTCACAGCTTTTGACAAGGAAAGCTACCACCCACAGCTTCCTAATTTTTAAAAAGCAATGTTTTCCAATCAGAGCAATTTAGAGCATGAAATAAATTTCATTAATGACAAAGAGATTATAAGTCTTAAATTCCTTCAGTTCATAACAGCCTTATAGGTCAGGCCGCCTGGGTAGCTTTGGCTGAGAAAATATTTGACATTTTTAGAAAATTACATAAAAATTTTCCAGCCTTTTGTTATCCATTCAGCAAAGAAGCCTTTATTGTCTTCTATAATATAAGTACTACATTTTTTGATACTAATGACAGTTGACTATTATTAATTAACACATATCATTATAACTATAATTCATACTAATAATTCTAATGAAATGTAGGAGCATCTCTCTGTATGGATGATTTACTTTCCAAGAAGCGATCTGTAAATTTTTTTGTAAAAAAAAAAAATATCTATGACAAATATCCCTTGAGCGGGAAGCATAGTTTTTAAACACTGTTTCTCAATAAAGTATTAGTTTCTCCTTAGTTTACACCAAGAATGTAGGTGGTCACATTCTCTAGTCACACACTCAAAATTTTTCCCATACATCCTCTTTTCCTTCTCCATGATTTTTGCCTAGGAAGGCATTTTCCACCCATTAGATGATACTCTCTACCTTGCAGGATGCTTTCTGTTTTCAAAGACATCTCGGGAGGCCGAGATGGGCAGATCACGAGGTCAGCAGATCGAGACCATCTTGGCTAACATGGTGAAACTCCGTCTGTACTAAAAATACAAAAAAATTAGCCGGGCGTGGTGGTGGGCGCCTGTAGTCCCCGCTACTTGGGAGGCTGAGGCAGGAGAATGGCATGAACCCGGGAGGCGGAGCTTGCAGTGAGCTGAGATCGCGCCACTGCACTCCAGCCTGGGCAACACAGCAAGACTCCATCTCAAAAAAAAAAAAAAAAAAAAAAAAAAGACTTCTCAACGCACACAACGAACTCCTCACTTTGAATCTGTTTGAGGATTATAAAACAAGCATATTGAGACATATTTAGAACATTATTTAATTATTTAAAGTGTATAAAATGACTTTAATTAAACTCATCAACTTGTGAAACCTCATCATAAGTGAATTTTAGGATGTTTTCATCACCCTAGAAATATTCCTAATGCCAATTTACAGTCCATCCCTCCCCCCACCTGCAGCCTCAGGCAACCACTAATCAATCTACTTTCTGTCTCTATAGATGTGTCTGTTCTGGACATGTGGTCTCTTGTGTCTGCTTCTTTCCTTTAGGGTAATGAGTTTGAGGTCATCCATGTCAAAGGACGTATAAGTAATCCATTATTTTGTATTGCTGAATAGTATTCCATTTTATGGATATAACATACATCAGCTGAAAAATGTCTGCGTTCGTTCTAGTTTTCAGCTATTATGAATAATGGTGCTAAGGACGTTCATGTGCAGGTTTTTAGGTAGATCTGTAATTTCATCTGTTGTGCAGATATCTAGCACTGAAACTGCTGGGCCATACGGTAAATTTTTAATATTTAATGTTTTAAGAAACTGAGGAAGTTTCCCAAAGTTGCTGCACTATTTTCCATTCCACCAGCAACATACATGGGCTCCTGTTTCCCCAGATACTTGCACTTTTTTTTTTTCTAATCCCTGCTTTTGCTTCCATCATAGTAGAAACATTTACAGTCTTCCTGACTTTACATTAATTGACATGACTGGCTTAAGGTTCTTTGCAAAACATTTTGGAAACACAATAAACATGCATATGACTAATGAACAACCTGGCAGTCAAGAACGAAGTGGCCACACACACCCCTAATTCATCCTAAAATGCCTTCTGTTTCTGGAGTGGAATGTTACTCCTGACACAGCCAATCAATAGAGGTAACACTGGAACACTGATGTGGGGGAGAGTATGTGGTATTTGCAGCTGACATTTATTGAACATTTTCTAAGAACAGGTTTCTACTGAGGTCATTACCTGCTTCATTGTGTGTAATCAATAAAGACCCATGTGAAGTAGTGATAATCGTGTCTAGTCTACATACTTGGAGACTAATGTTTGGAAAAGTTGAGTAGACTTCCCATCACCACGTAGGCAATGGAGCATCGAGCCAACATGGGAAGAAAAGCTGTTCTATCACGAAAGCTTTGGCAGGATAATATGACAAATGGCAGATGCTTTGAGAATAAGATGTTGCTATGTGTAGTGCCCAGTATTTGCAGGACCCACAACACTGGCAGCAGAAAGATAACCACTTCTCCAGCCAGCTGCACTGAAGATCGCTATTTGTATTAGATGGAGATTGCGTTCAGCTGCCTGTAACTCAAATCAGAGGAAGAACTCATTTTTTTCAAAGGGTCTGCATGGCGGCTCCTTCTGTCTGCATGTCCTGCTGTCTTCCCTGCATGGTTTTCATCCCATGACTGCCTCATGGTTATGAGATGGCTACACCATCTCCCTCCCCTTGCCAATATTTAGGAAGGGAGATTATGAGGAAGAAAACAACAGGAGAAAGGAGGTTCCCTAATCAGACAAGCAAAACCTCTCCAGAAACCGCTGGGGAACTGTTTCCTATGACCACACCTAGGAGCAAGGAGGCTCAGAAATAAATCAGTTTAAATGCCTGTTATTCTTCTGCACACATTCAGGATTCTGTAAGTAAGAAGAAGGATAGCAGGGTTTGGGGAAAGCAATTGGCAGTGGTTGCCACACTGATGTCTCAGTCAGGTCATCTTCAGGCTCCAAACGTCCTAGAACTATCTCAGAAATCTCCATCACTGTGCCGAGAGGCTGAGCACACTCCCTTTCCATCATGTCTCAGATGGTTAAGACACTGGAGCACACACTTATTGAGCATAAGGTTCTAAATAATAATAATACCAACGATGGCAGCTGACACATGTGCTTACTCTAAGCCAAACTCTTTATATATATTAACTAAATTTAAATCCCACAACAATCACAGGAGGGAAGGATTATTATCACTGTTTTTCAAAGGGGAAAACCGAGGCACAGAGAAGTAATTCCCCCAAAGTCACACAGCTAGGAGGTGGCAGAAGTGGGAGCTGTGGCACCGTGCATGCAGCACGGCTTCAAAGTGTGTGTTACTCATTCTCACCCGTGGCCTCTCATAGGCGGAATGTGCAAGCTAGCATAGAGATACACAGCTAGAGAGCTATAGGGCCTTGGGAAAGTCACTTTCCTTTACTAAAGCTTAATTTGCTCCTATAAGACAGGGGCGGTGGAGCCAACCTCAAAGGATGTTTGCAAGAAATAAATACGATCCCATATGGGAAGCACACATACTGGATGATCCTTGCCTTGTCAGTGCTCAAATATACTCTTGTTTTCATGTTTACCATCTCTATGTATGGATTTGAATCCTAGTTAGAGTTAAAACAAAACTATATGGATGGTAAAAGACAGGAAAACAAATAACATAGGGGGTGAAGCCTCAGGTGGGGCATCATAATCATGCAGCACTGTTCCTTCTCTTCTTCAGATGAAGTCCAATGTCAAGGACGCATCAAGAAAGGAAGCCTCCTTCTCACTCATAGGTGGGAATTGAACAATGAGAACTCAAGGATCTAGAACTAGAAATACCATTAGATCCAGCCATCCCATTACTGGGTATATACCCAAAGGATTACAAAACATGCTGCTATAAAGACACATGCACACGTATGTTTGTTGCAGCACTATTCACAATAGCAAAGACTTGGAACCAACCCAAATGTCCAACAATGATAGACTGGATTAAGAAAATGGGGCACATATACACCATGGAATACTATGCAGCCATAAAAAATGATGAGTTCATGTCCTTTGTAGGGACATGGATGAAGCTGGAAACCATCATTCTCAGCAAAGTATCACAAGGACAAAAAAACAAACACTGCATGTTCTTACTCATAGGTGGGAATTGAACAATGAGAACACATGGACACAGGAAGGGGAACATCACACACCGGGGCCTGTTGTAGGGTGGGAGGAAGGGGGAGGGATAGCATTAGGAGATATACCTAATGTTAAATGACCAATTAATGGGTGCAGCACACCAACATGGCACATGTATACATATGTAACAAACCTGCACGTTGTGCACATGTACCCTAAAACTTAAAGTATAATAAAAATAAAGAAAGAAAGAAAGAAAGGAAGCCTCTGTGTTGAGACTGGTCATGGTCATTTGGATGCACTATGCATCCCAGTTTTTGTTAGTAAAAGGTAAAACTAAAATGCACTTTAAAAAATCACATTCCTAGAAGAAAGAAAATCTTGTAAATTTTCTAGAAGAGGAAAATTTAAAAAAAAACAAAAACAAAATCAAAACCAAAACCAAACCCAAACAAAACAAAACCAGGTCTTAGGGTACTGCAATGCAATAGATATTAAGACTGATTTTACTTTACGGGAAAATTTTACTTTAATTGCTGTATTAACAGATCTTTCAGGTATTAAGTCCTGCTGAGTTGATCCTAAACACCTTCTCATCTTATCTCTGCTGCAGTTGCTCCATGTTTTCAATCCTCTCTCGGATAAACAGAAATTTCTCCACGGGAAATTTACACCTCTATAAAAATTCATATATAATAATGAATTATTCCACCTACCCAATAAACAAAAACACAAAATCCATAAAGAGAAGAGAGGGAAACAGCGACCACAAGCAAACAAAAACAAAACAGAAAACCAGGAAGATGAAAGGTCAGAGGTGATGTCCTAGAAAATAGGAAATCTGTTCTTCCTTACAAATATGGAAATCCATTTTAAAATTGGATACTTTAAAAGTTATTGTTTAAATGGGATAATTCAGCATCCAGGTGTGCTTTACATAAAGATGTTACGGCACAACAGCATCTTTTTGCTTTTATGAATATTCAGAAAAATCTGTTTGTTGTGTAAAACAACAACAACAGTAGTAACAACAAGAAACAAAAACCATCAAGGCTGGCGTGTGAAATTTAAAGGCTGAATGCCAAGGCAGTGAAGGATTCTAATTTGCATTTTTCTATTTTGCAACTTTGTGGCTAATGTGACACATGTTAAAGAATTCTTAACCTGTGTTATTACTTGGAGGAGGAATTTCACTGCTATGTATGCTGGAGAGATTTCAGAGACTTTGATTTTTTATTTATTTGTTTATTTGTAGCCCTGGGACAAAATTCTTATTTTCCTTAGCCGAGAAATATATTAGCCAGCATCAGCTCTCAATTTTACATATTCATGGTAGCTGATATAAAACGGTATTTGGCTTCCAGGGGCATTATGTGTTTTATGTAAATATGTGTCTTGGGCATTTTCTCAAGGGAAAAGCTGTCTCATCACTTAGTCCTTACTCCCTAAGAAAGCACTTGGTGAGAACCATGAATTAATATCACGACTGAGCAAGAGGGGACCAGGGAAAATTGCTTCAGCAATTGCTTGGAAGGCTCCCAGAATTTGGCCTGGGCATAGCTTCAGAAATCTTTGGAAACAGAAGACTCCTTGAAAGTAAATGAGGAAGTGTAAATTTTGCCACTTAGTTGCACTAAGCAGTTTATACTCACTGTAGTCCAAAATCCTTCAGGTTACTCACTGTAGTCCAAAATCCTTCAAGTTGGCCTGACCAAGTATTTGTGGATTCCGCTCTGCACTTGATGGGAAGAGCCTGGATTTAGAGTTAGACGAGCTGAATCTGTCAGTCAGGGGACAGCTGCCATTCACAGAAACCACTCTAGTAGTGTAAGCAGAAAGGGATTTCATAGAGGAAATTGCTTTATAGTTTTTTGTTTGTTTGTTTGTTTGCCACTGGTGTTGAAGAAACAGGCTATGGGTTGGGATTTAGGGATGACTTCTAGAAAAACCCCAAAGAAGAGGCACCCACAGGGAGCTGCTGCCTTGGCTTCCATAAGGAAACAGGAAAACTGGGAAAACTTTGTCTCACCTCAGCCTCCCAAGTAGCTGAGACAGAGGTGTGTGCCACTACACCCGGCTAATTCTTTTTTTTTTTTTTTAAATATACTTTAAGTTTTAGGGTACATGTGCACAACGTGCAGGTTTGTTACATATGTATACATGTGCCATGCTGGTGTGCTGCACCCATTAATTGGTCATTTAACATTAGGTATATCTCCTAATGCTATCCCTCCCCCCTCCCCCCACCCCACAACAGGCCCCGGTGTGTGATGTTCCCCTTCCTGTGTCCATGTGTTCTCATTGTTCAATTCCCACCTATGAGTAAGAACATGCAGTGTTTGGTTTTTTGTCCTTGTGATACTTTGCTGAGAATGATGGTTTCCAGCTTCATCCATGTCCCTACAAAGGACATGAACTCATCATTTTTTATGGCTGCATAGTATTCCATGGTATATATGTGCCCCATTTTCTTAATCCAGTCTATCATTGTTGGACATTTGGGTTGGTTCCAAGTCTTTGCTATTGTGAATAGTGCTGCAACAAACATACGTGTGCATGTGTCTTTATAGCAGCATGTTTTGTAATCCTTTGGGTATATACCCAGTAATAGGATGGCTGGATCAAATGGTATTTCTAGTTCTAGATCCTTGAGGAATCGCCACCCTGTCTTCCACAATGGTTGGACTAGTTTACAGTCCCACCAACAGTGTAAAAGTGTTCCTATTTCTCCACATCCTCTCCAGCACCTGTTGTTTCCTGACTTTTTAATGATCGCCATTCTAACTGGTGTGAGATGGTATCTCATTGTGGCTTTGATTTGCATTTCTCTGATGGCCAGTGATGATGAGCATTTTTTCACGTGTCTTTTAGCTGCATAAATGTCTTCTCTTGAGAAGTGTCTGTTCATATCCTTCACCCACTTTTTGATGGGCTTTTTTCTTGTAAATTTGTTTGAGTTCATTGTAGATTCTGGATATTAGCCCTTTGTTTTTCTTATTTTTTGTAGCAATGGGGCCTCACTGGTCTCAGACTCCTGGGCTTAAGCGATACTCCTGCCTGCAACTCCCAAAGAGCTGGATTACAGGATTGAGTCACCACACCCAGCCCAGTTCTACTCTTTAACTAGTATGTAACATCCCTAAATCCCACTCAGCCTCAGTTTTCTCATCTGTGAAATGGTGACATTAGAGGGTTGATTATGAGAATTCAGTAGTCCCTGACATCAGGCAGATGCATAATAAACACTGGTGACCTTGGCCTTCCCTGCACCTTAGAATTCCCCAGTTGCCAATAATTGCAGTCGATGAGATGGAGGCTTACAGAAAGAAAAAGGTGTTCTTTTATTCACTCCTTAAAATGGGGAAGGTAGATAGGGAAAGAGCTCAGGAGAATGGGGGAGACAGGTACGCTTTTAAACCAAATTAGTTGGATACCAGCATCATCCTCTGTCTGGGCTTCCAGGCACATGCCTGGTGGAGGGAATCTGCTCTATGATTAAATATCAATCACAGTCAGCTGAGGCCCATTGGGTGCAATCCCAGAAATGCAGACTTGTGTTCTCTGTCTTGTGCAGGGGGCTTCCAGGAATGGAGATGAGAGCTGCTGCTACGCATTATTATAACAGCAGCTGTGATGGTTGCCTTCCAGCCTCTACCTCATTTAGTCCTCACAAGTAGCCCTTGAGGTAGCTCCTGCCATTATTCCCTGTTTACCGATAAGGACACGGAGCTTCAGTAACTTACTCGACAGTTCCAGCAGCTAAGCCTGGAGTCTGCGTTGTTCCCACCGCTACGTGCTACATCTCTGGATTTCCCAAATCGTTCTTCCTCTCTGCTTCAGATTTTCCAGAAGCCAAATTTCTTCCCTGTTTATCTCTCACAGAGGATTTATGGCAAAGACACATCTGTCATATCTAGGCTGAAAGCCTGCACATCCAGATGCTCGAAGTGTCTCTTGGCTTCTCCAGAACTATGCACGTGGAATGCCTTTTGGGGACTGAGTTTCATACTGTGGGCTCTACTTCACAAAAGTAGATCCAGGTTTTAACCACATCACACCAGCGTTATCACTGCTGCCTTAGTGCAAGCCAAGGTCACCTCCCTCCTGCATTTCACAACAGCCGCCTGCTCATGCTGCTTCTACCTTTGAGCCCAGCAATTTACCGTTCATGCAGCATCCATACATGAATTCTGATTATGCCACTCTCCTGCTGGAAACCTCCATGGGTTTCCCATCTCACTCTGGGTAAAAACTTAAGCCCGCACAACCTGCTCAAGTCCCTATAAGGTCTAGCCTTTGCCTATGTCTTTGGTCCACCTCCCCTCACGCCCTGTTGCTCTTCTGCACCCTCCCACTGGCTTTCTTGCTTTCCTTGAACACACCAAGCACATGCCTGCCCCAGGGCCTTTGCACTTGCAGTTTCCTCTGTCTTTCGTGCTCCTCTCCCACATATATGCAAATCTTTTAGATCTCTGCTCAGATGTTGCAACATCAGAGAGAACTTCCCCTATCACTTGATATAACATTTCACCCTGACCACAATTCTACATCATCACCTTGCTGTACCCATCTCTAGACTCTTATCACTACAAATATGTTGCATATGGATGGATGAATGGATGGATTCTTGGATGGATGGATGGATGGATGGATGCTTGGATGGATGGATGGTTGCATGGATGGACGGATGCTTGGATGGATGGATGGATGGATGCTTGGATGGATGGATGGATGGTTGCTTGGATGGATGGATGGATGGATGCTTGGATGGATGGATGGATGGTTGCATGGATGGATGGATGGATGGATGGATGGATGGATGGATGGTTGGATCAATGGATGGATGCTTGGATGGATGAATGGATGGATGGATGGATGAATGGATGGATGGGTGGGTGGATGGATTTTATTTCCATTTACTATAATGTGAGCTCCACGAGAGAAGAGTAGGTTTTTGTTTGTGTTTTGTTCAATGCTGCATCTACAAGTGCCTTAAATCATGTCTGAGACATAGCAGTCATTTGCCAAATACTAGTGTATAAGTAAGACAACTTTTCTCCATTGGCATGGGCCATAAAGCAATGACAGTGGTCTCAGCATTCCCTTATGTGACTCTGTGGTGTGAGACATCTTTGGCATGAAATTCAAGTAATATATACCAAGAGTAGACATTTGCAGTAACCGTTTCTGGGCCACCTCCTTTTAATTAATTTAAAAAATACTGAAGTCTCAATTACCCATAGCCCAGGTAAAAGAAACGTGTATTAATTCTATGTGGGCAAATTAAGGAGGATACATGTTTTCTATGGAAACTTTTCTTTTTGTATAATAAACATACAATGCATGAATCACTAGTGTGCAGATGGATGGGTCAGTGCAAGGTGAACAATGTTATGGACCAACACACATACCCCAAGCTGGACTCTGCCAGAAACCCATGGCCCCTTGGGTCACCTTACAGGCAGAACCTACCCCCAGGGTAACCATTACCCTGACTTCTGGCAACATAGGGTAGTTTCATCTGTTTAAAACTTTTATAGAAGTGGAATCACATGATGTGTACACTTTTGTATTTCACTCCTTTGTACTCAACATGATGTCTCTGAGGCTCATCCATCTAGATTCCCATCACTCACACTTCATCTTTGCTGCATACTATTCTATGCCACAAGTTACTTATTCATTCCACTGGTCACGGACTGTAAGTTGTTTCCAGGTTTTAGCTATTACAAATAGTGATGCCAGGGACATTCTTGCCCATGTCTTTGGTAAACAAACATACACATTTATCTTGGGTATATATATACAAGTAAAATTGCTGAGTAATTGAGACTGCCTCTGTTTAACCTTAGTAATTATTACCAAACACTTTTCCAATGTTTAATACCAATTTAAACTCCTAGAAGCAGTGTATGAAGGTTCCAGTAAATCCGCACTCTCAATGAATTGGTAATATTTGATATAAAATTGTTTATTTCCCCTCATTGCTTTCTTTTCCTTCACCTGGTTCAAGCATTTCTCGTTGATCCTCCTTGTGTCAGGAGAGCTTGAGGCATGGGCAAAAAATAACCCAAATACAATTACAATTTTTCCCTTGCTGGTACTTCTTTCCTCCAGTTTGGGCTTTTGTGGAGATTATACTTGTTGCCACTAAAAGAAACATCTTGAGAAGCAAGAGTATCCCCCCAGAAATTAAAAACACATTCCCCAGAACTGGGGAAGCAGAGAGAAGACCCTGGGTCTCCAAGAGCAAGGCCAGAGCGTGGCTGCCAGGAGGTGCTAAGGGAGGTGGTAAAACCCCACGAAGGGATGCCCATCAGCAGGAGGGGACACAGGGAGATGGAGTTCCCTAGTCTTGGATAACAGCTGCTCATGGCAGGAGTGCATCTGAGAGTTACTGGGCCTGAAGGGACCATATGCCAAACCAAACTGACAGTCAGAGTCTGGAAGCAGAAATTAATTTGAGTTGCAGAAAACAGAGAAATTGATATTTCTCGCACTGTTAAATTTGTGACTTGAGATTCAGAGCTTGTAACTAAGGAAGAAGAGAAGTGTCACTAGGGATACTTTCGTAGGGAAACAGGCTGGAACATCATTCCTCATATTATTTCTAGGATTATGCAAACATGATCAACATTCTAGATCTCGTTTATAACAGAGGTGAGTGATCTGTAGGAGGAAAAATGTTCTACTTTGGTTGGAAGAGGAGGTCCAGCGACAGAAGAAGATGGAAGAGACAAACTCCCTCCCTTCTGGGATTTCTCCCCCTAATGAATGAGAATGTTAAATAGACCAACCTGCTTTAATAGTGTACAAGAGATAACATCAGGTAATGGATGAGAACATGAAATTTGGAGTCAGGTAGCTTGAGCACAAATTGTGACTCAATGAACATGGCCGAATGAACATGGACAAGTTACTTAAAATCTCGGTGCCAGTTTCTTCATTTGTGTTTGAGAGTGCCAATAATGATACCCTCCTCATACCTTTGCTGTGACTACTACAAGTTGTTCTACATAAAATTCTTAAAACACAGCCTGACAACAGATGGCATGCTAAGGGGGCGTGTCTCAGTACTGACCCAGGCCACCTAACGCAGGGCTGCAGAGGAGGCTCCCAGAGGAGGTAAGTCCCGAGACGAATCCAGGATTTAGCCATGTAAAAAGGAGAGGCAGACATTTTTAAAGTTGTAGTTTTTTTTTTTAACTGTCACATAATAATTGCACATATTTATGGGGTACAATGTGCTGTTTGGATACATGCATACTTTGCATAACGATCAAATCAGAGTAATTAGCATATCCATCACCCATATCCATCACCCCAAACATCTGTCATTTCTTTGGTGAGAACATTCAAAACCTTCTCTTCTAGCTATTTTGAAATATACACTACACTATTGTTAACTGTATCACCCTACAGTGCTACAGCACACCAGAACTTATTCCCCCATCTTACTGTAACTTTGTATTCATGGCCCAATATCTCACCATCCCCCAGCCCCAGTACCCTCCCTAGCCTCTGGTAACCTCTACTTTACTGTGTAATTCTATGAGATCAGCTTATTTAGATTCCACACAGGAGTGCGAATGTACAGTATTTGTCCTTCGGTTCCTGGCTTATTTCACTGAATATTGAGTGAATGTCTAGGTTTTTCCATGTTGCAAAAGATAGGATTTTATTCTTTTTTAATGGTGGACTAGCATTCCATTGTGTATAATATAGATCACATTTGTTAATCCATTGATCTGTTGATGGACACTTAGGTTGTTTCCATATCTTGGCTATTGTGAATACTGCTGCAATAAACATTGGAGTGCAGATAATCCTTTCAACATCCTGATTTCATTTCCTTTGCATATATACCCAGAAGTGGAATTGCTGGATCTTACGGGCATACCATTTTTTAATTTTTTAAGGTGCCTACATACTAATATCCATAGTGGCTATACTAATTTACAGTCCCACCAATAGTGTATACATGTCCTCATTTCTCCACATCTGTGCCAGTATTTGTTATTTTTTGTCTTTTTGATAATAACCATTCTGGGGTGAGACAATTTCTCATCATGGTTTTGATTGGCATTGCCTTGATGATCAGTGATGTTGAGCATTTTTTCATAGACTTGTTGGCCATTGGCATGTGTTATTTTGAGAAACATCTATTTAGATCTTTTGCCCATTTTTAATCAGTTTTTTTGTGTGTGTGTGGTTGAGTTCCTTATAAATTCTAGATATTAACCCCTTGTCAGATGCATAGTTTGTGAACATTTTCTCTCATTCTGTGGGTTGTCTCTTCAGTCTGTTGATTGCTTCCTTTATTGTGCAGAAATTTTTTAGTTTGATGTCATCCCATTTGTCTATTTTGGCTTTTGTTGTGTTTTTGAAGTCTTACCCAAAAAGTCCTTTTCCAGACCAATATCACAGAGCATTTCCTCTATGTTTTCTTCTAGTAGTTTCATACTGTCAGGACTCACACTTAAGTCTTTAACCCATTTTAAGTTGATTATTGTAAGTGGTGAGAGATGGAGGTCTAGTTTCATTTTTTTGCATGTGAATATCCAGTTTTCCAAGGACCATTTACTGAAGAGATAGTTCTTTCCTTGATGTGTGCTCTTGGTGTCTTTGTAGAAATGCAACTAGCTGCAAGTGTGTGGACTTATTTCTGTGTTCTCCACTCTGTTTCATTAAGCTATGTGTCTGTTTTTATGCCAGTACCATGCTGTTTTGGTTATTATTGCTTTGTAGTGTATTTTGAAGTCAGGTAGTATGATGCCTCCAGCTTTGTTATTTTTATTCAAGATTTCTTTGGCTATTCAGCATCTTTTGTAGTTCCATACATATTTTAGGATTTTTTTTCTCTGTGAAAAATGATCATTGGTATTTTAATAGAGATTGTATTTATTGAATTTGTAAATCATTTTGGATAATATGGACATTTTAGCAATATTAATTCTTCTAATCCATGAGCATAGGCTATCTTTCTACTTATTTGTGTCCTCTTCAATTTCTTTGTTTTTTTTTTTTTGAGACTGAGTCACCCAGGCTGGAGTGCAGTGGCTCTGGCACGGTCTCGGCTCACTGCAACCTCCATCTCCTGGGTTCAAGCAGTTATCCTGCCTCAGCCTCCCAAGCAGCTAGGACTATAGGCACATGCCACTATGCCTAGCTAATTTTTATATTTTTAGTAGAGATGGGGTTCCACTATGTTGGCTGGGCCGGTCTCGAACTCCTGACCTCGGGTGATCCACCTTCCTCGGCCTCCCAAAGTGCTGGGATTACAGGAGTGACCCACCGCGCCCGGCCCTCTTCAATTTCTTTCATCGGTGTTTTATGCTTTTCATTATACAGACCTTTCACTCCTTGGTTAAATTTATTTCTCAGTTTTTTATTTTTATTTTTTTTAAGTTACTGTAAATGAGATTGCTTTCTTTATTTGTTTTTTCAGATAGCTCATTGTTGGTGTATAGAAATGCTACTGAATTTTGTATGTGGATTTTGTAATCTTGAATTTATGGAATTCATTCATTAGCTGTAACAGTTTTTGGGTGGAGTCTGTAGAATTTTCTACATACACGACCTTGTTATTTGAGGCACAGACCTGGCATGAGAAAAGGCAAAGAGGGAAGAACCCAAGTTCAGTGTTGATCAGAGCATCAACTTCAGTTGCCTGCAGGGGCTAGGAGTATAACATGGCTGAGCAAAGGAGGCCAGTCAGGGGTGGTGAAAAATTGTGGTGCCTGGCTCCCCCAGGGGCGACCTCCCACGGCAGGTGCTGCAGTTTCAGCCAGATAACCTCAGCATTTTCTGCTTGCCACCTACAGCAAAGGAATCCTGCTTCTGCTTCTGCAGTACGATGTTTACCCCTGTTCCAGGATGATGAATCCCAAGCCTAGTTTTTCTCCCCTGAAGATTCTCCATGCTTCTTAACCTTCATTTTATGGTTAAGTCATTCAGTGCTGATGTTCGTTGCTTGTACTTAAAATTCTGACCAATGCACTGCCTAAAAAGGGAATGTCTATATTATTAGGAATGAGGACACTGCAGAGACTACAAGATGATTATCAAATATCCTTTCTTCATATATTTTCTACTAGGAGAATTCTGATTTTACTCTCATCAGCCAAAAACTACATTTTCCAGTGTCCCTTGTAGCTAGGAACAATTGTGATATCATTTTGGTCAATAAGATACAAATGGGGAGCCCACACTGGATGGATTTTAGGAACAGCTCTTTGAATATGGATGAATCAACTGACACGTGTAATTTACTCTTCAGTCTTCCCCTTTCTTCCTGTCTGAAGTGCAGCTGTGATGGTTGGAGCCACGGCAGCTATCTTGAGGGTGCATGGATGAGAATCTCAGCCTAAATCTGGCAGAGGAAAAAGCCAGTATCTTCTCAGAATCTGGTATCCTGATGATTTAATGGAGCCCATAAAACAGTCCCGGAATCCCTTGAAAATTTGTATCCAGACTACTTTCATATGAGAGAATAGTATTCCATCACTCCATCACTCCATTTTTTAAAAAATTGTTATTTGGGTTTTCTGATACGTGGTGTCAAAACTAATCATAGCTACCACATGCATCATCGAAAGGTATGATATTCTCATATATGTAAAATTATATTTTATTTTATACTCAAGAGTTTTTAAAACAGGATAATATGGTCTTATTTGTATTTCAAAAGACCAAGCATAACGGTGTGAGGCAGCTGGGTGAGGATGAGCACTGATATGCAAGACTTTTAGTTGCAGCATTATTTGTGATAGTGATGATTCAACAACATTGTAAGTTTCCATCAAGAGGGGACTTCTGAGTGGTATTTAAACAATTTATATAATGGAATACACTTTAGCAGATAAAGGGAATGAATTAGATGCCTTTGTATCCACATGAATAGATCTCAGAAACATATTAGGAGGGATGAAAGCAAGTTTTAAAATATTTTAACATGTCACTTACAGAAAACCAAGTGTGTGCATTTGTGATTTTTCTATAATGGTACACATACATGTATACTGATACAAAAATGAACTTGAAGTATATACATTCGACTTATCATAGTTACCTCCTCAGCTTGGGTCAGCTGAGGAAAAAACAAGAATGAGATTTAAAAAGTCTTCGGTTTTCCTATAATTTGATACATTTAAAAATATAGTAAATAATGTATTTATCACATTTATACACAGAACAATTACTGAAGGTAAATGTCTATGATAGAGACTGCTCCACCACTAACCCCTTTGTTTCTTTTTCCTTTTCATCATAAAACCTCTTGGATTTAAGTTGGGGACATGTCTTCTAGCCAGAGTCCACATTTCCCAGACTTCTTTGCAGCCATGTGTGGCTGTTGACAGAGTTAGGGTCAATGGAATTGGAGAATTTGAATCATTTCATGGAAGATAAGTTCCTTTGCCCCAGAAGTTGAGGAGGAAGATGCCCTCTTTCTGCCAGTTGGGAACAGAGCAACTATAATGACTCTGAAGCCACACGCTAGGGATAACAGAGCCTCCCCACCATCCTGGAGCCCTGAATACTCCCAGGAGCAGAGCCCTTGCACCTTCCCCAAACAGCTCCATGACAGAGAAATACACTTTGTCCGCTTACAGCCACTGCATTTTTAAGAATTTGGGGTATAACAGCCTATTCTTGAATAAGCACAATGCCTAAATGTTAATAGAGGTTAAGTATGAATGAAGGGGCATGGCCAGTGGTTAATTCTACTTTGCACATTTTCATACTTCTCAAATTTTAGAAATAAATTTTGGAAAATACCTTCTGACATGACAAAATGTTGGTAAGGATGTGAAGTGATGAGAATTCTCTTACACTGCTGGTGGGAATGCGAACTGGCATAACCACTTTGGAAAAATGTTTGGCAGTACTGAAGCTAAACATCCCTATACCGTAGGACACAGACATTCCATTCCTAAGTACGTAACTTCAGGAGCTGAACGCTCATTTCTTTTTTTTTTTTCTTTTTTTTAATTATACCTTAAGTTCTGGGATACATGCGCAGAACGTGCAGGTTTGTTACATAGGTATACTTGTGTCATGGTGGTTTGCTGCACCCATCAACCCATCATCTACATTAGGTATTTCTCCTAATGCTATCCCTCCCCCAGCCCCCCACCCCCCGACAGGCCCCAGTGTGTGATGTTCCCCTCCCTGTGTCCATGTGTTCTCATTGTCCAACTCCCACTTACGAGCAAGAATATGCAGTGTTTGGTTTTCTGTTTCTGTGTTAGTTTGCTGAGAATGATGGTTTCCCCTTCACCCATGTTCCTGCTAAGGACATGAACTTATCCTTTTTTATGGCTGCATAGTATTCCATGGTGAATATGTGCCACATTTTTTTAAAATCCATTCTATCATTGATGAGCATTTGGGTTGGTTCCAAGTCTTTGCTATTGTGAATAGTGCTGCAATAAACATACGTGTGCATGTGCCTTTAGAGTAAAATGATTTATCATCCTTTGGGTATATACCCAGTAATGGGATTGTTGGATGAAATGGTATTTCTGGTTCTAGATCCTGAAGACACATGTGTAGAAAGGTGCAGAGACAAGTTATGCCTAACAGTCCCACACTGGAAGCAACTCAAATATCCACCCATAGAATAGACAAACAATGTGTTCTATATTCATATAATGGATACTATGCAGCAACAACAACAAAATGAAAATACTCATTTATACAAAACATAGATACATCCCACTGATGCTATTTTGATGAAAAGAAACCAGGCACAATAGAGTATGTACTATATGACTTCATTTGTATGAAGTCCAAAAACAGAGACACAAGTCCCTGGATTTAGAGGTCAGGATACTTCTTTTCCTGGGGTGGGGGTAGGTACTGGCTTGGAGGGGACATGAGGGCATCTGTTGGAAAGAAGGAGATGTTCCATCCTTAGATCTGACACCTGCGTAAGTGACTGCATCATATGTTCCATTTCATTGCACTGCATACTTATGGCTTTTGTACTTGTGTTGTACATGTGATAACTCGGTGATAAGTAATTTTTAAAAATATCCCTACATCACCATTCAATTAAGTGTCAAAAAGGAATAAAACTGCAAACAAAACATGAAAAGGATCACTGAGACATAATTTCACAGAGCAATAAATCTATTCATGAGTTCCACGTATAATAGGACACATGGAATCTGCTTTGAAGGTTTCTTATTGCAATTCTCCGCAGGAGAATTTGCATACTTTGGCCATCTCTGCTGTCTGTGATCTTTTCATTCTAAGCCTCCAGGTTTTATGCCCAGCATAGGATTAAAAATAGTCCAGTAGCTACAAGACACACACTTTCCTTGCAGGACTTTCCTCGACAGTCAATGTTGCTGGGAGCCAGGTAGAAAAGAGTGAAGGAGGATTTGGGACATTGGGAATTACTGAATAAATGAGAGTAGTCAGAGAGCTTCTGTCTAAACTAAGTGCTCATATCTGGTAACAGACAAATCCCAGTAAGAATAGCTCATTCCAGACATCTGATGGCCAATATTCTGTTTATATTTTATAATGGTCATTAGTTTGAAGCATTAATTTAGTTTTTCCCTTCTTTTTTTCTCTTTACCCCCTTTCTCTCCTCCATTCAAGCATCAACTATTCTGTTCTCAATGTCCAGCATAAAGGTGAATGGACACAAACTGTTCTCCAAGCACTGGAGTTGTTTTTTGTTTTTTATTTTTGAGACGAAGACAGAATCTCACTCTATTGCCCAGGTTGGAGTGCAGTGGCATGATCTCAGCTTGCTACAACCTCCCCCTTCTGGGTTCAAGTGATTCTCCTGCCTCAGCCTTCCAAGTAGCTGAGAACAGGTGCCCACCACCACAACCGGCTAATTTTTGTATTTTTTAGTAGAGACAGGGTTTCACCATGTTGACCAGGTTGGTCTCGAACTCCTGACCTCAAGTGATCCACCCGCCTCGGCCTCCCAAGTGCTGGGATTACTACAGGCGTGAGCCACTGTGCCTAGCATGTAGTTTTTTTAAGTGTGGTAAATTTTACTAAATTTTATTTTCCAAATATGTGCTGATCTTTCTTTGGTAGGATTATCCTTTCCTGCCTTATGGAAATCAGGCTTGGATGTGTGCTTTTCTTTAACCCATGACAGGTGAGCGAAAGTGACGTATGGCATCTGGGGCAGATGTTTGAAGGATTATGGCATGGTTCCAAGATCTCTGTTTTCCATGTCCCCAATGTGAGGAGCTACTTTGCTCTCATCCCAGAATGAAAAATAGGTCTCATTTGGCGAAGCCTGACCAAGTACAGGCGTGCAATGAGAGGACAACACCAACCTCTGTTGTCATAAGCCTCCGTGATTCCGGCACACTTCATACCTAAACTCACTTTTACCAAAGCTAGTCCAAGAGGAAACAAAAGGCTCCTGTGCACAGCAGAAGTAAAAGATTTTGTAGTATCCATGATAACATGAAAGTGGGACTTCCTGTTCTCAGGATGAAAAAACACTTCCTCAAAAGGGGCAAGGTGGATATTTGAGAGGAAAACAAGGGGGGAATAGAGATGGTGAGTGTCTGAACCTAAAGGCCAGTTCTGTTTCCCTGTGTTCCAGAGAGAGGATGCTACAGACTCTGAAGAGATCTGGAGAGTGAAAAGATGGCCATTCTGTGACTCACTTTTTACTTAGAAGTCAGAACTCAGGCATGATCGCACGAAATGATCGCACGAAATGATCGCACGAAATGATCGCATGGCGCGTGGAGGCAAATAAGATCTTAAACAACAGTGTGGAGCTTCTCTAGGCTTGGTGACCTAAGAACAGAATACACTTCCCATAATAGCATGGGCATATCTAAGAGGTTATTGGATTTGGAGGTGACTTGTGGATGGGAAAGATCCATAGTGTAGATAAATCTGTACCAACCCACAGCTGAAGCCCAGGCAGACACAAGATGCCTGCTGATGTCCGTTGGCTACATGACGGATGCAGATACCCCTTTACTTCCCTCTCGAACACTCACAATGGCAAGCTATGCGGGATGTAGAGAGAGTTCTGCACACAGGCTTGAAGCCTGGATTGGCAGGGGGAGTGCGTGGAAGAACCTGAGAGAATGGAGACTGATGTGCATCTGGGCAACAGAGTGGATGTTTGCAACAGAAATTAAGAATAACCATGGAAACATTATGTGAAGTCTTGTTCATGTGAGTTTTTAGATTGGATTTGCATCCATTATTATGACATTTACCAATTACCGTTGAGGTCTTCACTTGTCCAGCTTTGATGAGTGCTTTGATGCATTCAGTGACATATAAGTCAGGGTCTAGTTGAGTTACCATCTAGAATTCAATAGAGTGAATTTAATCCAGGGTACTGGTTTAGAAGATGCTGGATGTTCACTAAGATTTGCAAGATTGCATGCACATACCTGTATATATGCAGCATTTCTGTAAAAACTTCCAAACAACCTCTTACCTGAGGTTTCAGCATCAGGAAAGGGTAGAGTCTTGTGACTCTTAAGTGCAGGATCATTTCTCCATTAACACATATGCATGGAGCCTTCTCCCAAGAGCAAATGCACTAGTTACCTGGGTAGATGTAGAACCAGGTGTTTCCCACACGGTATTAGAAGAACTAGAAACTATAAGAGGAACTGTTAAGGCAACTTGTGAATGGTGCATCTCTAGTGATGAAGGCAACAGGCAGGAGGTGATCCCAAACCAGAAACTAGAGACGCCTGCGAGGAGCTGAAATCAAACCAGAGACTGTTTGTGGAAGCTGGAGGTACAGAGGAGATACAGTCACTGTGTGAGACGCTGTCCAAAAACAGAGAGAAAGAGAAATAGCCTGACTTCTGCTTTCTCCTTGCCCTTAAAACTCCCACTCTTTGATCCAGCAATGCCGCTACTGGGTATATACTCAAAGGAAAATAAGTTGTTCTACCAAAAAGACCCCTGTGCCCATATGTTCACTGCGGTACTATTCATAATAGCAGCTATGGAACCAACCCAGGTACCCAGCAACAGTGGAGTAAATAAAGAAAATGTCATACATATACACTGTGGCATCTTACACAGCGATAAAAAATAATGAAATCATCGCCTTTGCAGCAACTTGGATGCAGTGGGAGGCTGTTACCTTAAGCAAAGTGGCGCAGAAACAGAAAACTCAATAATGCATGTTCTCACTTATGAGAGTAGTGCACTGGGTACTCATGGACATAAAGATGGCAACAGTAGGCCTGGGGGCTACTAGAAGCAAGAGATAAGGAGAGAGGCAAGGCTTGAGAAACTACCCATTGGATTCTATGCTCACTTCCTGGGTGACAGATTCAATTGCACCCCAACCCCCAGTGCTACCCAATACTCCCATGTAACAAACCTTCACATGTACCCCCAGAATCTAAAACAAAAGTTGCAAAAGAAAAACAAAAGACCGCAACCCTTGTCTTTCATTGGCCAAATCTTTCCAGCAGCCAGTGGGCAATGGAGCCTGAGAATCAGAGTTTGCAGTGATACATTCCGTTAGATTCAGAGCAGAGAAGGGAAGGTGTGGAGAAGGGATATGTGAGCACCATGCGGGAAACACCTGGTTCTACATCTACCCAGTTAATTAGTGCACTTGCTCTTGGGAGAAGGCTCCATGCTTATGTGTTAATGGAGAAACAATCCTGGACTTAAGAGTCACAAGACTCTACCCTTCCCACGTGCTGAAACCTCAGGTAAGTCACTCAAGAGTCCCCACCTCCTGAGAGATGAAATACGCAAATTAAAGGGGGAAGCTAGGACTCCGAAAGTGGTTAGTGAGTGGTAGAGTCTTCTGAATATCTACTGCATATGCATCCCATTCTCCTTCCATCTTGTCACAGAGTATCTTGAGTGGTATGACCAGCATGGAGTGGGATGTGCTAGAAATGGTTATAGTGTCAAAGCTCAGAAAAATCTAGAAAGCCATTTATCTGATGAATAATACTGGAATCCATGCCCAGCCTCATGTAAGTCATACTTGGGTAAGATTGGATATAGCCTAAAATTGGACCAGAAAGGAGTCAAATACATTTCATGGATGACCCAAAGTCCTTCAAATGCCTTACCTGTATTCATCTTGGTATCTGCAAGAGGTACTGTTTTGGACGCCATGGTGTGCTGCCGAGGTCACTCCTGTAGGAGGGAGGTGATGGTGGCTGACAACCTCTGAAATTTCCCCCAGCTGAAGACAGCATACCTCGCCCAAGATCATGCTGCCTCCCAGATGGACACATCCTCCAGTGACTCCTTAGGGTGGGGTGGAGAGGCCAGGCACCCTTGCTTCAGCGTAGGGCATATTTGAAGGGCCAGCCCCCTCCAGAGCTCCCCTTGGGGTCAGCTGAGGCTGTTGTTGAAACTGCCTCAGAGTTCAGCCCCTGCCTCTTTCCAATCCGGCTTCCTCCTCTCCTCCACAAGTTGCTTCCAAGGGTAAAACCCCCAAAGCACCCTGCACACAAATCTCCATCTCAGAGCCTGCTTCCTGGGCAACTCCTCTGAAGATAAGTGTGTCTTTCAGCAGTGGGATTCTGAAGGTGAGCCACCTCCCTGACTGTATCCCACACCTCAAGGTCTATCTCAATCTCTGGGCATCGCAAGTCTCTAGTATTTGAACTGTTAAGTCCCATTCTGATATCATCAAAAACTGCTTTATACTCACTCTGATCTGATGATAAATATGAGAAGATAAAAGCTGAGTTTGGTGAGCAATGGCCCACAGCCGAAGAACCATGACGCAAGGCTGTCCTTGGATACCCTCTTCATTTCCCTCCCTCCCGTTCCTGGACTTGTCGTCCCTGGCTCCAGTTCTGGCTCTCCCCCTTCTCCCTTCCTCTTTCTCTATTCTTTCTATCTCCATTTCCTTTCACGCCTCACTCATCTCTCTCCCAAAGTTAATATGTTTCTTAATTTCCTAAACAACATTGTTCTCCATTTCCCTGCTCTCAGCTCCCCCTTCTCTGGAGTGCCATCTCTCCCTGCTTCTGTGCACGTAGTTCAGAAGATGTGTGTCCTTCTGAGATCTGAATATGAGTGTGCAAGCCAGGCCTGATCAACACACGTTTCACATTCTTTGTCGATAATGATTGTGTTTTGGTATGGCCATGTGGCCCAAATGACTGCAGTCATCAAAACTGCAAATTTTATTTTTTCTGAATTGACAAGGAAAAGATTTGCTTTCTTAAGAATAAGGGTACAATGAGGTCACACACCTACAACTATCTGATCTTCAAGAAAATTGACAAACAATGAGGAAAGGACTCCCTATTTAATAAATGATGCTGGGATAACCAGCTAGCCATATGCAGAAAATTGAAACTGGACCCTTTCCTTCCGCTGCAGAGAAAAATTCACTCAAGATGGATTAAAGACTTAAATGTAAAACCCAAAACTATAAAAACCCTGGAAGAAAACCTAGGCAATACCATTCCAGACATAGGCATGGGCAAAGATTTCATGATGAAGACATCAAAAGCAATTGAGACAAAAGCAAAAATCGACAAATGGGATCTATTAAACTAACAGATCTTCTGCACAACAAAAGAAACTACCAGCAGAGTAAACAGACAACCTACGGAATGGGAGAAAATTTTTGCAACTATACATTCGACAAAGGCCTAATATCCGGCATCCGTAAGGAACTTAAACAAATTTACAAGAAAACAACAAACAACCCCATTAAAAAGTGGGCAAAGGATATGAACAGACATTTTTTTTTTAATTTTATTTAAGTTCCAGGATACATGTGCAGGTTTGTTACATAGGTAAACATGTGCCATGGTGGTTTGCTGCACCTATCAGCTCATCACCTAGGTATTAAGCCGGGCACGCATTAGCTATTTTTCCTGATGCTCTCCCCCTCCCCGCCCTCCTCTGACAGGCCCCAGTTGTGTTGTTCCCCTCTCTGTGTCCGTGTGTTCTCATGAACAGACACTTTTCCAAAGAAGACATACATGCAGCCAACACGCCTATGAAAAATGTTCAACATCACTGATCATTACAGAAATGCAAATCAAAACCACAATGAGAGGCAATCTCATACCAGTCAGAATGGCTACTATCAAAAAGTCAAAAATTAACAGATGCTGGAGAGGTTATGGAGAAATAGGTACGCTTATACGCTGTTGGAGGGAATGTAAATTAGTTCAACCATTGTGGAAAACAGTGTGATGATTCCTCAAAGAACTAAAAACAAAACTACCATTTGACCCAGAAATCCCATTACTAGGTATATACACAAATAAATGTAAATTGTTCTATTATAAAGACACATGCACATGAATGTTCACTGCAGCACTATTCACAATAGCAAAGACATGGAACCAACCTAAATGTCCATCAATGAAAGATTGGATAAAGAAAATGTGGTCCATATACACTGTGGAATATTATGCAGCCATACAAAAGAACAATATCATGTCCTTTGCAGCAACATGGATAGAGCTGGAGGCCATTATCCTTAGCAAACTAATGCAGAAACAGAAAACCAAATACCACATATTCTCACTTATAAGTGGGAGCTAAATGATGAGAACACGTGGACACAAAGAGGGGAACAACACACACCGGGGCCTATGGGATGGTGGAGTGTGGGAGGAATGAGAGAATCAAGAAAAATAACTAATGGGTACTAGGCTTAATACCCGAGTGACTGAATAATCCCCACAACAAACCCCCAAGATACAAGTTTACCTATATAACAAGCCTGCACAGGTACCCCTGAACTCAAAATCAAATTAAGTTAAATTTTATAAAAAGATACAAAACTATAAGCCTCTAGACTCTGGGGACTGTCTTTTCACTGCCTTGTATGTTTGTCTGAGACTGAAGCTAACCTAAAGGAAAGGGAGATGAAGGGGAGAGGTGAAATTATAATCTCATCCCGTGAACCCTTGGATCCAGCTGTGCCTGAAGCCCCTCCCTCTGAATTTTTCAGGTCATGGGTCCACTAAGCCAGCATGGGTTGGACTTCTGTCACTTCCATCTTAAAGCCCTGGAGTTCACCCAAATAAACCACCCATAGTCACAGTTCACAGTATCACCTCCATTGGGAATTTGTATTCTTACTTGCTGCAGGTCAGGTTCCCAAGTAGCAGACTCTGAGATGCATTTATGTGCAGGAAGTTATTGGGATAAACCTCTGTAGGGGAATGAAGGAAGCAGAACAAGGTAGAGGGAAAAATCAAACTGTGATGCAGGTGCAGCAAAGTCCTCAGCGTATCCCCGGGGAGGTGTAGACCTGAGGTGTCCCTGCAGGGTTACTCCAAATTGGTACCAGGGGCTGGGACTTTATATAGCTCTACCAGTCACTGGCTCAGAAAAGGGACAGAAGCTTGAGCAAGGTGGCTCCCTGTTGTTGAGGGCAAGCGCAAAAGAGGGGCTCAGGTGATAGGTGTTGGTTCTCAATGCTTCTAGCAGCTGGTGGAGGTAGGGGGATTTGAGAACCAGAGTACTGAGCTAGTGGAACTGGTTTGTGCACCAAGGCACCCACCCATGGTACACTGAGTCCTTGAGGGCACACAGAAGGGGCACTGTTGAAGAGGATGTGGTGTGACTTGGTTAGCCCTTCCATCCCTAATTCCCAGGAATATTGAGTATCCCTGCAGAATATTGATGTCAGGCTTTTTGCAACAGGTGTTGTGCACTGTACCCTCCGGAGCTGTGCATCTCAGCCTCCCTGCTAACTCCCATGCAGAAACACTCTGGCGTATTCATTCAAAGATACTTATGGAGAATACAATGTCTCAGGAATTGGGTCATAGCAGGAATTAGAGAGACAAGATCTCTGTCCTTATGGGGAATAAAGGCATTAAATCCTTACACACATAACCCATGTTTATTAATTGATGTTTAATGTCCATTTTGTCCCATTAACACTTCTCAAATCTCTGATCTTGAAGATCTCAGTCCTCCCTACCTCCTGAGCAGAGATGAATGATAAAAATATTCACAGCCTTACTGCTTCCCATGCCATGGTGAGGACAGGTGCTGCGTAAAACTGATTAACAGAGGGAAATTAAGAGCTGCTGTCAAAAATATATTCCAGGCTTTGATTTTTCACAATTTCCCCCTCTCTTACTTAAAGGAGGAAAAAATGCTGCGGTGGTGATTTCTTTATTAGAAACAGCAATTGTGCCTGCCAAGTTTTAATCAACTCGCCTGGCCGTGAGACCCGGCTGCCATTAACTGTCTTTAGGAAATAAATGCCTCGGATATGGAGCATAGTATTAGCAAGCACACAGCAAAGTCCCCAAGTGGACCACACAGAGCATTATCTAACCATCATTTCAAATCTAAAATGAGCTAATCTGCAGTGTAGAGAATCCTGCTACTCACCACCAGAGTCCCCAGTGCAGAACCTGCCCTTCACCAGCCCAAACCAACCACCTCTCTGTCTCTCTCTCTCCTCTCATCGTCCCTGACGATGAAAGTGACTTGGTGGAGTAGAAACAATTGCAGTCACACTCTCAATTTGCTTTTCTAACCACCGTCCAAAACCCAGCACTTTATCCAATTTCACTTTTTACTGAAGAGGCATTTCTATCTCAGGAAATTGTCTAGGTCAGTCTTCTCGCTTCAGTCATTGTGACTGACACTATTACGCAAACATAACCCTTTCATTCAATTCACTTGCTTTCTTTACTAATACATTCATTTTGAAAAGAAGCATTATTACACTACTGTTAAGTGAAAACTGGTATCATTTGCAATAAATAGAAGGGAGCCCTAAACACAACCAATAAGAAAATAAAGCGATGTTATTAATCCTGACTACATACTGCCTGCCGAGGGCTCCGCGTCTGGACTCGTACTCTCCCATGAAGAATAACGTAAGCAAACATGAGGATTTAAAGACATCTTGTATGGAACAAAGCCTTTCTCCTTGAGGTAGCCAGAATGATGGGAAAAAAAGCTGAAAAGAGGTTAACTTTCTTACCAAAAGGTTCATTGCTATCTAAGTGATGTCTGCGCCCTGTACAAATTAGCTCACTCTCTTTTGAAGAACACTGGTGTAGTAGTTCAGTTTTCTACATATGCAATAAAATAAACGCATGGTCCTTCCGCAAACCAGAGTGTGTGGTGATGTGGAAACGGCATCAGGTTCAGGAGACTTTGGTTCCTTGTCGACTCCACCACTAAGGAGCTGGGTGATGCCGGCTTAATCACTTGGCCCATCTGGGTACTATTTATCTGATTTGTTATAATCTGCAAGGTGTCTTTCAGCCTCCAGCAAACAGTGAGTGCTTGACAACAAGAATTATGTCTTATTTATCTATGTCTTCAGGATAAGCATGAAATGAGATCGTCTGTAGTGTTTTCAGCGTAGTGCTTGGCTTCGTAGATGCTCAGGAAGTTTCCGCAGAATGAATGCATGAGGGAATATGGCCCACGGACTGTAGTCTATGTCAGACACTTCAGCAAGCACCTCACTCATTAATCTCTTTATTCTTTACAATCACAGAGTGTGGTGCCCATTATGTTTGTTTGACGGATGCAGAAACTGAGGCTTAGATTGGCTAAATGATTTTCTCTTTTCTAAGTTATGGGGTATATGTGCAGGTCTGCTACACAGGTAAACTCATGTCACAGGGAGTTGTTGTGCAGATTATTTCATCATCCAGGTACTAAGCGTAGTACCCATTAGTTATTTTTCCTGATCCTGTCTCTCCTCCCACCCTCCACCCTCCAGTAGGCCCCAGTGGGTGCTGTTCCCCTCAGTGTGTCCATGTGTTCTCATCATTTAGGTCCCACTTGTAAGTGAGAACATTCAGATAACTTGATTTTCTCTTCCTGCATTAGTTTGCTAAGAATAATGGAGTCCAGCTCCATCCATGTTACTGCAAAGGACATGATCTCGTTCTTTTTCAAACCTGCATAGTATTTTATGGCATATACGCGCCACATTTTCTTTAACCAGTTGGCCATTGGTGAGCATTTACGTTGCTTCCAATTTTTTTCAAAGTATATAATAAACAGTGAAGTATATTTTAAAAACATTCTTATTTTAAAAAACTTTAATCATACAGGAAAAATAGAGGGGCTGATACAATGAACACTTGCCCTGCATGTGAACAGCCATGTGAGTTCTATCATGTTTGCTCATCTGATGCTCCAAGCCTAAAGTATTTTGAAGTAATTTACATGAAGCATATTAGTAATTTCTACACTATATTTACTAGTTGACCCAATGCCAGTAACATATCATAAATCAAATATTTTTAAATGCTCAAAAGTAGTGAGACATAGTAGGTGTCCTGGATCTCCGAAAGAAAGATAATGCCTCCTGGAATTCCACCCAGGCACCAGTAGTGAATAAGATAATGGTGAAGACTTTGCAGCTCTGCCTTACCTGCAGGACACCTTCTTGCCTGTTTTTCTTTTATCTTCTGGATAAAGTGAGATTTCATGGTTCACAATGGGAATGGAGTATTGTTAAGAGGGAAGACCCTATGAGTTGGCTTTAGGAGCTCCAGAGTTCAAATGTGAGAGCAGTCACCGCATCAGTGTTTGACCTGGGGAAAACTGTGTAAGCGCTTGGACCCTTACCTACTCAACGATATAAATGAAAATAAATCAACTTCTTAGGAATGCTTTGAGAATAAGTTAGGTGATATTTAGGGCTGTGCTTAGTCCTGCCTGGTGTTAAGGAATGAATGATTAAGGAATGAGTAACCAACCAGTTCGGCTTCTAATCGCCGTGCAGTTAGGTAAGGCTGCAGTCTAAGTTGCCACTAAACCCGCCAGACTTTCTGAGCTTGCAGAGCAGGAGTTCTAGGTACTGTGGTGCAACACATATTGACAGCTTCAGATTTTTGTAGTTCTCTCCTTGGTCAGGCTAGACAGCAATATGGGTACACGGAGTCTCTGCACATGAGTGTTTACTTGTCCAAATTCAACTTCAGATGGTATCGACCACCGGCTAGTCATTCTCTAAATCATACAACACCAGGAGTGACATGAGGTGGAAGTCATGTCCCATTTTCCAGTGTCTCATTGTGTGAAAAATCTCAGCACACCAAGTGTGAATCCAGTATTTTAAAATTTGTAAGTTTGATATTGTGTGGTCCTCAGGGAAAGCCAACTGCTTCCTTAGGTACACACACAAAACACAGCAACCCCGACTTCCCAGACAGAAGCAATGGTCTGTTCGGTGCTGGATGACATATGGATATGTTGGATCAGTTCGAAGTAAGTGCGTGGGTCTTGTGATCAAAAGGTTTTCAAAAACAATTTTGACTCTAAAAGAGTTTCATTGTGGTTTGGATCTGCATTTCTCTAATGATCAGTGATGTTGAGCTTTTTTCCATATGATTGTTGGCCACATGTATGTCTTCTTTTGAAAAGTGTCTTTTCATGTCCTTTGCCCACTTTTGTATGGGCTTTTTTCTTGTAAATTTAAGTTCCTTATAGATGCTGGATATTAGACCTTTGTCAGATGCATAGTTTGTAAACATTTTCTCCCATTCTGTAGTTTGTCTGTTTACTCTGTTGAGAGTTTCTTTTGGCTGTGCAGAAGCTCTTTAATTAGATTCCATTTGTCAATTTTTGCTTTTGCTGCAATTGCTTTTGGCGTCTTTGGCATGAAATCTTTGCTGTGCCTATGTCCTGAATGATATTACCTAGGTTTTCTTCCAGAGTTTTTATAGTTTTGGGTTTTACATTTAAGTCTTTAATCCATCTTGAGTTAATTTTTGTACAGTCTGTATAAGAAATCCCCATGTCGTAAGTTTATCTATGTAACAAACCTGCACTTGCACCCCTGAACTTAAAATAAAAGTTTTAAAGAAGAGTTTCAATGATGCTTGGATTTCATAGTCTAATCCCATGTAAGTGAAGAGGCTACATGAAATTTCAAGTAGGAGTAAAATGCACTCTAGTTTCAAAAGAAAAAAAACAAGCAGTACTATGCTTCAAAAAATATTGACATTTGTGTGCTGTTGGCAGCATCAGCTGTGAAACCAGGATTTGCAAGTTCGTTGGCATCCCTGCAACAGGGTACCCATGAGAGCCCATTCAGGCAATCACTGAGCACCCAGAAGGGCATTTCAGCAACAAAAAGTTTCCACCGCTTCTTTTTTTTGAGACAGAGTCTCACTCTGTCACCTAGGCTGGAGGGCAGTGGTGCGATCTCAGCTCACTGCAACTTCTGCCTCTCGGGTTCAAGCAATTCTCTGCCTCAGCCTCCCGAGTAGCTGGGATTACAGGTGCCTGCCACCACACCTGGCTAATTTTTGTATTTTTAGTAAAGACAGGGTTTCACTATCAGGCTGGTCTAGAACTCCTGACCTTGTGATCCACCCGCCTCAGCCTCCCAAAGTGCTGGGATTACAGGCATGAGCCACCGCACCCGGCCAATTTTCATCACTTCTTATGAGGCCTCCTTGGGCTCTGGCAAGCGTGGCGTCTCTTCCTTCCTGATGCAATGAAATCCGAATGACGGTGCTGCCCTTTCAGAAATGCTCAATTCATGGGCTTCCTACAATGTGAAGCGTGGCTAAGGTAAATAAAATGCACAGATGCTAGAAAAGAGTTTTTTAAAAATAGACAACAGAAACAAATCTGCCAGAATTTACCCAGCTGGCAAGTTAGAACTCTGACAAGCAGGCATTAATCATGGTAGACGGGTCGCTAAAGCTTAGATCTGTGCAACTGCGTAGCTGCACCCCTGCACGTGTCTTGCTTTCTCATGTGAACATTTTGCTGTATATCTGGTTCCTGCAGAATGAGCATTAGTTACAGTGACTAGATGCTTTATACAGAAGTTTGGGTAGCAATCACAGGGAAATAAATCATGTAAATTAATGAAATGTTGAAAAATAGGAGAACTAGCATGTGGATACTAAGCAAAAAATCTCATGATAAAATATGTAAAGCCAAAGATTAAATTTGAATAATAAAGCAGAGGTAAAGTGGATTTATTAAAGATGTCAAGAACTAAAACCCTGACCACAGAGGCATGCCCAAATTGAGGTTATTCTCATGTGACAAGAAATCCAGAGAAAAGACAGCCAGGACTGATATGGCAGCTTCATGATATCAACAGAAACCCAGACAGGAGGAAAGGGCAAAGGCAGGAAGAGTATGCCACTGAAAACTATCCCTCTAGAAGCTTCACCTAGAAAATTCCACCTGCACTTGATTGGCAAGAACTGGGTCACGTGGCTATATTAGCTGCAAAGGAACCTGGAAGTTGTTTTACCTGGGAGCATTGCTACCTCTTACAGTGAGTAACGATGAAGGGCAGAAAGGATAGTGGGTAGGCAAGTAGCAATCTGCCATAGAGACATAAAGCCCAGGATACACAGGACATCTTGAATCTGGGTTCCTGGAGGTCAGTTTAAAGAGATGAAATGCTATTTCTAAGCCTTGGTGAATTTTTCCTGGCTCCTCATTTCCTCTGAGACAGCATGCAGGAATCATGATAGATGATACCTCTACATCGTTCCATTTGGCCCACTTTACAGAACAGTGAAGAGAATGATTGGATTTTGCCTGAGAAAAGGGCACTGCGCAATAGCGCCTGTCTTGGAAAAAATAAATCGCATGCCAAACACTAGAAGAAAGGTATTTCTCTGTTAATTGTGAGGACCACCACGAACGTACTTGGGTTTGATAGAATGAGAACCAAACATTTCAAACTTACTTTCTAGTTGGTCAGTAAAACCTGGAAGCCATCTCTGAAAAGGTAGCTGCTGTTTCATCTTCCATGTTTACAAAGTGATTCTGCTCACATTCCTTCCTCTTAGTTTTAGTGAATGTTGACTTAATTCTTGCAAGGGGCTTCACCCTCGTCACACCTCATCAGTGATACTCTGGGAGCCAAGTCTACAACTGAGGGTCCCTGTCAATGTACAGGTAAATTAAGGGGGTTATCAGGTCAGCACTAACATTATCCTAATGTAAACATCCTGGGAATTCATAATTTGATAATTGTTCTTTTTCTAAAACCTTTGTTGATCCATGGCTTCTGGTGAGTATTTTTGAAAGAAAGGAAGAAAAAAAGAAGGAAAGAAAGAAGAAAAGAAAGGAGGGGAGAGAGAGAGACAGAGAAAGGGGTAGGCAGAAACTTGCTGATTTTTCTGCCAGTTAATCTGATTTACCGTTCTCCCCACACTCCCTTCTTGTGCACTAGTTAAATCAGGTATAACATATAGATTCTTTCATAACATTTAAAAATTATCTTTGTATTCCAAGTGTTAATATAAATCCAGACGCGTGTTGTAGATCAGGGGTCCCCAACCCCCGGGGCCATGGACCCATACTGGTTGGTGGCCTGTTAGGAACTGGACCCCACAGCAGGAGGTGAGTGGCAGGCGAGCGAGCGTTACTGCCTGAGCTCTGCCTCCTGTCAGATCAGGGGCAGCATTAGATTCTCATAGGAGCACAAACCGTATTGTGAACTGCGTATGCGAGGGATCTAGGTTGCGCGTTCCTTATCATAATCTAATGATAAATGTAGTGTGCTTGAAACAGTCTGAAACCATCACCCACCTCTCTGAAGTCCACGGAAAAATTGTCTTCCAGGAAACCGGTCCCTGGTGCCAAAAAGATTGGGGACCACTGTTTTAGATGATCTAAGAAGGCGTGCCTACTAAACGAAGCCCACATCTGCTGGCTTTTGCAACATGGGCTACTAGCTTTTGCACAAGGTGTCTCTTTGCCTGGAATTCCCTCCTGCAGGGTCCCATCCTTTCTAAATCCAAACTGCATTCAAAGAAAGGGCTAAGGTTGCTCCTTTCAAGTGGAGAGGTCCTTTTCTACTAACAGCACATTTTTTTATATTATTTGGCTACAAATGATGGAAACCTCACACTCTCTGAAGTCAAAAAAGTAATTTATACAGGGATTTATTGACATGTGATGAAAAACTCTAGCAGTGGCTGGACCCAAAGGTTCTGGTTGTGTTGAGGGTGTGCTGTCTTCTCTCCAACTTCACCTGTGCATGAACGCTGACTGCTGTGGGCAGGCCCCGGCAGCTCCAGGCTCCACCTTTGGTGATCTTGGATCCAGGGATTGAAGATGTCTCTTCTCTGTTTGCTCCCTAACAGTTTTAGAATTGAGTCTCATTGTCTCTCCTTGACTTGGCTTGGGTCCTGCATTGACTCTTTGACTCTTGAACTAATCACTGCTACTACTGTCTGTGTGTCTGTGTGTTCCTGTGTCTGCGTATGAGTCTGTGTGTGATGCTCTGTTTGGTATCACCTTGTTCTTCTCACATCTGCCCTAAAGCTTGTTTAGCGGCAGTTATCCCTTAAGCAGATGAACTGAGAGTAGGAGAAGGATGGTTTTCCAAAGACCAGTTGGAGTTATCTTCTATAATGGGTACCAGGCAGCAACTACAGCAATGTTCACATTATGGCACCACTTGGCTTACACCATGTATTATAAATCTCTGTCTAGTTTGATTATCCTTCTGCCCTGAATTTAATTCTTTGAGGTTAGCTTTTGTGTCCCATTGAACTTTGTTCCCTACCAAGTGCTAAGCAGAGTGAACTGAATACTGTGCACTTAACTGAATGACAGTTCCAAGCACTGCTATTGAGCCTACACTATGGAATTATGGAAAATATTAGACTTCAGATTTAGAGGTCTTGGTGTAAGGCACTCCTCTTGGTATCAAAGTTCCATTTCCATGTTAATGGTGTAGAGGGTGTGGCTCAGGTGACAGATGTGGGAACCAAAGCCAAAAGGATCAATAATGTCAGAGAGGCAGTCAAGGCAGGGGTCTCTTATGCAGGCTTTTCCTTGTAAGAACATCCCACAGGGGGCTGTAACTGGCTTTAAGAAGTCTCCTATTTTTCTTCCAGTTGGGGGATAAAGGAGCTCTCATATGGTTAAGCTAAGGCATCCTAGACACAATGATACTTTACAGGCAAGTGAACAATATTTTTAACAACATGCAAAACCAAATGGCCCTTGAGTTCGTGTGCAAGTCAAGCTTAAGAAGCCTTGCATTTGCATTTCAAAACAGTAAGAGGTCTCCCTTCAGAAATCACCTCTTTAGTTGTCGCATGAACCAAGGACAGCAGGATCTACAAAAGAACTGATTCCACCATAAGAAGATTGACTTTCTGTCCTTGTCTCTGCCTCTCATCTCCAGTTTGTCATCACTTAGTTCTGAGCCATCCATAAGTGTCATTACAATCCAAGATGGCAGGCAGGCAGTCTGTTTTCCTTGATGAACTCCATGGCTGTATATCCTGGTAGTGACCTCCCATCTCTAGTTAAGGACAACCAAATGTAAGTGGAAGAAACCCAGCTAATTAACAGTCAACCCGAAGAAAGCTTAAAAAAGGTCCATGAGAAAATCAACACTCATGGTTCAGCTCCGTCTCTCAGGACCACATGTGGCACATCTGCAGCAGACAGATGCATTCAGAGTGTTCACCAATGAATAATTCTGCTGCTGATTCTGGAGGGGAAACTGCATCTATCCAATAAGCATGCTCTTAGGTTCCAGCATTATGAAAGTGCATTCGAAGACAGGCTATAAAGCCATGGGAATAAGACACTCAGAGCATTGAGACAAGAACAACGCCTTAAAGTAGTAGGAATGAGCAGAGCTCTGGAGGTAGATATCCTGGATCCAGACCCCAGCTCCATCATGTACAGGCTTTGCATCCTTGGACAAGGTACTTAACCTTTCTGAGTCTCTATTTCATCAACTTTAATTAAGGATAATCATAGCATTTATCTTATAATGTGGTTTTGAACCAAATGAGATGACATATGTAGGATGATAGAGTTACTCTAAAGAGCACAGATTTGAGGGGGAAGCACATGTGTATAATGTGACTATAATGCAATTTGATGACAAAACATAAATAGTAGTAAAAACATGAAAGAGAATGAAAATAGCTTTGGGAGAGGGAGCTGGGGAAGGCTTCTAAGGAAGGCACCATTTCACTGGGTATTGTATTATTACCAGGAATTCTCTAAGGACAGAAAGGGAAGGAGGGGACTGTAGATAGGAGTTACAGTGTGTGCAAAGGCACGGTGGCTCAGGAGCACATTATGTGTCTTGGAAGAAGCTCAATGTACAGCTGGAGCTTAGAAAGCATAAAAGAGCATGTCTGGAGATGCTGCTGGTAAAATGGGTTTAGACCATATTAGAAGAGACCATGTCTAATAAAAAGGAGGTTAAACTGTGTCCTCCGGGGAGCCAGAGACTTCTAATACAGGGTTATACACTGACTCCGTTTTTTAATTAAAGGACAACCCTACTCTCTATGTGAAGAATAGACTCAAGGGGAGAGACAGTGGAGGCAGGGGGATGATTTAAGTGGCTATTGCAATAATCCAGGCAAGATACAATGGCAGGAGGTGAATAGTTTCAGGAGATGTTAGTAGACAGAACCATGTGACTCGGTGGATGCGCAGGTAGGATATTGGAGAAGTTAAAACAAAACCTTTGAAGTAAAATAAAAAATTCTGTTTTAGACTTTGGTTTTGCCACTTGTTAATCATGTGTGTATATATTACTGTCCCCACTAATGCCGTTTCTCAATGTCTAAACTAGAGATAACTTTAGTGGTCCTTTCTCAGGATCACCAATAAGAGAGTATATCAGCACAGTGCCAGGTACATGGACATCATTCAGCAAATGTTACCTGCTGTTACTGCCAATTTTATCACTGTTGTGATTATTATTATAATCCAGTGACCATGGCTGAGCAGAGAGAACAGATGGAAGTTGAGTCTCTAGTTCTCCCACTCCTGGTGAAGCTGTCTCCCGGGATGCTATGGCTTGACATTGACCAACCCAAATATCTTCACTTCTTTCTTATCGCTGACTTCTCAGTGTCTACCAGATTCTTCCAGGGGCAAATGGAGCTGCCCCTCCATGTGGCTGTCATGATGCAGGTAGAATAAAAACTGTTCTTTGTTCACAAAATTGACAATCTGAGTTTGTCCCAGAAAAGGGAAGTGGCCAAATCACCAAGCCATAGGTAACCATGTCTTCTTCATCTGCTCTCTTTTACCAATAAACGGCAGATGGAACTGTTTTTTTTCTCTATTGATTCCCCATCCACCCAATGGTCATCCCAGTCCACTCTTGTTTTCTCTCCTCTACGAGCTGCATCTCTCGGGTTCCTGGTTTTGTGTTTCTGGTTGGTTTCAGCCAAAGGAAAATACTAGCAGGATATTAAAACGTAAAGGAAAAGAGAGTAGGGAGCATTGTATTAGACTTTTCTCACACTGCTATAAAGAACTACCTGAGACTGGGCAGTTTATAAGTCAGGAAACAACAGGTGCTGGAGAGGATGTGGAGAAACAGGAATACTTTTACACTGTTGGTGGGACTGTAAACTAGTTCAACCATTGTGGAAGTCAGTGTGGCGATTCCTCAGGGATCTAGAACTAGAAATACCATTTGACCCAGCCATCCCATTACTGGGTATACACCCAAAGGATTATAAATCATGCTGCTATAAAGACACATGCACATGTATGTTTATTGTGGCACTATTCACAATAGCAAAGACTTGGAACCAAGCCAAATGTCCAACAATGATAGACTGGATTAAGAAAATGGGGCACATATACACCATGGAATACTATGCAGCCATAAAAAGTGATGAGTTCCTGTCCTTTGTAGGGACATGGATGAAGCTGGAAACCATCATTCTCAGCAAAGTATCGCAAGGACAAAGAACCAAACACCGCATGTTCTCACTCATAGGTGGGAGTTGAACAATGAGAACACATGGACACAGGAAGGGGAACATCACACACTGGGGACTGTTGTGGGGTGGGGGGAGGGGGAAGGGATAGCATTAGGAGATATGCCTAATGCTAAATGACGAGTTAATGGGTGCAGCACACCAACATGGCACATGTATACATATGTAACTAACATACATGTTGTGCACATGTACCCTGAAACTTAAAGTATAATAATAATAATAATAATAATAATAATAATAATAATAATAAAAAGAAAAAAGGTTTAATTGACTCACAGTTCCACAGGCCGTATGTGAAGCATGGCTGGGAGGCCCCAGGAAACTTACAATCATGTCGGAAGGGCAAAGAAAAAGGAAGCACGTCTTATCATGGCAGAGGAGGAGAGAGAAAGAGAGTGAAAAGGGAGGTGCCACACACTTTCAAATAACCAGATCTCATGAGAACTCACTCACTATCATGAGAACAGCAAGGCGGAAGTCTGATCCCATGATTCAATCACCTCCCAGCTGGTCTCCCCTCCAACACTGGGGATTACAATTTGACATGAGATTGGGGTGGGGACATGGATCCAAACCATATCAGGCATGGATTCCCCACTTCCTCCCTGGTGCATCGCCTGATCTTGGACAGTAGTTGTGCTTCTCCATGGTTAGAGAAACACCTACCCACGGGCACTTCCTCCAGGCCTCCAGCTCTGATGAGCCTCTGATAATATTGTACTCTCTCCTGTCCTTCCAGACACAAAGGAGACAGCTCCTCTAGTCTCTGGTGCCTCAACATCCCCTCTTGGGTCTTTCATGGTGCCCACATCTCTGTAAATGGTCCCTCCACTAAATTTTCCTCTGTCCCCTAGCTGAGTGTCTCTTCTATTCTCTGCTGAGTTCTTGACTGCAACAACAATAAAAGGAGCAAAAGTCTCAGCTGGGCTCACTAATCTTTGGGTGTAAGTCCTCCCTCTCCACTGCAAAGGATATAAAAAATTTAAAATAAACAATTAAAAAATGGTGTTGGCTTTTCACAAGCTAGCATTTGCCTATATCAGAGTGGGCAGAGGTTTTTTTTGTCTTTTAGATAGAGTTTAAGTTCACTGATAATGATACCATAAGACACAAGCTAAATTTTTTAGGATTTGCTGCCTTTTCTAAGAAAAGACCTTCTCAAATGGTTTAATCAGATGTGTCTGGTCTGATAAGGATAATTACACAGTGAGACTGTGGGCATCCCACAGAGAGAGAAATAGATCTGCAAAAACCGCTAATGAAACTTGGACCTAAGGGGATTTGAACTCACAACCTTACAGCTAGGAATTAAGTATTCCAGGAAATTGGCAGTGGGCTAAACAATGGAATTCAGGGCCCCTAGCAGGTGCTAAATTATTTCCCTGAGCAGGCTGATATTCGGCCGATGCTCCGAAGACAGGGAAGGAACACACACGTAAATCAGCTCTCGACTTCTGACATGGTTTTACCCAGCTGAATTGGAGAGAGATGACACTCAGCTCACGCGGTGTTATCCAAGACCCATTGAATCTTGGATGTCAGAGCTGGAAGGCATCTCAAAAACCTCAGTCTCCACTCTCTCCATTATACAGAAAAAGAAAAGGCATTTTTCTCAATTACCAAGAAAAATCCTAAGGCTAGCTTTTGCTGAACTAGATTTGGAACATCACATGTTTCCAGAATAAGCACATCAGGGCTCTGTGCTCAGCGGGTTGTAATGGCACCAGAAACACTTCTTCCCTCCTCCCTGAAGGTCTCTGTGACTTTCCCTTCACCTCGGCTCATGGTGAGACCCTGCTTGACGAATGTTCCAGGACGGCTCAGCACTGCACCTGGAAATGAGGGCAGGGTGAGGCCTGGTAATCGCTGGACTTTCATAAGAGGAGCCTGTCTGCAGTGAAAATATCAAGAAAGCATTTGTTTTGTGCAGTGATCAGGTTTAGAACCTCTTTCCTCTTCTGCGATGATTTCCTCGGACACACTTAACAATGAGTCACGCAAATTCAGTCACTGATCTCTCCAATGTTCATGGAGCTCAGAGAACTTCCCAGGAGTTGTTCTAGGTACTGATGCCACGCAGGTAACGAGACAGACAGAGCCTTTCTCTCCTGAAGCCTTCATTCCAGTGAGCAAGACAGACCATAATAAGATGAGTTCCATTTCAGATGGGAATACTTATTTTGAACAATGAGAAAAGTGTGCCAAGAGGAATTCTAGAGAAGTGGTCAGGAGCAAGGCTCTGTGTTCATGTTAGTGTTTATGAATTTTAATGGATATAAATATTTGGAATTCAGGAAAGAAAAGGAAATTCCCGGGAATTCTCAAGGATTCATGAAATCACGGGTTATTCGTAAAACATTTTTAATGTTTGTCATATTTTTTACTCACTTTTATGCAAGTATAACAGATCAGAAATATTCAATGAAGTTGCATTTACAAATCTCTGTAGCCTATAGTGAATAGGCAAACACTGTAAAACACCAGCACACATTCAAACACGGTAAAACATCAGTTTCCAGAAAACGTCCGATTAGGATTTCATATTAAGATTAGCAGTGATGCATAGAAGCATAGAATTGGGTGTCAAAATTGCCAATTTAGAGACTTACTTGCTTCCAAGGTATATTATTTTTGATACATCCTTCCTGGAATGTGCATAAAGTATACTATGACTGTAAGTGTATTAGCTTTTCTTTTATCAGCAACAATGACTCACTGTTGGCAGCAGACAGAGCCACCAGCAGACATCATAGTATGGCCACAACTACAAGCAAGACTGACCCATGAAATCATACGGGTTCTACTTTTAGGTGCTCCTGTCCCAATGACCCCAAATATTAACTTTGATGCTCGATGCCCTTCTCTGTGTTCCCTGTGCTTGTGTATTCACGTGATGTCTGTGGATTCTTCTGATCTAGACACATCTCTGTGGATAGTTAAGGTTTAATTCACACTTGAGAATTGCCACACATCTCCTCAATTTCTCCACTGATTATTTCCAGGATTGGAGATTTGAAAAAGCGGATAAGGTCCTTGAGAAGTGTCAGGAAGGGATTCTTGCATAGGAACATGTACTCAGGCTGCCTGGGTCTGAGTAGCAGCTGTACCATCTATTAGAACACACCCGCTTTGTGATGATGGGCTTGTTACCTACCTCTGTGTGACTGTTCCCTCATCTATGAGATGGCATCATAATTAGCACATGTGGCATGAGACTGCAGTAGATTAAATTCTCTAATGTATATAAATGAGTTCTAACTGAGTTTGGCATCCAGTTAGCGCTCAAAAAAATGTTAGCTCCTATTAAAAAGTTTGCATTCGGGACAGCCAAATACCACATGACGATGGCCAGGGATGGCTCTCTCAAGACAGAGTGCTATATATGACATGTTTCTTATGTGTTTCTATGTGTGTGTGTGATTAGTCCTTATGCAATTCAGTTAGTTAATGGTTTAAGGGGATCATCAAGAACTTTTTTTTCCCCATTGGGGCACTGATGGGCACCTTCATTTACAGATGACTGTGGATTTAAAGGTAATCCAGACTGCCAGAGACACAGAAGCCAAAGTGCATCTGGGAAGCAAATGTGTGACTGCACATCACTGGATATCAAGTGTGGATTCTGTGGGTTATGCTGAGGACTTTAGTGGACTTTAGTGATCCTTGACATGGGTATAGGTTCCCAGTATGGGTTAGAATTATGGCAGAGCTGGAAGTTTTAATGCTACTCTGCTGATAAGGGTTGAGGGTGGTGGGGACCACAGTCAACATGAACTATAAAGAGTAGAGGTGCAGAACGAATGAGCTGGGTGGAGGAGGGGAAGAATAGAAAAATCCACCACAGAGGCTTGCAGCTCAAGAGAGCTTACCCAGGGTGAAAGGCTCAGTCCAGGAAGATGACAAGACCCAGGAGAAGGACCCAGAAAGGGGACTCTGGGAACCAAGCCCAGGTATATAATCGTACCTGAGAATTTCAGGGGATGCAGATGGCAAAGAACAGGAGTAGAAATGTGGACTGAGAAACCAGATGGAAAGGCTCTGCTAGCCCAGACGCCTAAGAGGGGAGAGGAAAGGTTTAGTTTGTAGAAAGATGAAGATGGACTGGTATGAAAAACTAAAGAAGACAAAGAGAGCCCAGGAAAACAAGACAGATTATTTTTCCTTGTATCACATGAATAGACTGATCTAGGATCTCATCATTGTTTTGACTTATTCATCTTCTTAAAGGTCTTCACATCAAACTGGAAGACTAGAGAAGCTGAACATATGAGTGAGCTCAGCTAAGAGACCAGGGAAAGAGGAGAAAAGAGGAACCAAGTGATAGGTGATTGAAAGATATGAGTACGCGGGAAGGTAGGTAGAGAGGTGGGTAGGTGGATGGATGGATGGACGGATGGACGGACAGAAGGATGGATGGATGGATGGATGGGACAGCTAATCAGTAGATAGATAATCAGCAGGTACATAGATAGAGAAATAGCCACATGGGTACACACATGCATGAATACTCTTACCAAATACGGATAAGTTCAGGAAGACTAAGAAAGAACAAGGAGACATTCTAGGAATTCCACAAAGGTATCTCCTTTGATGATTGAAAATCTTAGGGGATAGGTATTATTATCTCATGTTACAGATTTTAAAAATTGGGCAAAAAGATTCAAATAACTCACTCAAGTCCATAGAGCCAACAGGCTGTGAGCTGTGATTTGAGTAAGTTCTAAACAATAGAAAAACCCAGCCTTTTCTACTGTAAGAAAAGTCCTTAGACAGGAATGGTGGGAGAGAAGGGGAGAAATAAACAAATTGAGGCAGAGTGAATCTTTGGGGTAAGATTATTAAAGGCGCTTCTTGTTCTGAAAGTTATTGATGAAAGGGAGTGTGAGAGATGTGGGATAAAGACGCACTTAGGAAGCACACTTCATTGGAAGAGACGCTCAGGGAAACACAGAGACAGGGAGACAGACTGAGTCAGAGATAGGAACACAGAAAGAGACGCTCAAAGGAAACCTGAAGAAAGGAGTACGGCTTGATTTTCACCTTAGACTCAGCAAGGAGTTTTACAAATTGAAATAGTATTACAGACAAAAAAAAAATTGTTACAATCTGAGTTCTAATTTTCACATGTGTGAGATAAAAATTCTACAGTGCTTAGGACAGGATTTTGCCACTGCTCCTACAAGGACATTATTATCAAAGCTATGTAGTTATCAAACACTATTCACACTACCACTTTGACAGCCCTCTGACTATTGTGGGGGGAGAAGTATAACATACCCAATTAATTTTACAATGGCACTAAATATTCCTCTTTGTTATACAGAAATTGCTTGCACAAACAAGGCTCTGGCAATTAAATTTTGGCTACCCTTGGGATATGGTAGTAAATAATTATTTTGTCCAATTAATAATTTCAAATTGATTACAAACGGGACTTTGAGAATGTGAGGTTGAGGCAATAGAGAATTAACCCATTGGATTGCAAGCCTTCCATGTAATAAGACTTGTCTTCCATAAGCAGGCCAGTCTCGTGTCTCCCACTGCTTGTATGAGGAGGGCAAAGAGATAGGTGGGTTCTTTTGCCTGAGACTCAATGAACCCAGCCTGGGAGTTCTCGGAGCCCACAATAAACTCCAGAGATTTCAAACTGACCCTAACATTTGAAAGTCTTAAAGAATCTGATCCAAGGGACACACACAGGAAAACTGAATCTAGGCAGCATCACTTGTTTCCAAGACAGTCTATCAGATTGTTCTGGACAAGAGCTCTGAACCTACACAGTGCTGTCCAGAATCAAACTCTGCTTTTTTCTCTCTTATGAGCTTCTGAATAAATGTATCTACTTAGAAGATGAGTGAACTGTGTGAAGTTGCACAACATCTTGGAGCCTCATTTCTTTATTTTATTTTATGAGACAGTCTTGCTCTGTCACCCAGGCTGGAGTGCAGTGGCGCTATCTCAGCTCACTGCAACCTCTGCCTCCCAGGTTCAGGTGATTCTTGTGCCTCAGCCTCCCACGTAGCTGGGATCACAGGCATGTACCACCACACCCAGCTAATTTTTGTATTTTTAGTAGAGATGGGGTTTCACCACATTGGCCAGGCTGGTCTCGAATTCCTGACCTCAAGTGATCCACCTGCCTCAGCCTCCCAAAGTGCTAGGATTACAGGCATGAGCCATTGCACCTGGCCCTCATTTCTTCATTCTAAAGTGGAGACATTCATAGTATCTACGGCACAGGATTAATGTAAAGGGTGTTTGACACAATGCAAGTAAATTGCGTGGCACATTCCCTAGCACATAACAAGCAAGAAGAAGTCATCACTATAGATTTACTATTGATAATGCTTTTGTTATTGTTATCATTATTTTCTGCAGATTCACTCCAAATAAATGACAAAGAAGAATGTTTCTGCTGTCTCATGCAGGTCACTAGAAAGTTGGTGTTACACGGAGAATTGGTATAACAGTGGCTGGTAGATTTTTCCTTTTTTTTTTTAAGAGATGTGGTCTCACTCTGTCACACAGGCTGGAGTGCAGGGAGTGGCACGATCATGGCTCACTGCAGCCTTGAACTCCTGGGCTAAAGCAATCCTCCCCGCCCCCGTCCTAAGCCTCTCAAGTAGCTGGGGCCACAGGCACGCACTACTATGCCTGGCAACTTTTCCTTTTTAAATAACAATTATTTTAGCTAAGCCTCAATTAATCATTGCTCCTCATAACAACTGTTATGAATCCTCTGTCACCTATAATAACACTTGCCAATAATGTTCACTCATTAGCTCATTCACTTAACACACACTTATTAGGTACATTCCCTGGAGAAGACACTGTTCGACAAGCACTTCAGGCTCCAGGAGGGAACAGCACACAGTCTTCTGACTATGATGAATGACTTGCAGTTTCCCATTCACTCTGCTTATTGCTTACTTGTTCTCATGTATTATTTCCTTAGGCTTGAATGCTCTTTCCATCCTTCCCCTGTGGCTTGTTTCCGGAGCTTCTCTTCATCCTTCAACACTCAGCTTCAACGTCACCATCTCCAGGAAGACTATGCAGATATATCCAGGCTTGCATGAACAGAGTAAGTTCTCCAAGGTGTCTATTGACCTACTCTGCACTGCTGTAATTATTTATATCTCCCCCTTTGGTTGGATGAATAGTCCTTAAAAGGCAGGAACAGTCCCTCAGAGTTGAATCTGTGATCTGACACATGGTAGGTGCCTAATAAAAATATACGTCAAATGAATAACAGAATAAAACTTAAAATATGCATCTGTAATTAAAATCCAACAGATAAAATAAGTACTGTTTTCATAAGTACCTGGAAGAAACAGACACTAATGCAACTCTGCCTTAGACCAAAGAATAGTAATTTGTTGGATTATATGACTGGCAAATTCAAAGGGTGTGTCTGGATCCAAACATGGTTGAATCCAGGATTGAAACTTTATCATCAGGACATACTCTTGGCTCTGCTTTTCTCTATCTCAATTTCCAAGCAGACTCTCAAAGATGGTGAAAGGAAGCTCGGGGCTTAAGAGAAACCAGCTCCAGGTCCCCACTGGAAAGATGGGTGGCTTCCCTATAACTCCAGCCAATGTCCTGGGATGGAATTTCATTGGCCACGCTTGAGTCACATGACCATCCCTGACCAATCACTGTGGCCAAGAGGTTGAGCATTCTGATTGGCTGGGGCTGGGTGACATCACTTGCACCTGCTACTGTGGTGGAACCCAGAGGAGATTAAAAGGGAGGAGGCTCCTCTGCATCCTCGGGTATCACAGGAATTTGAAATGATGACAGAGCAGACATGCCAAGGTCAAGGCATTTGAATTTGGCTTGAAAACCAGAAAGAATTTAGGCACGTGGGGACACTCTGTGTGGGAAGGCATGGCAGAATGACCTGTTCTGTGCTTGAACAGCTGTAATGGACTAAATGTTTGGAAATACAGGTTAGATACAGGTCCCAAAGGGCCCTGATTGCTAGGCATCAGGATTCCAATTTGCTCAGAAGGCAATGGAAGGCCACTGAAGCTTTTCACTCGGAAAGAGGCAAGCCCAGAACCACGCTTTAGAGGAATTAATCAAGCAGCTGTGTGTAAAATACACTGGGTAAATGTCCGAAAAGCATTTCAATAGCCCAGGTAACAGATAACGAAGCTCTCAATGTGCTGAGAAGAGCACACACGTGACACTTGGATTCAGGAACAGCTGAGGACAGAATTGACACTCCTGAAATATGTTTTTCTACCCAGGCCAGCTCCTCCACTTCAGCCACTCTGCATCTGAGGCTGGCATTTAGTAGACAAAGCAAAGACATTTTCAAGGGCTATCATTACTGTGCATTACACAAAGCTGTGTGTGTGTGTGTGTGTGTGTGTGTGTGTGTGTGTGTGTGTGTGTTTTCCCCTGGCTTCTGACTCGGAGGAGTGGCTTTTTTCTTTCTGTTGCAGACAGAAGAGGGGTGGTGAGCAAAGAAATGAGCTCCATCTCTATCTGTAGACTCTGATCCTGGCTGAGTCCTTTGCGCACTGTGACAAATGGAGACACAGAAGATGGAAAACCACATTCCTAATTTCTTTCCCTGACAGACACCTATTAGCATTATATATTGCAAAGAAGACCTGAAAGACGTGAATGCAAATATCATCAAGGCAGCATCTCTGCATCCACAGGAAGACAATTAAACACACACAAGTTGCCTACACCTCCAGCCTCAGACAAGCTCCAAGGGCTACCCTGAAGTCCTTCAGTCAATAAGATTTTTTTTGTTTTACCTTTTTGTATCCTCAAAATAAAAGTCACAAGACATTAATAAAAAAGCAAGTTGATCCATAAATAGTTCCCCAATTTTATCTCAGTGATTATACTTTTTCCTCTTGATGCCCCGAGCGGCCTCCTCTTTCTGTCTCTCTACTTCATAAAATATTTTACACAAGATACTTTGAAAACAACTCTTCCCTCTGACAGTCATATATTTCTAATTGCTCCAAGCTGAAGGTGTTGGTGCCTTTTATTTTGCTTCATTTTTATGATTTGATAAATCAATTTTAATGTCATGCTTTTAAAGTCAGGCTTCTTCCAGATGGAAACAGATGTTTTGGTTTCTTGACACTGCTTGTTTTCATACGGCATTCTCTGAAGGAAGCCAAGTGGTAATGACAGGTAGAGTGACAGACACTCTGTCTCCTACACTGTGCACCAAACCTGCACATCACCTAAGACATTAAAGCAACAACAACAACAAAATAAATTTTTCTATTTTCAACTTAATGAAGAAAACTGGTACCCAAACCAAGGACCTTAATATCTAAGAGAAAGAGCACTGCTGTTTGCCTCAAAAGTCTCTTCTACCTGCTCAATCACTCAGAAAGCAAGAGTGACATTCTGTTTTCCATTAGTGGAGCAGCCCTTTATTTACTCCTCGAATCAAGAGATGAAAAGTGTCTTCCATTTTTGGTTTTCATGCATGGTAGACATTTCTGGTTCTGACCCTTAAAACTTATTCATAGGATGCCAACTCTGTGATAGCCTTTCTCAAGCTCTCAAGATGTGCCCCCAGTGTCAGGGAGCTTGTTAAAAATGCAAGTTCTCCATAACTACTGAATCAGAAATTCTGGAGGTGGGGCCAGCCATCTGTGTTTTACCAAGACCTTCAGGTGATATGGATGAATGTTAAATTTTGAGAACCTCTGCTATAGGGTAACTGAGAATTTTAAAATTAGAACATTCTAACAAGATAACTCAATGTACATTCCATCCATCACTCAAGCAATCACTGAGCACCTGCTCTGTCTCAGGTATACGGCAGTGACCACCTCACCGGACACAGAGAGTAGGAACCAGTAACTGGTCATTACTGCCTCTCTGGTGTGGCACTCCCTCTTTTATAAGGGAAAAAGGAGATTTTAGAAAACAGAATGGACAAACTTTAGCTTCTGTCCTTTAGTTTTGTCCTTTGTGGTCTCTGCTGAAGATCTAAACCACAGAGGCACCTTCAAAGTGATATACAAAAAATATTTTGCATTGTGATACTAAGAAACTTGAAGTCAAAACCTTAGGTCTCTGTTGGATGCAAAGTTAACTTCTGTGAATTGCCTGCTCCTTTCCAAAGTCTGCACTGGGGGGTCATAATCCCCTTCAAGCCTTTGTAAGATATGCTGAGTGGAAAAGATACTGACTATGTAATTTTCCAGAGGGATGGAGTATGGCTGCCAGGCCTGTGTACAGTATGTGAATCAACCTAGAATCTACACATGGGGAGATATTGGATTGATCAATCTTTATTCCTAGGCAATCAAGCAGGGAAGCATCTCCAGATCTCTCTATAGACAGCTCATAAAATGGGGTTATTGATCAAAAGGTCTAAATTTGTGGTGTGGACTATAAAAGTGATTTGTTTTGGGAGAACAGTCATATAAGATGAATGCATTTGGATGGTAAACTTTACAGACAATTCCCCTGGGCAACTGTGCAAGATTTTGTAGGAGGTTTCTTTGTAAAGTTACCAAGGCAGCTTCTAAGATTTTGTTTTTTTAAATTTTTGGTGTGGTCAGTTATGTTAGGCAACTGAGGAGCCTGCCAACACGTGTAGTATAGTTTATGTAAGAGAAACTCTGAGGTCCTCGGAATGATCATTTGTGAAGCGCTCCCTACTTTGCGCCAGGCATATACTAGGGGTTGGGCTTATGTTTCCTGATTTACTTCATCCTCCTGGTGATTCTCTGTGATGGGTACTTTTTCTTGTCCTTATTTTTCAGGTGAGGACATTGCTGCTTGCACAAATAAGGTGGCTGTATTTGTGTCTTCAAAACTCCCCATTGTTTAAGGGGGTTATAAATATTGCGGAAATCGTAAAGCGTTTCAGTGTCATGTCTCATGACTACATGAAATTGACAACATGAAAATTATTTTTACAATTCTATAAACTGCTTCTGACACAAGAAATTGACATTTATGAAACTGGTTGCTCCTCCAAAGGCCTAAAAATGACCCACAAGTTGTCACAGCAACTTTTGTCCCTAGAAACACAGAGGAAGCTTGTCAGTTGTGAGAATTTTGAGGTAACCAGGATGCGCTACGCATAAGTCAATAAATAACCACAAAAGTTGGCCTGTGGAATAAGAAGAAAGAAAGAAGTAGAACAGAGCGGAGAGGACATCATGAGAACACAGAGAGGCTCAGATAGAGAAAATAGGTGCATGAGCATTTCTGGGATCTAGGAAAGCTGACCACATGTCTTCGACTCATGTTTATTATCTGGATCTTTGCTCTAAACCCCTCATGGCATAAGCAAGCAAAAGTGAGTTTCTCTTCCTTCAATCAAATCCCACTTAATTAGGAATCCTAATTAAGCTCCAAGAAAAGCACCTCTTATTTTGTTGCACTTCATCGTGTTTTGTAGATATTGCTTTTTTTTTTTTTTTTTTTAACAAATTGAAAGTTTATGGCAACCCTGCATTGAGCAAGTCTATCAGCTCCTTATTCCCAAAAACATGTGCTCACTTTGTGTCTCTGGCACATTTTGATAATTCATGCAATATTTTAAGTTATTATTATTATAGTATCTATATGGTGATCATTGATCTTCTGTGTCACTGTAATTCTTTGGGGGCACTATGAACTGTGCCCATAAGATGAAGAACTTAATCAATAAATGTCATCTGTGTTCTGCCTGCTCCACCAACCAGCTGTTCCCCCACCCTCCTCCCTCTCCTCGGGCCTTCCTATTTCTGACGCACAATAGTGAAATGAAACCAGTTGCTGACCCTACAATGGCCTCTAAGTGTTCAAGGGAAAGGAAGACTCCTCCAACTTTTACTTTAAATCAAAACTAGAAATGATTAACCTTCATGAGGAAGGCATGTCAAAAGAGGTGATAGGCCAAAATCTAGGGCTTTTGTGTCAAATAGCTAACCAAGTTGTGAATGCAAAGGAAAAGTTTTTGAAGGAAACTAAAAGTGCTACACCAGTGAATACACAAATGATAAGAATGTGAAACAACCAACCTTATTGCTGATTGGAAAAAGATTTAAGTGGTTTGGACAGAAGATCAAACCAGCCACAACATTCCCTTAAGCCAAAGCATACTCCAGAGCAAGGCCCTAACTCTCTTCAGTTCTGTGTATCTTAGAGAGGTGAGGAAGCTACGGAAGTTGGAAGCTGGCAGAGGTTGATTAATAAGGCTTAACAGAATAAACTGTCTCCATGACATAAAAGTGCAACATGAAGCAGCAAGTGCTGATGGAGATGCTGCAGCAAGTTATCCAGAAGATCTAGCTAAGATCACTGATGAAGGTGGCTATACCGAACCACAGATTTGCAATGTAGAGGAAACAGCCTTCTGTTGGAAGAAGATGCCATCTAGGAGCTTCGTAGCTGGAGAGGAGAAGTCAATATCTGGCTTCAAAGCTTCAAGGGACATGCTGACTCCCTTGTTAGGGGCTAATGCCACTTGGGACTTTAAGTTGAATTCATGTCCTTTGCAGGGACATGGATGAAGCTGGAAACCATCATCCTCAGCAAACTAACACAGGAACAGAAAACCAAATACCACATATTCTCACTCATAAGTGGGAGTTGAGCAATGAGAACACATGGACACAGGGAGGGGAACATCACATACCGGGGCCTGTAGTTGGGTTGGGGGAAAGGGGAGGGACAGAATTAGGATAAATACCTAATGCAGGCGAGGCTTAAAACCTAGATGACGGGTTGATAGGTGCAGCAAACCACCATGGCAGGTGTATACCTATGTAACAAACCTGCACATTCAGCACATGTATCCCAGAACTTAAGGTAAAAAACAAACAAACAAATGAACAAAAAACAACCCCATCAAAAAGAGGACTTGTTTCTTATGCATGAAAAAGGTGGTTTGTGGACATAGTTGAAATGACAACAAAGAATTTACAATATTGCTTCAACTTAGTTGATAAAACAACAGGTTTTGAGCGGATTGACTCCAATTTTGAAAGAAGTTCTACTGTGAGTAAAATGCTATCAAATAGCATCACATGCTACAGAGAAATCTTTCATGAAAATGAGAGTCAATCAATGTAGGAAACTTCACTGTTGTCTTATTTTAAGACTTTTTTTTTTCTGTGAGACAGAGTTTCACTCTTGTTGCCCAGCGCAGTGGCGTGATCTTGGCTCACTGCAACCTCCTCCTCTCGGGTTCAAGTGATTCTCCTGCCTCAGCCTCCTGAGCAGCTGGGATTACAGGCATGTGCCACCATGCCCGGCTAATTTTTGTATTTTTAGTAGAGAAGGGGTTTCATCATGTTGCTCAGGCTGGTCTCAAACTCCTGACCTCATGATCCACCTGCCTCGGCCTCCCAAAGTGCTGAGATTATAGGCGTGAGCCCAGCCAAGACATTGCCACAGTCAGCCTAACCTTCAGCTACCACCACCCGGATCAGCCAGCAGTCGTCCACGTCGGGTAAGACCTTCCAATAGCAAAACGATTAGGACCCACTGAAGGCTCATTAGCAGTTTTTGGCAATAAAGTGGTTTTAGTGGTTTTTTTTGTTTTTTTTTGAGACCAAGTCTTGCTCTTGTCGCCCAGGCTGGAGTGCAGTGGCATGATCTCGGCTCACTGCAACCTCCCCCTCCCAGGTTCAAGTGATCCTCTCACCTCAGCCTTGTGAATAGCTGAGACTACAGGCGCTCACCACCATGCCTGGCTAATTTTTTGCATTTTTAGTACAGATGGGGTTTCGCTATGTTGGCCAGGCTGGTCTCGAACCCCTGGCCTGCAGTGACCTGCCCGCCTCGGCCTCCCAAAATTCTGGGATTACAGGTGTGAGTCACTGCACCTGGCCTGGTTTTAGTTATTTTTAGCTAAAGTATGTAATTGCTTTTCAGACATAACACTATTGCACACTTGATAAACTATAGAATAGTGTAAACGTAACTTTTCTATGTACTGGAAAACACACAGAAAATTGTGTGACTCACTTTAGTATGGTGATCTGGAACTGAACCTGCAGTATCTCCGAGGCATGTCCACATGGATCTTTATTTATTCACATGCCTAGCAAAACACCTGGTACATAGTAGACGCTCAACAAAAATGTACCAATGAGCAAATTCAATCATTAAATACATATTTTTGGAAACCATATTCTTGTATAACCAACAAACCAGGCATCTATGAACCCCTGAGCTGTGTTGTTTTTGGAGACTTTCAACAGTGCAGCTTGGGCTTTTAAAAATGCAGTGATTGCCAAGCAGATCACTGCCTTTCACTTGTTTCTTTCAATAACGCCTCTGCTCCAAATAGTTCCAATATCTGTATTAATTCAGGTCAGTGAGCAACACAGTCGTTTTTTGGGTGCTAACCAATCTTTTCAAAGGCATCTGCATTGTCACAGGGGATTCAGGAACAGGAATCTCCAAACCTGTAGTAATATTTTTACTATTAATAAAGATGCATGCGCTTCTGCTCCCTCCTAAAACATTATGTATTTATCAATTTATTGAGTGCTTGCTCTGGGCCATGTACAATGGCACGCTAAGTACTTTATTACAATTAATTCTCACATCAACCTATTCATACTGAATGAACTCATTGTAATGATTCTCAGCTGAGGGTTGAAACTGAAACTCAGAGGTGAGCTATTTTGCCTAAGTTCACAGACCACAAGTAGGATCACTGGTGCTCAAAGGAGGTTCACGACATTGCAGTCTGCAGGCTTGACTTCCAGCCCAGTGTTCTTCTGCTGGGACTAAATCTGCTGTCCCTACTGACTGACTGTCAGAAGTTGACAAGACCCAGTGACAGAGCACTGAACTGCCAGCCTTCTTGTCCCTTTGTGTTGACAGCTGAATATCCCATTGACTTGGACGCTGTCGTCATTAACTTACAGGCCACAGCGTGGGCGAACTGGGGGGTGCAAAGGTGAGGGCTGAATCACGGGAGGGCTCTACAGACTCCGTCTGCCCACTCATCTTGTCCAATTCTGGTCTCTGATCATGACGCCAGCAGATATTTTCTGGAAACGATGACATTGACCTCCAGAGGATGACAGCATATTCTAGTTTCTAACATCTGAGAGAAGCAGAAAAAGAGAGAGGCCTGGCTGCACAGAAGGCTGGGGCTTTGGCCAGGCTGTGTGCCATAATCCACTCACTCTGTGAATATTTATCCAGGACCTACTGTGTGCCTGAGATGGCCTGCCAGATGCAGAGACACAAAGGTGCATAAAAGTCCTTCTGAAGCTTGAACTTTGAAGAGGTTAACAGAAAACACACAAGAGGACAAAAACTATATGTATTACTATAAACTGGGCAATTGCTATCAAAAGCCACTGTGAGAAAGAGAATAGCTGTAGGACATCCGGTAATCCAGGATGATCAGGAAAGTGACATGGAAATTGAGGCACGAAGAAGAAGCCAGACTCAGCTGAACACATAGTAGAGGTCCTGGTGCTGTAAACAGCTGGATGTTTCTGGAACCACAAAGAAGGCCACTGTGGCCGGACCTTACTGGACCACAGTGAGAGCAGTGGGATACTGGACTTAGGCATTCCACCATCCTTGTGTGAATTTCATGCCTACAACTCTTCATGTAGCAGAATCTATAAGAAAGGGACTCCTTCCACAAACTGCTTCCTCAATCTGTAAAAGATAGGAAGGACAGGTCTAAGAAACAGACAGAAAATAAGGGAGTCAGGTCTTCTTGAAAAAGAGAATGTGTTTTTAATCTGTCCAAGGCAATATTTCTTAAAGCAGTTGCATCCCATGCCACCTTATTAAAAACAAATATTTTGTTTTGCCTTCTTTTGTCTCTACAATGAAATCTGTAGATAATATAATAACCTGCTTACATAATTCAAAAGAGGTATAACTGCTTCATCGTACAATAATGAATGAAAGGAAAGTGATTTATAATGAAGCAATGTGCATCCCAATCTGCAGGCGTCCAGCAGAGCTGCAGGACACAGTGAAGGGTCTGCACCCTGTAAAGACAGATGCTGTGAACATGATCTGGTGTGCAGTGATGGAATTTTCTGGAAAGTTGAACAACTTTTGAAAAAGTTCTGGACAAAGCAAAATACAATCTGACCTCGATTCAACCGGCAATTGCATTCCTTGGCAATTTGACTGTATTAAAATTATGCAGAAATACTTCCTATTTACATAGAGAATGGAGTCGAGTTTTATGCTCACATATTTGTAAGTGGGTATTCCCTCTCCATCAGTATCCTGTGGGTGTTTGAGTACCATGTCGGGGCACAGGACTGTGCTTTCTGTTGAATGGGACTGTCCTCCACACTGTGGGGGGTTTAGTATCCCTGCTCTCTGTCTGCTAATAGCAGTTGGCAACACCCAGCAAGTGTGGCAATAAAAAATAATGCCTCCGCCATGTTAATAAAATGCCCCCAGGCATGTGTGTGTCCATCCACATGGGAATGTACACATGGTGGAAGGAAACATTCTGGAAATTTGTAGGGCTATTGCCTTTGCTTGGAAATCACTATGCTGACAAGTATTGCTGCCAGGGATCAGAATGAAGAAGGAGACAAGAGCAACTTCCCAAATTCTACAAAACCAAGTCATCCACAGCCATATTTAAATATCATTGTGGACCCACTGCACATATGCCAAGTGACTCCCAACAGGCTTATCTCTGACATTGTTGGTGACCCACACCTTCCTGAGGTCACAGAACTGCTTGCGTGTGCCAAGCCTGGGGTCAGGTCACTCAGACACTGATCTTCCCATCACTCCTTGGGTCCAGGGGACGGCCCCTAATGCCCAAGTTCATGCTGAGGCTCAAATTCTCTACATTAAGGAGGAGGACCCACCTGAGCCTGCCAAGTTGAAATACCATAAGTCGCAGTTTCTCCACCTCGACATTCTGGGAGAGAGATGTATTTGTGGTGGGGGCTGGAGTGCACCGTGGGATGCTCAGATCCACTAAATGGGGACCAGGCCTGACAATCTCCTGGCAGATAAAACCAATTAGGCGAAGTAAGCAAAGCTTAATCTAGCTTCAATCTCAAATGTGAGGGAAGCTTAACTCAGATTATTTCTTATAAATGCCTCTGATAATCACAAACAAAACTTACGCTGCCTTCCAGTATAAGATGATCAATTTCTACCAATCATCTTTTGTCCAAAAACCCTGATTGTGACAACCAACTTTTATAAAAGATAAACAACTTCCTCGTTCTTGCTTGATAATCCATGCCTCTTAATCATTTTTGGTTTACGATCTCCTAGTTTCAGGACGGTGCTTTTCTATGCACAAGAACTTTAAAAATTAGTTTCATTTGATTTTATTTTTAACAGGGATGTTTAGTAGCATTCCTGGTCTTTACCCATGAGATGCCAGCAGCAACCCCCTCTCCTTGGTCGCGACAATGAAAAATGTCTCCAGACATTGCCAAAGGGACACAAGCTGAGAACCACAGTCGTAAGATGAGACGTTTGATTTCTTTTGAAAATAAGGTAAGCTGACTCTTCAGTTCCTTCAAGACCCCCTCTCCTCATCCTGTGTTTTGTAAGCTCAGCATGTTGAGATACGCTGCTGTCATCTAATGCTCTAGACCCAAAGGGAGAGGCCAATGGCAAGACCAATACACTAGGCATTTGTTAAAGTGTCCCTTTTGCTTTACTTGGTCTCCATGCTCTATTCCAAAAATATCTGCTCTTCTTAAACCTTGGTTTTAAGGCCTAAAGTTAGAGAGAATCACGTTAAAAATAGACACACACAGCCGGGCGTGGTGGCTCATGCCTGTAATCCCAGCACTTTGGGAGGTCGAGGCAGGTGGATCACCAGGTCAGGAGATCGAGACCATCCTGGCTAACATGGTGAAACCCCGTCTCTACTAAAAATACAAAAAAATTAGCTGGGCATGGTAGTGGGTACCTGTAGTCCCAGGTACTCGGGAGGCTGCAGCAGGAGAATGGCATGAACCTGGGAGGCAGAGCTTTCAGTAAGCCAAGATCACACCATTGCACTCCAGCCGGGGCAATAGAGCAAGACTCCATCTCAAAAAAAAAAAAAAAAATAGACACACACACACACACACAGAGAGACAGAGAGAGAGTCATGTGTTGTTTAATGACAGGGACATGTTATGAGATATGTGTCCTCAGGTGATTTCATTGTTGTGTGAACATCATAGAGCGGACTTACACAAACCAAGGTAGTCGTGTCTACCACACACCTAGGCCATGTGGTATACAGTCTATGGCTCCTGGGCTACAAGTCTGTACCACACATTACTGTACTGAATATAGTAGCCAACCATAACACAATGGTAAGTACTTGTCTATCTAAACATGTCTAAACATAGAAAAGTTACAGTAAAAATACGGTATAAAACATCTTTAAAAGGTGCACCTGTATAGGCCACTTACCATGAATAAATCTTGCAGGTCTGGAAGTTTCTCTGGGTGAGTCAGTGAGTGAGTGGTGAGTGAATGTGAGGGCCTCAGAGATTACTATACTCTACCATGGACTTCATAAAAACTCTACACTTAGACTACATTACATTTATTTTTTTAAAAAGTAATTGTGCTACAACATTATGATGACTAGGGCATCACTGGGTGATAGGAATGTTTTGGCTCCATTATAACCTTATGGAACCACCATCTCATGTATGGTCGAGCTTTGACGGAAGCATCACTATGCATTGCATGACTACATAGGTAGACCCAAGGAACAAAATTAAACAAGGCTGACTTTTAAATGGCCCTTGATTTTTGGAACAGTTCAGAATATCCAGCCAAATATTTCATTTGGAAAGAGACTGGGGCAGATAGGGGTTTCTCTCCACCCCATATCCCAAACCCTCTTAGATGTGCTGAGAGAGAATTTTGGCACGTAGATTGTCTTGGTTTCAGAGTTGGCTAGGTATGTTGCTGTGTTCGGTACATCCTTTTCCACTCTTTAGATCAGAGGCTGGAATGTGCTCTGATCCCCTCCCTTCAAATCTGGGAGAGGGTTCTGCAGGATGCTGACACCTAATTTTAGAATCCGAGCTTTAGAAAGAGTGTTCCTTGAAAGGGACTGAAGCTAGAATAAGAAGCTACCTGCTTGTCGTTTTGTGTGTGTATTTGGCATTTTGCCCCTCCAAACTCACACTGACTTTTAAAATATGTTAAAAATAATTACAAAAAAGACCTACACATGCATGAAGATATATTTGTGGACTACTGCTAGAACAGAATTAATTGTTCCCTCCTCTTTGTTCTCTTACGTTCTGCGTGGACTTCTAGTGCATGATTTTGTACTTTACACTATAGTTAGTCGAGACCATCTGCAGTACCCAGTGTTCAGACAGAGTTCTTTGAGGACAAGAGTGTTCTCTAAATCATTTTGAGCCCAACAAAATTCCCAGTATAGGGCTGATGCTTAATCAATGGACACTAAATGAATTTGATTTGTTGAAAGGCATGCTGAAGACCACTTTCTTTTCATTAAGGGGAGCAGAATGTACCATGTGAAAAAGCTTAGGTGAAAAAAAAGTTGGCATCAAATTTAAGGATCCTAGGCTCTTGCTTATATATCCTGATTTCCAGAAGACAGAGAATCTTTATTACTAGTTGAACTTCTCTGGAGAGAGTATCAGAATCTGGAGTTTCTTGGTGGGGGGAATCCTGGCTGGACACAGCTGGCCTTCATTGCTCCCTGACATACGTCCTGAGATCCCACCATCACAGGCGTGAAACTGAGGACCCAGGAGCATATAAAAGAGCAAAATGCAAAATATGATAAAAACCAATGCCTGTCCTCATGGTGATTACATTTTATGAAGGTAAGAGTGCAGAAAAGAACATGATAAATAAGTTAACCTTAGAGTATGTGAGAAACTGATAGTGTCATAAAAAAGTAAAGCCAATGTGAGGGTTTGAAGAATGCTGGGGGTGGTGTGATGTTAAGGGAGGAGTGAAGAAAGTTCTCACTGTGTCCTAGAGATTTGAGCAAGCCTCCTGGCAGAGGAGGGTCCAGGCAGCGGGAAATACCAGGTGCAAATGCCAGAAGCCCTAGTGTGTGCAAGGGAGAGGAAGAAGGTGCATGGAGCTGCAGGGGGGTGCAGGGGGTGCAGAGGGCACCAAGCAAAGTCAGAGAAGGAACAGGGGAGCCAAACTGTGCAAACCCTTGTGGACCACTGAAAAGACTTTGGTGCTTACTTTGAGTGCAGTGAGGAATCACTGAGGTCTGGAGCAGAGACGTGACCTGATGAGAGTTTAACAGCATCCTCTGGCTGCTGTGTTGGGACTCAAATGCAGGGAGCAGAGAGGGAAGGACAAAGCTCAGCTAGGCGGTCCTTGGTCATCCGAGTGAGTGATGCTCTGTGAATGAGCAAAATCATCAAAGTGCTCCGGGTAGAGCTTTGCAGCAATGCTGTCCCACAGACCTTTCTGCAGTAATAGGGATGTTCTCTAGCATATGACCATCTGGTTCTGAGCCACATCTTCTTTGAAACCCCACATTCCATCTTCCTTAGGGACAGTTGGAGGATGCCAGTTTCCAGGGACTGTCACAAATATGAGAAAGTTGGGAAATGCTAAGTGTTGGCAAGAATGTAGAGAAACAGTAGCTCTTCTGCGTTGCTGTTGTAACTGGAAGAACTTGCTCAAATGAAGTGCATGTGTCCCCTATGGCCCCGCAATCCACTTCTGAGATGTGTCCCAGAACAATTCTCACAGAGGACCAGAGGGGACATGAGCAAGAATTTTCACTGCAGCATCGTTTGTGGAGCAAAGCTTTGGAGACAACCTGGGCCCCTTCACTGGGGAGCAGGTAAATGAAACATGGTGGATGAACACTATGGAATATTATGCAGCAGCTAGAAGCAACTAACCTGAAATGCACACAAGAATGTGAATCAGCCTGGGAAAGCACAGGGCCACATGAGAAAAGAAGGAAACAGAACAAGGTCCAAGGTGCATCTCAAGTCCAGAATTCTAGAACAGGTCATTCCTTTCAAAGCAGAACTTAAGGAAGAGTTTAACATACAAAAAAAAGAAAAAAAAGAAAAAATCTGCTGGGCATGGTGGCTCATGCTTGTAACCCCAGAACTATGGGAGGCCAAGGTGGGAGGATCAGTTGAGACCAAACTGGGTAGCACAGTCTCTACAAAAAAATTTTTTAAATTAGCCGGGCGTAGTAAAGCACATCTGTAGTCCCAGCTACTCGGGAGGCTGAGGTGGGAGGATCACTTGAGCCTGGGAGGTTGAGGGTGCTGTGGGTTATGATACCACCACTGCACTCCAGCCTGGGTGACAGAATGAGACCCTGTCTCAAAACAAACAAACAAACAAACAAACAAAAAACCCGACAAAACTATAAGACAAATTAACCTATAAACAGAGAAAAATACAAAACAATTTACAGAAGAGGAAATGCAATTTACCAACACATATGTGAAAAGATGTTCAATCTTACTAATGGTAAAGGAAATGGGAATTTAAAAGATAGTTTTCAGCTGTAATATTGTCAAATTAGAAAAAAATAACATTTGCTATGAGCATCAGTTTGGGAAATGAGCTCTCTTATACATTACTGGTGATAATGTTAATTGTCACAACCTTTTGGGAGAGTGATCTAGCAGTGTTTATAAAAATTAAAACTGCACATATCCTGGAACCCAGTAACCTTGTTCTTTTTGGCCCTTCATGAATCAGACACCCACTATTCACGCCATTAGGTAACCCTCCCACCCCCACCCCCACCACCTACATACACACACATTGGTATTGGGCTTGGCCGTGAGGCCTGCATTGGCCGCTGGAACTTCAGCAAGCAGGAAGACTCAGAGACTTGATTTTCTCAGACCTCTCCCAACTGGAACCCCAAGACCGCGACGTTGTTAGGAACATAGAGCCAGTCATGTAGACAGGCCATCTGTTGTAGAACAGAGGTACCCAGCTGACAGCCAGAAGGAGGTCCCAGCCATATGGCTCTAGCCGAGCTGTCTCAGCCAGCCCCCAGACACACGGGCATTCCCAGCTGAGCCCCCAGGTGCCATGGAGCACAGCCAAGCCATCTCCACTGTGCCTATGCGTTTACTGCATCATTGTGTGTAGTGTGGCAAAAAACTGGAAGTAACCAGAATGTCCCTCGGTTGAGGAATGGTTGAATTAATTGTGCTACATACATGCTATAGAATTCCATGAGAATTACAGTGATAGAAATCTTATGTCTACCAATCTGAAGGCATAACAAAGCATACCCATGCTATATTAAATGAAAAAGCAAATTGCGCATCATATACAACTCTAGTTTTGTAACAATATGTTTAAATACTTAAGTAAATGGAAAATAAATGTTTGTAAAAGCGTAGAAAAAAATAGAAGACTTCACCAGGTTGTTGACACCATATTAGGAAGGTGGGATGAGGTGGAGATTGCTGAATTTCTAAAGAAGTTTTTAAAGTACTTTACTCATTATATGTACTACTCTGGTAATTACAGGAAATCAAATGAAGAAAATGGTACAGCAAAATAGCTTTTACAAAAGATCAGCATCTGAAAACTTGTCTATCAATTTCAAACAAATTCTGAGAATAAATTTGAGGGTACTTGCAAAGTTATTTTACTAATTTTAAATACAACATCTTTTTTTTTTTTTTTTTTTTTTTTTTTTTTTTTTTTTTTTGCCAACCTTAGATTTAGGTTAATTCAGAAAAGTTTCATTAGCCTTTTTTCACCTGGGTTTTCAAGACTCATTTAATACAGTTACTTGGCTCTCTTCCTAGCATGCTCCTTTGAAAAAGGCAAACATCTGGTTTTATCTCTGAGAACATATTTACTCTGTGTGTGTGTGTGTGTGTGTGTGTGTGTGTGTGTGTGTGGAAGAGGATGCATGAGGCATGCCAAATAATCAAATCTTCAAAAACTCCTTTTATTGTGAAATTCAAATGACCTGAGAGCTTAACAAAAAGAAAGAACATTGTGTTTTCTAAATGCCCTTCTCATTAAACAAATGACAAAAAACACAAAATCCACTGTCAGATATCTGTCATTACACTTCTATTGTGAAGGTACAGTCTGCATGTCCAATAGAATCTGGCCAAATTTGTGCCAGTGTGCTTGACTTTTTCCTTCTTTTGTCCAATACTGTGGTTCTCACCTTGGGCTTCCTATTAGAAGCTTCCAGAAGGCTTTGAAAAAGTACAGACGCTTGGGCCCCATCCCAGAAATTCTGTTTTAATTTGGATGAAGCTTACACCTTGCGATTTGAAAAACACTGATTCTAACACACACCCAAGGTTGAGAGACATGGGTCTGAGATGAATCTGAGTAACACGTATTCTCGAGGAACACTTAAAATATTCTAACCCTGTGTCTTCTGAATCAATGTGACACCATCAAATTACATTTCACATAGTTTTACTATTAACCGTACTTAATTGAAGTTGAGTCATTTGAAAATTGGTAAAAGAAAAAGCCAGTTAATCTGAATATTCAGTTAGCTTGGAACATCATTTTGAGTGAACACAAACGCTGCCAGCAATTGGCTTTTCACAGAGGCTGAAACGAAACGTGTGGCTTCTGCCAAAATATCCACGTCAACGCTCCACTTCGTGGTGACGCAAATGTCAGCGCAAAACTCAGTGCCCCAATTAGGGGGCATTTCATGGCTGCGTGAGAGCATTTTAGCAGAATTGTAGTGTTTCATTCACAAAATTCCTTCCATAGGGTAATTCTTGATGAAAATATCTGCATTTCTCAATGATTTTGCTCTAATTTAGTTTGCACCTGCCAAAACATATGTATACAAACTATATTTAAAATCTTGAACTTGCTCTGATCTTTATTCAGTTACTTATTTCTCTTTTTTTTTTTTTGAGGCAGAGTCTCACTCTGTCGCTCAGGCTGGAGTGCCATGGCTCTATGTCAGCTTACTGTAACCTCCACCTCAAGCGATTCTTTTGCCTCAGTCTCCTGAGTAGCTGGGATTACAGGCCTGCACCACCATACTCAGCTAATTTTTGTATTTTTAGTAGAGATGGGGATTCGCCATGTTGGCCAGGGTAGTCTTGAACTCCTGAGCTCAGATGATCCGCCTGCCTTGGCCTCCCGAAGTGCTGGAAATCACCGTGAGTCACCGCAAGTCACCGCTCCTGGCCCAGTTACTTATTTCTAAAATCATGTTTTGGGCACTTGCTTTGTTGCATCAACTGTCCCTTAACTCTTCATCTGGACCAAAAACTTGTCCAAGGGTAACTTTATATTCTCTACAGGGCTAGGCACACGATAGGGTAATTAAATGTCTGCTCCCTTGATTCATATTTTTGCTCAGCAATTTTGTTTGCTATAAAATATCATCTCGTGCTCTAGAAAGGTCGCAAAGATTCTAGCATATTTGGAGAAAAGTCACCCAGCTCTCCACGGATTTGACAAGTACTATATTTACTTTATCAGTGGTGAAATGGACTTCATTTTGTTGCTTATCTCAAAAGATCTGACATGCTCTCTTCCAACACTGAATGTGGAGAAACAATGGAATCTTCTTTCTTTCTGCTGTCCTCAGTTTCTGGAAAAGTTAGAGGCAGTTTAGCCTTCTCAGCTCATTTACGGAATGCTCTCCATGGAAACTTCAAAGAAGATTATTAACTAAAATCACACCCAAACACGGCTATCTTTTGTTTATTAGAAATAACTGGCATGTATCAGAAAGAACAATAGATAAGAATTCAAAACATTAAGAATTCAAAATTTTTTTAAGGTAGCAATGATTACAAAACAATTACCATTTATGGGTTCTTACTAACCGGTTGGGTGGGGCTGCCCCAGGCCAATGTTTTAGAGGACTCCGTTTCTTCACCTCATGGGGCCAAAGGGACATGGTCACCTGCAGCCTCTCACCTCCTTCTAGCCAACATTCCAGGTGCCCAGGCCTGTTAAGACCACAAGATAAGTTGGCAGGTGCAAGCACTGAATTTGGAAGGTGATCCCAGAAACCGGTGCAGGAGAGTGTGGTGGTGAGATGGGAGGCAAACCCATATATGTGGTGCATTACTGAGCACGGGGGTTCACTGCAGGGTGCCAGGCTTAGTCCCACGGGGAACTCCAGGAGACAGTGGGAAACATACCTCAGACAACCCAACAGGAGGTGAGGAGGCAGGGATATTTATCCACCATCTCCTGTCAGTCACAGGTGGAAGGTGGCTCCAGGAGGCATTACCTCCCCACACTTTCAGCCTGCCCATGGATGAGCAGAATGGATTCCAGCCACCAGGGAAAACTCCTAGGAAAAATCACAGGCATTCGCATTTGGAGTCTGAGGCCCACATCCAGGGCTATAGTGAGTGCTGGGAGGGTACGGGTCAGGCACCATCAGTGTCTGCCATTGCAAGACCCTAAAATGTGTTGTCCAATGGGCCAAACCCACTTCCAAGTCTGTGCATCCCTCTTTCCTGGGTCCACCCACCTGAGGATGAGGCAGGCTGCCAGTGTACTCCCTACAGGACCCAACGCAAGACCAGGTAGCAGCTGTTTGCAGAGGGCACTCCAGAAGCCATCAATGCAGGTAGACCTCTCCACAGGCACATGCCCCTTTGTGTGGCAAGGAGGTGAGGCAGGAAAAGAGGTCAGCTGAGGCTGGTTCTTCTGGGGCCAGCAGGTTCAAAGGCAGAATCTGAGGAATTGAGTCCAAGAATTCTGAATCCTTACCTGGCATCCTAGGTAGTTAGGAAGGTATATTTGTCATGGTAGGAGGACAGAACATCTTTTATTTATCAGTTTGTTAGCCTGATTTATAACTTCTGAGTATCTAGACATATGCTGTGTGTAGCAGATGCTGTTGGTGAGCCTCCACATTCCCCAGGCTTCTCCACTTCAGTGCACCCAGCCTGATGTCCAACAGCGAGAGCTGCTTCTCCTGCTTCAGGGCTTCCTGTTGATGCTGGAATCTGCTTTGCTGCCAGAACAGCAGGTGGAAAATGTAGAGGAACCAAGCTCGTGGGAGCCACCTTCCATGGAAGACTGATGGGTGTTGGTACCTGTCCTCTTCCTTACCCCCAGGAGGAGACAGCCCTGAGCTGCTCCAGGAAGAGTGGAAGCTACAGCTGCCCGCTGCAGTCCCTTGCTAGATCACACACCTTTTATCAGCTACAGGTTCCTTCCTTGTCTTTTTCTTTCCTTTACTGGTATTTTTCTTCATCTCCATAAAAATTTTAAAATTGCCCTCTAACACTTGTCTCAGGTCTTTCTTCTGGGTGAATCCAAACCAAGCTGGCAGAGACCCGGTTATGTACTTGCCCAGACCCCATACATGTCAGGGATGGGCCTGTGTGTTTACCACTTATTCTCCTATTCTTCACTGAAGCCAAATGAAGAGGGTGATATTATGATCCCCATATGAAACCGAGTCTCTGAGCCCTAAAGTCCCTTGTCCAAGGTCCCAAGCTAATAAATAAGATAGTAATGATAATAATAAAGCCTGAAATCTCAGCTCTGTCCCTACTCATTGTGTGTCCAGGGATCATACACTCTAAGTCACACCACGGATGTCAGGATTGTGGGTACGACCCTAGCACCATGGAATGAGGCGTTGACCTCCATGCCCGTGGTTCTTCTCACTTGTTTACCAGTTCTTTCTTGCATGCTTCCTTCCCTCCCTCCCTTCCTCCTTTCCTTCATCCCTTCCATTATCAAGCACATTATTAAGCACATGGGGGCACCTGCTATGTGGCAGGTCCTGTTCCAGGTGATAGAAACAGCCTTGAACAAAAAAAAAAGTAAGTCCTTGCCTTCACAGAGAAATAAATGAATGAATAAGCAAACAAATAAGAATAGTTAGCTACCGATAAATGCCATGAAGGATACGAGAGGCCTGTATTGCAGTGTGGCTGGAGAGTTGATGTCTGTGAATGTTTGTGTATGGCGGGCGGAGGGTGTGGGTGTATGTGTGCGACAGTGGGTTTTGGTCAGATCTCTAAAGAGGTGATGTTTCAGCTGAACCTTGACGATAAGGAGCCACTCCAGCTGTGAGAAGACTAGCAACATTTTACAGGAAGTAAAGGATGTGCAGAACAGCCCCAGTGTGCATGGGAGAGAGAAGGCGTGAAACCGTACCTGCGGCTCCAGGGCAGAAGGAGAAGCAGCCCCAGGTGCTGTCACAGAGGCAGGTGGGGCTGGATCTCGTAGGCTTCTACACTGTGGTACGACGTTTGGCTTGCATAATGAATGCAGTGGGAACTGCAGGAGGAACTGAAGGGACAAGATGTAATTTAAGTCTTATAAAATCACTCACTGTCATATAAAAATGAGAGCAGGAGTGGATGAGGAAGACTGGTTGGGACAATTACCTCGCCCTGGGACATCAATCATCCTGCATTCCCACGCTTTGCTAGGACGGCAGTGCCTGGAACTTCCTATAGAACCTGGTGAGGCCACCTGCTATGGTTTGAATGTGGCCCCTCCAAAGTCAGTGTTGAAAGTGAATCTCGGGGGGAGGAGCCAAGATGGCCGAATAGGAACAGCTCCGGTCTACAGCTCCCAGCGCGAGCGACGCAGAAGACGGGTGATTTCTGCATTTCCATCTGAGGTACCGTGTTCATCTCACTAGGGAGTGCCAGACAGTGGGCGCAGGTCAGTGGGTGAGCGCACCGTGCGCCAGCCGAAGCAGGGGCGAGGCATTGCCTCACTCAGGAAGTGCAAGGGGTCAGGGAGTTCCCCTTCTAGGGGTGACAGACAGCACCTGGAAAATCGGGCCACTCCCACCCGAATACGGTGCTTTTCCGACGGGCTTAGGAAACGGTGCCCCAGGAGAGTATAGCCCGCACCTGGCTCAGAGGGTCCTAGGCCCACGGAGTCTCGCTGATTGCTAGCACAGCAGTCTGAGATCAAACAGCAAGTCTGCAGCCAGGCTGGGGGAGGGGCGCCCGCCATTGCCCAGGCTCGCTTAGGTAAACAAAGCAGCCTGGAAGCTTGAACTGGGTGGAGGCCACCACAGCTCAAGGAGGCCTGCCTGCCTCTGTAGGCTCCACCTCTGGGGGCAGGACACAGACAAACAAAAAGACAGCAGTAACCTCTGCAGACTTAAATGTCCCTGTCTGACAGCTGTGAGGAGAGCAGTGGTTCTCCCAGCACGCAGCTGGAGATCTGAGAACGGGCTGACTGCCTCCTCAAGTGGGTCCCTGACCCCTGACCCCCGAGCAGCCTAACTGGGAGGCACCCCCCAGCAGGGGCAGACTGACACCTCACACGGCCGGCCAGGTACTCCAACAGACCTGCAGCTGAGGGTTCTGTCTGTTAGAAGGAAAACTAACAGAAAGGACATCCACACCAAAAACCCATCTGTACATCACCATCATCAAAGACCAAAAGTAGATAAAACCACAAAGATGGGGAAAAAACAGAGCAGAAAAACTGGAAACTCTAAAAACCAGAGTACCTCTCCTCCTCCAAAGGAACGCAGTTCCTCACCAGCAACGGAACAAAGCTGGACGGAGAATGACTTTGACGAGCTGAGAGAAGAAGGCTTCAGACGATCAAATTACTCCGAGCTACGGGAGGATATTCAAACCAAAGGCAAAGAAGTTGAAAACTTTGAAAAAAATTTAGAAGAATGTATAACTAGAATAACCAATACAGAGAAGTGCTTAAAGGAGCTGATGGAGCTGAAAACCAAGGCTCGAGAACTACGTGAAGAATGCAGAAGCCTCAGGAGCCGATGCGATCAAATGGAAGAAAGGGTATCAGCCCTGGAAGATGAAATGAATGAAATGAAGCGAGAAGGGAAGTTTAGAGAAAAAAGAATAAAAAGAAACGAGCAAAGCCTCCAAGAAATGTGGGACTATGTGAAAAGACCAAATCTACGTCTGATTGGTGTACCTGAAAGTGACGGGGAAAATGGAAACAAGTTGGAAAACACTCTGCAGGATATTATCCAGGAGAACTTCCCCAATCTAGCAAGGCAGGCCAACATTCAGATTCAGGAAATACAGAGAACGCCACAAAGATACTCCTCGAGAAGAGCAACTCCAAGACACATAATTGTCAGATTCACCAAAGTTGAAATGAAGGAAAAAATGTTAAGGGCAGCCAGAGAGAAAGGTCGGGTTACCATCAAAGGGAAGCCCATCAGACTAACAGCGGATCTCTCGGCAGAAACCCTACAAGCCAGAAGAGAGTGGGGGCCAATATTCAACCTTCTTAAAGAAAAGAATTTTCAACCCAGAATTTCATATCCTGCCAAACTAAGCTTCATAAGCGAAGGAGAAACAAAATACTTTACAGACAAGCAAATCCTGAGAGATTTTGTCACCACCAGGCCTGCCCTAAAAGAGCTCCTGAAGGAAGCGCTAAACATGGAAAGGCACAACCGGTACCAGCCACTGCAAAATCATACCGAAATGTAAAGAACATCGAGACTAGGAAGAGACTGCATCAACTAACGAGCAAAATATCCAGCTAACATCATAATGACAGGATCAAATTCACATATAACAATATTAACTTTAAATGTAAATGGACTAAATGCTCCAATTAAAAGACACAGACTGGCAAACTGGATAAAGACTCAAGACCCATCAGTGTGCTGTATTCAGGAAACCCATCTCATGTGCAGAGACACACATAGGCTCAAAATAAAAGGATGGAGGAAGATCTACCAAGCAAATGGAAAACAAAAAAAGGCAGGGGTTGCAATCCTAGTCTCTGATAAAACAGACTTTAAACCAACAAAGATCAAAAGAGACAAAGAAGGCCATTACATAATGGTAAAGGGATTAATTCAACAAGAAGAGCTAACTATCCTAAATATATATGCACCCAATACAGGAGCACCCAGATTCATAAAGCAAGTCCTGAGTGACCTACAAAGAGACTTAGACTCCCACACATTAATAATGGGAGACTTTAACACCCCACTGTCAACATTAGACAGATCAACGAGACAGAAAGTCAACAAGGATACCCAGGAATTGAACTCAGCTCTGCACCAAGCGGACCTAATAGACATCTACAGAGCTCTCCACCCCAAATCAACAGAATATACATTTTTTTCAGCACCACACCACACCTATTCCAAAATTGACCATATACTTGGAAGTAAAGCTCTCCTCAATAAATGTAAAAGAACAGAAATTGTAACAAACTGTCTCTCAGATCACAGTGCAATCAAGCTAGAACTCAGGATTAAGAATCTCACTCAAAACCGCTCAACTACATGGAAACTGAACAACCTGCTCCTGAATGACTACTGGGTACATAACGAAATGAAGGCAGAAATAAAGATGTTCTTTGAAACCAACGAGAACCAAGACACAACATACCAGAATCTCTGGGATGCATTCAAAGCAGTGTGTAGAGGGAAATTTATAGCACTAAATGCCCACAAGAGAAAGCAGGAAAGATCCAAAATTGACACCCTAACATCACAATTAAAAGAACTAGAAAAGCAAGAGCAAACACATTCAAAAGCTAGCAGAAGGCAAGAAATAACTAAAATCAGAGCAGAACTGAAGGAAATAGAGACACAAAAAACCCTTCAAAAAATAAATGAATCCAGGAGCTGGTTTTTTGAAAGGATCAACAAAATTGATAGACCGCTAGCAAGATTAATAAAGAAAAAAAGAGAGAAGAATCAAATAGATGCAATAAAAAATGATAAAGGGGATATCACCACCGATCCCACAGAAATACAAACTACCATCAGAGAATATTACAAACACCTCTATGCAAATAAACTAGAAAATCTGGAAGAAATGGATAAATTCCTCAACACATACACCCTCCCAAGACTAAACCAGGAAGAAGTCGAATCTCTGAATAGACCAATAACAGGAGCTGAAATTGTGGCAATAATCAATAGCTTACCAACCAAAAAAAGTCCAGGACCAGATGGGTTCACAGCCGAATTCTACCAGAGGTACAAGGAGGAGCTGGTACCATTCCTTCTGAAACTATTCCAATCAATAGAAAAAGAGGGAATCCTCCCTAACTCATTTTATGAGGCCAGCATCATCCTGATACCAAAGCCTGGCAGAGACACAACAAAAAAAGAGAATTTTAGACCAATATCCTTGATGAACATTGATGCAAAAATCCTCAATAAAATACTGGCAAACAGAATCCAGCAGCACATCCAAAAGCTTATCCACCATGATCAAGTGGGCTTCATCCCTGGGATGCAAGGCTGGTTCAATATACGCAAATCAATAAATGTAATCCAGCATATAAACAGAACGAAAGACAAAAACCACATGATTATCTCAATAGATGCAGAAAAGGCCTTTGACAAAATTCAACAACCCTTCATGCTAAAAACTCTCAATAAATTAGGAATTGATGGGACGTATCTCAAAATAATAAGAGCTATTTATGACAAACCCACAGCCAATATCATACTGAATGGGCAAAAACTGGAAGCATTCCCTTTGAAAACTGGCACAAGACAGGGATGCCCTCTCTCACCACTTCTATTCAACATAGTGTTGGAAGTTCTGGCCAGGGCAATTAGGCAGGAGAAGGAAATCAAGGGTATTCAATTAGGAAAAGAGGAAGTCAAATTGTCCCTGTTTGCAGATGACATGATAGTATATCTAGAAAACCCCATTGTCTCAGCCCAAAATCTCCTTAAGTTGATAAGCAACTTCAGCAAAGTCTCAGGATACAAAATCAATGTGCAAAAATCACAAGCATTCTTATACATCAATAACAGACAAACAGAGAGCCAAATCATGAGTGAACTCCCATTCACAATTGCTTCAAAGAGAATAAAATACCTAGGAATCCAACTTACAAGGGATGTGAAAGACCTCTTCAAGGAGAACTACAAACCACTGCTCAAGGAAATAAAAGAGGATACAAACAAATGGAAGAACATTCCATGCTCATGGGTAGGAAGAATCAATATCATGAAAATGGCCATCCTTCCCAAGGTAATTTACAGATTCAATGCCATCCCCATCAAGCTACCAATGACTTTCTTCACAGAATTGGAAAAAACTACTCTAAAGTTCATATGGAACCAAAAAAGAGCCCGCATCGCCAAGTCAATCCTAAGCCAAAAGAACAAAGCTGGAGGCATCACACTACCTGACTTCAAACTATACTACAAGGCTACAGTAACTAAAACAGCATGGTACTGGTACCAAAACAGAGATATAGATCAATGGAACAGAACAGAGCCGTCAGAAATAATGCCACATATCTACAAGTATCTGATCTTTGACAAACCTGACAAAAACAAGAAATGGGGAAAGGATTCCCTATTTAATAAATGGTGCTGGGAAAACTGGCTAGCCATATGGAGAAAGCTGAAACTGGATCCCTTCCTTACACCTTATACAAAAATCAATTCAAGATGGATTAAAGACTTAAATGTTAGACCTAAAACCATAAAAACCCTAGAAGAAAACCTAGGCATTACCATTCAGGACATAGGCATGGGCAAGGACTTCATGTCTAAAACACCAAAAGCAATGGCAACAAAAGCCAAAATTGACAAATGGGATCTAATTAAACTCAAGAGCTTCTGCACAGCAAAAGAAACTACCATCAGAGTGAACAGGCAACCTACAAAATGGGAGAAAATTTTTGCAACCTACTCATCTGACAAAGGGCTAATATCCAGAATCTACAATGAACTCCAACAAATTTACAAGAAAAAAACAAACAACCCCATCAAAAAGTGGGCGAAGGACATGAACAGACACTTCTCAAAAGAAGACATTTATGCAGCCAAAAAACACATGAAAAAATGCTCACCATCACTGGCCATCAGAGAAATGCAAATCAAAACCACAATGAGATACCATCTCACACCAGTTAGAATGGCAATCATTAAAAAGTCAGGAAACAACAGGTGCTGGAGAGGATGTGGAGAAATAGGAACACTTTTACACTGTTGGTGGGACTGTAAACTAGTTCAACCCTTGTGGAAGTCAGTGTGGCGATTCCTCAGGGATCTAGAACTAGAAATTCCATTCGACCCAGCCATCCCATTACTGGGTATATACCCAAAGGACTATAAATCATGCTGCTATAAAGACACATGCACACGTATGTTTATTGCGGCATTATTCACAATAGCAAAGACTTGGAACCAACCCAAATGTCCAACAATGATAGACTGGATTAAGAAAATGTGGCACATATACACCATGGAATACTATGCAGCCATAAAAAATGATGAGTTCACGTCCTTTGTAGGGACATGGATGAAATTGGAAATCATCATTCTCAGTAAACTATCGCAAGAACAAAAAACCAAACACCGCATATTCTCACTCATAGGTGGGAATTGAACAATGAGAACACATGGACACAGGAAGGGGAACATCACACTCTGGGGACTGTTGTGGGGTGGGGGGAGGGGGGAGGGATAGCATTGGGAGATATACCTAATGCGAGATGACGAGTTGGTGGGTGCAGCGCACCAGCATGGCACATGTATACATATGTAACTTACCTGCACATTGGGCACATGTACCATAAAACCTAAAGTATAATAATAATAATAATAATAATAATAAAAGAAAAAAAAAAAGAAAAGAAAAAGCAGAAAAAAAAAAAAAAAGAAAGTGAATCTCAATGTGGTGGTCTTAAGAGGTGGGGCCTTTTAGGAAGTCATGGAGTCATGAGGGTTCTGCCCTCAAGAGTGGATCTCTAATCCCAGCACTTTGGGAGGCCGAGGCGGGTGGATCACGAGGTCAGGAGATCGAGACCATCCTGGCTAACACGGTGAAACCCCGTCTCTACTAAAAATACAAAAAATTAGCCGGGTGTGGTGGCGGGCGCCTGTAGTCCCAGCTACTCCGGAGGCTGAAGCAGGAGAATGGTGTGAACCCGGGAGGTGGAGCTTGCAGTGAGGAGACATCACGCCAATGCACTCCAGCTTGGGCGACACAGTGAGACTCCATCTCAAAAAAAAAAAAAGCGTGGATCTACCCTAATCAAGGAGGCTTTAGGGAGAAACGGCCCCTTGTTGGCTCTTCCATCCCGTATGCCTCGTGAGGACACGGTGTTCTCAGCACAGCACCCAGGTGCCACCTTGGAAGTGAGAGCAGCCCTCACCACACACCAATGCTGGCACCTTGATCTTGGACTCCCCAGCCTCCAGAACACTCAGAAATAAGCTGCTGTTCTTCATAAATAACATGGTCTGTGGAACTTTGTTATAGCAACACAAACAAGCTGAGACTCCATCATGACTCACCCTACCCCCCCCTTTCTGGGTTCATGTCCATGGGCCTGGTTTGTCTCCTGGCACCAGCCCTGTAGCTTCCTTTGGATGCTTGCATTCCAATCACTAAACTATATGATGTTAACATGTACTTTCAATTATCTTCTTCTTGTTGGGTGTGGTGGCTCAGGCCTGTAATCCCAGCACTTTGGGAGGCTGAGACAGGCAGATCACTTGAGGTCAAGAGTTTGAAACCAGCCTGGGAAACATGACAAAACCCTGTCTCTATTAAAAATACAAAAAATAACTGGGCGTGGTGGCGTACGACTGTAATCCCAGCTACTTGGAAGGCTGAGGCATGACAGTCCCTTGAATCGGGAGGCAGAGGTTGCAATGAGCCAAGATCACACCACTGCACTCCAGCCTGGGTGACACAGCAAGACTCTGGAAAAAAACAAAACAAAACAAAACAAAAAAAAAACCAGGTATGTTTGGTATTCAGGAGTGTGGCGGGGGAAACTTCTTCAAGATGCGACCAGACAGGAGGACAGGGGCTAGGCGCAAGGAGGATATGCTATCTTTCAAGCCATGACCAAACTTTGCATGGTTAAAAAAAAAAAAAAAAAGCCAAAACAATAAATTCTCTTCTTCTCCCCAAAGCACTTTCCGCCTCATCCGGCTCCCTGGCCAGCCTGCCTGGGTGATAGATAGTGCTCATCTCAACCAGGCCTTGTTATGTTCAGAGCAGCGGCAGTTCATGGGCCAAGGCTAAAGTTGCAAGCCCTCTTGGGAGTCGTCAGTCATCGATAATGTCAATAGTCATTAACAGTCAATAGCCGTCAATAACAATACAACCAAATGCAAATCAAAGGAAAATGGAAGCTGAACACCAGGAGACACAGTTATTGACTCAGAATTTCTCTCATTCTTAGCATTCTCTGAAAATTAAAATTATTTTGAAGGATTCCTTTTTCTCCTTAAGTAAGAGAGAAGGCAAATTGGTCTTCTTGAATGACTCTTTTTTCTCTGTGTCACATCAATTGGACAAATATTGGGTCATTCTCCACCCTGGGCTCAGAGCCAATTTAGAACCGTGGAAATAGCAGACATTGGCATTTCTGGTCTCAAAGAATCTATGGGGTCTGGGGAATACATATCATCCTTGATCAATGTTTATCGAGTGTCGGGCAGTGTTTGGGCCTTGTGTTAGTCACTGAAACAAAACAATGGTGTAAGCTTTTTTCACCTGGGTCATAATTTTGAGATACTGTTATATGCCCAGGATAAAATGATAAAGAATACTTGCATACATCAGGCAACACACATTTACTGGGCCCTATGGTATTGACACTTGCAGCTGTAAATGTTATTTGGCCTTGGCCTTTTAAATAATGTCAGTTTTATGTATTTTATTCCTGAGAGACCATTTGAGGAAAATGGAAATCATTATAGTAGAATGTAATTGTCTCTTTTAAAACTTTTATTATTTTCTAAAATATACAAATACTGTTTCTAAATAGTAAATGAGTTCATAATTACTGATAGCAAGTGGATTTTAAAAATCATTATTATATAATCCTACCATTCAGAGATAATTACATTAATATTTTGGTACACATTCTTCCGAAGTCTTTTCTAGCCATAATACAATAATTTTCCAGACAACTAGTTGACCTACCAACATAAGGAAAGAGACTAAGCTCTCCTGTTCACTATACATCTGTCAATAACAGAGAGGAAGAGAGGGAGAAATTGTCCAGCCAACAGGGACCCTTGGGGACACAGATTAAATCTATATGCCCCATGGAATTAGAATGAGGGTGCTCTTTATTAAAATGATTTGGGCTTAACCATATATCCAAAGTATCTTTCCAAATGTACGTCATCACATCTAATGGACACATTGTACTCTGTTAAATGCAGCTACTTTAGTTCATTTAGTCAATTTCGTATTACTGGACTTTTAAGTTTTTTTTTTTTTTTTTTCTGGTATCAAGCTACTCCACACAATACTCAAAACAAAACAAAAACAACAACAAAAAAAAACTCTTCTACATCCATCTCAGTGCACTCAATAATATTTGCCAAACTATTCAGTTTAGATGTCTATGTGTTTGATGTCTGAGGTTACAAACTGATAACCCACAGGTATGTCTTGTTTGGCCTTGATAGTATTATAAATATTTAAAAATTTCACCTGAGCATCATAATTTCCTTTTCTTTTTTTTTTTTTTTTTTGAGACGGAGTCTCGCTGTCTCCCAGGCTGGAGTGCAGTGGTGTGATCTCGGCTCACTGCAAGCTCTGCCTCCCGGGTTCACGCCATTCTCCTGCCTCAGCCTCCCAAGTAGCTGGGACTACAGGCGCCTGCCACCATGCCCGGCTAATTTTTTGTATTTTTAGTAGAGACGGGGTTTCACCGTGTTAGCTAGGATGGTCTCAATCTCCTGACCTCGTGATCCACCCGCCTCAGCCTCCCAAAGTGCTGAGATTACAAGCGTGAGCCACCGCGCCCGGCCCATAATTTCCTTTTCATGAAAGAACTCTGGTGACCCATGACCTCAGTCCCAAATAGCAGCAGCTGGCAGATCTGAGTTTCGACAACCCCTTTAGTCTGTGCCCCCATTTGCCGTGACACCATCCTCCCTGCAGCTTCACATCCAGTTTTTTCACTCTTTGACATTTCCTGCCTACCCCCTACTCTGATCGGGCATGTTGCTGTGTGACCCCTGCTGGTTCCCAAGGATTTCTTAGTCCTTTAATGACACTAGCTTTATGGCAGCTTTTGAATGCTGGAATCCGGGCCAAAATATGGGGTCCCAACTCTAAACATACCAGATATACGACTTGATACAATGGAGCCTCTTTGAGACTGAATTTTCCCTTCTGGTACCATCACCTGGTTAGGCTTACTTGCATGGGGCTTGTGAGCATCAAATGCGATAATTCATCATGAGCGCTGAAAAGTTGCTAACGAACGTGTGGTTCACTCATCTGCCCAGGGGAGGCTCTTCCTGCACTGCCAGTATGCACAGTTCCATAAAAGGCCCACGGCAACAAACAACAACAAAACCCCACTGATTTTATCATATTTATTTCACCAGCGCTGTTTGGCTGTTCACCAAAAACCATTCATTTTCTTTTCGTTGTGACCCAGAGCTAAACTCCAGTTTCCAGCCACCCTTGCAGTAGAGGTGGCCCCAGGACTGAGATCTGCGGATGGAGGATGGGGTGGAGGGAGGCCGTGCTCCCACATTTAAGTTGTGCCAACCAGCTTCCCCCGGTCCTCCCCGCTGTCTCCTAACCCTTCACTTGATGCAGTCACTTAGGTAACCATGGAAACCATGCATTGAAGACACTGGAACCAGCATTTGAAGAGGAGATAACATCATCTTGCAGGAGCCTGGGTTTTTAAATCTTTGCTTATTGGGGCCAGGTGCTGTGGCTCAGGCCTGTAATCCCAGCACTTTGGGAGGCCGAGGTGGGCAGATCACTTAAGACCAGGAGTTCAAGGCCAGCCTGGCCAACATGGCAAAACCCTGTCTCTACTAAAAATACAAAAATTAGCTGGGCATGGTGGCACACGCCTGTAATCCCAGCTACTTGGGAGGCTGCGGCAGGAGAATCACTTGAACTCATGAGGTGGAGGTTGCAGTGAACTGAGATTGTGCCACTGCACTCCAGCCTGGGCAACAGAGTGAGATTCTGTCTCAAAAAAAAAAAAAAAAAATCTTTGCTTATTGGAAAGCTATCTCTAAAGAATACTTGTTTCAATCTTATACAAATTAGAAAGAAACTTTACTTGGGCAAGTGGCTTTATGAATTGGATTTATTAACACAACTAGTGTTCCTTACCTAAGAATTTGTAAGGTCTAAAAGAGTGTCAGGTTGACAAACTTCCTGGATGTAGTTTTAGTGTCTTCTCTTTTTCTTTTTTTCTTAAGTTAAAATTAGTACAGAAAATTAGCAAATGTCAGTTTCAAGCCAATTACAAATAGTTTTGGTTACAAATACAGGACTTGGAAACTGACTGACTAGGAAATACTTCCTGGGAGACGCATCATTTTGCTCACAGAGTTTCCTGAAAAGCAATTAATTTTTATTTTAAGAAAACATGAGAGAGATTTTCAGTACAAAGCAATGAAATCAAGAAAGAAATTTGTCTGTAAAGTGATGGAACATAAGTACACTTAAATATATAGTAGACAACATCTCATTAGACATCAGATCATTAAATATACCCTAATAGCATGACAATTGGTGCACAAAATATAACTACATGTAGCCCCCATTCTCTAAATCACATTGCACACTCCACCCAAGTGGAGTAATAACATCTTGTAATTTTATTTTTGTTGCTTTGCTCATTAGAAGTTCTGTTTTCTCAAAAGAGCAGAGAAAATACAGTATACACACTGTCAAAAGTTGACTTTAGTAATGCTCCTGGTTGAGTTTTGCTCTTTCCTCTGATGACGGTACCTTCTTCTTCTTTGTATTTATTTTGGCAAGTGGGGAGGTTTCTGTTTTCCACTCTCTAGAGTCATGTGAGACTGCTTTACCCTCAAGTCACTAAGGTCTAGCCATGAACAAAGCACAGGCAATCGGGACTTTCTGTACTGTAAGGCTGGGGATGGGGAGAGGCATATGATCCAAGCCAGCTCACAGAGATGTGCATCTAGAACTTTTGCTGGGATTGCTGCTAAATAGCTAATCCCCTTTTCCTGAAATGACTAGATTGATAGCAGCACCAAGTCATCCCACAGAACCTCCTGAGAATAATTAAGCTGACAGGAGGAATTCTTAGCTCGGAAATAGGGAACACACGCCCACCTAAACCACCCGTGCCCCTGTATCCAGCTGTACTTGAAGGTCAACATGTGCCTGTCATTTCCAGGTTCTTGAGCCAATAAATTCTGTCTCTCTTTAACTTCATGTCTCTCTTATCTTGTTTAAGATTCTGTAACAACCAAAGAATCCAAAAATTAATCCAACAGTTAATGGAAAAATATTTGCTTACAGCTACCATTATTGAGAGTCTATTAACTCATCACAATTAATACAACCCACTTTAATATCTAAGACAGCATTGAAGATGATATTAGTTCACATGTCTGAGACACTTGCTACGTGCCAGGTATTATTCTAAGTGATTTACGTGGTTAGTAATAAATACACATTACTAAAATATCCAAACAGAACAAATTGGTGTCCCATTAAAAGTAAGTCAGGAGAAACCTCATTTCCTAGTTCTCTTCTTCAGAATCAGTACCATAACCAGTTACTCTGTATTCTTGTAGGTCTGTACAATAAATAGGATAAATAAACAAATGCTGTAAATAAATATGCATTACAATAATACAGCTATATGTATGCATGTATTGATTTTTGACACACACAATACCAGCTGCCATACAGATGGACTGGTTATCATATGCTAGGTTCGATTCTAAGCACAATACAGTGCACCTATTATCTTACTGAATCCTCACCATATGCAGGAGGAAGGTCATCTTGGAGGAAGCTGGGGCTGAGACACCAATTAATCTGGGAAGCCAACCAGGCAGGCTGCCTTCAGAGCATGAATTCTTCACAACCTCCCTGCTCTGTTGACATGTTTGGGGATCTATAAATAATCCCAATTCTCCACCGGGGTTTGCAAGAAATTGAGAAAGAGAGAAAAGCATCAGAGACTCGAAGCTCAAACTGTGCTGTGTTGTGATTAGGGCTGGGTGGCAGGATGTGCCTTAGGTATAATGTCAAATGGGCATTCTAAGCTTCTTCCCTTCTGTGTTCCCTTCCACCATCCAGTCAGGAACTCAGGGGTTCCACCCGGTGAGAAGTGAGCATCCATGAACACACGCTCATCCAACAAGCCTGCCTCACATTCCTGGGGAGTGGAGAGGACACTGAAGAGATAAATCCCCATGGGTCAGGCATTTACATGGAAACTTGAACCAGCGGAAGCCAACAACCAAGCATGTTAGAGAGCCGCGCTTCTCTTGTGCCTCTGTGTGGAAACCAGGGTAAGCGACTGGCGTTTCTTTAGCATCATCTTGTTTGGTTTATGAGGAAATAAGGAGCAGAGGACTTAGATGTGCCTAAGGTCAAGTGGCAGGATCAGAAAATCTCTGGCTCTAAAACGTGCATTGCTTCTACTGTGATGAGCTTCTTCCCAGAAATATGCTGCGTGGAAAATCAAGGCCACCTGTAGGCACACTTTTTATTGCTGGCATTACTCATGCATCCAGTTTTCTTAACATTACAAGCATATGCCTGCCATGTTGACAGGATATGTAAATTTTATAACATTTACATATTAAGAAATGTACAAAGCAGTGTAAATTGGCTTACATATAATAGATTTTTCAGCTTTGATCATTGGCATTGCCCCAATTTCTATTCCTCTGCCTCTGCTGGTCTTTGATACTACTCTACAGTAATTACCATCTCCCTTCAAAAAAAGAGAATGGAACATGACATGTCCCTCCTCCAAAAGTTCTCATATCCTCCTACAACTGAATAAAATCAGAAGTCCTCATCCTGGCCTCTGAGTCCCCATGTGATCCAATCCTTACCTACCTCTCTGCCCTCTTTTCCTGCCTCTCTCTCTCCTTCTCAGCTACAATCATCCTGGCCTCTTTGGGATCCTCAAACACTTCAGACATATGCCCTGTACTCAGTAGTGAATGCTAGTGTCTACAGCAGTAATGGCACATGGCACATGCTTAACACATCTCAGCTGAGCAAACGAGCAGTGAGCAGGCACATACACTTGGTGTTGAGGGAAGCCGGGTGAGTTAGGGCTGACAAGAGGCTCTCTGTGCCAGAAACATGGGCTGCCTGATAGGGAAAAACCGAAGGGAGTCTCGGCAGAGGTTGGCTCTGGTCATATTTTGAGAAGCCTTGTTACCTTTACAAAGGGGGAAGGAGTTTAGCCTTAAGATAATACAAAAGCTTGGCTCATCTATTAGATTCACACAAACAAGAGATCAAAGCCAACGTTAAGCCTTACTAATAATTTCAAGGATATAAGCAACCCATAAGTATCAGCAAAACGAGGTGCAGTTTAGGGCTGTTGGGCAGCTATCCGAGGTCTTCCTCCTCACCCTGCACACACCTGGCCTAGGCTGACAATGGAGACCTCCCAGTGGTGTCCACAGTGATGTCACTCAGACGGAAGGGAGAGATCGGTCCTCAAGCACCTCTGTTTTACATTCAGAGGGTTACACAGCAGATGGGATTTTCCTAGGAGCCATGCCCCATACATTCACACATTCTAGCTGATGGGGGTTTGCCATCAGCTATCCTGGGCAACAGGTGCAAACTGTTGCACCTGTTGCATCCTGGGCAACCTGCTAAAAGCATGAGCTAGACAAGGCCATGCCCACCAGCAGGTACAGAGAGGTGGCATGAGTGAGCTGACAGAAGGTGACCCTGAGTCACCTCCCTTCCTCCCTGAGCTGCTCCCACCACTCCCATCTAACACTGGGAGAGAACAGATTGTGAGCAATGGGTATTTCACAAGCCTAAGACAATGGGGAGTGCTGAAGGCTTTGACGGGGCGGGGGCAGGGGTAGTGATGGGCTCTGACTGTGTCTCGTGGGGTTGTCTCTATCACTGCCTGAAGAGAGGCACTGTTTCAGGTTCCTGGAGGGGAGGGCTGGGTTCCAGGTGTGTCCCACTCCACTGTAGGATTAAAACCACAGCCTCTCCATAAATGTCAGTCAAAGTGATTCCAAAGTAATGGGGAGATTCAGTTTTATTTTTACAAGTCCATTATAAAATAAATAGCAAACTCAGTAAGGCAGGGGGCTTAGAAATTCAATATGAACACAAAGAGAACCTCGCACCCTTTTTTGTGGCGGGAAGAGATTTGTCTGTAGCCTGCATTCATGAAGATATTGATTGGTTTCATTCACTTCACTATTCCTCATAGTGGAGTACCGGATGTAACATTACATGCAATGAATACTTTCTTGAGTGAGTTTATTAAGTGAATACCTGCACAAGTTTTTAAAAGCATACTAAGCTATTTAAGAATGAGAGCTGAGATAGTTAGAAGTATTCAAAAGACGGATGGCAGGGGTGAGTTTTCAGGTATATGTGCACTCACAGAAATTACTAAGCACCTTAGTGGGGAATCTTTAAAAGCAGAAGAGCCATTCCAGACTGGTTTTAGAGAGCAATGGGCAGGATGTCTATCACTGGCTATGACAAGGCTGGCTTGGTGAAGAAAGAAATGTTTGGCTGACTCAGCTGCGACCCACTGATGTCTAAAGAGTAAGGGCTTGAGAGGATCATAAAGGAGGAAATTATAATATTCAACGTGGGAAGTGACTCAGGCATGAACAACGATCAAGGTAAGGATGGATTTTGTAAATGTTCCAAAGATGGTAATAGGCAAATTGACACAAGAAATATTCACATGGGGGGAAAGAGAAATATATGTTTTAGTAGTAACAATATTATTATATTTCCCTATTGCAACTAACATAAAAAATAAAAGCATGCAATGAGCCACCAGGAGAAATAAAAATGCAAAAGGCTTGAATGCCTTTTTCAGAGTGGACACTACCTATGGACCGAACCCGAAGTGCAGAAGACGACTGACAATCACTCGTGCTCACTAATTACCCTGGGCTGCCCCTCACTGAGATTCATCCTCCACTCTCTTTTGCACCCAGGGAGTAACCCATACGGAAGACACTGCTGGGTCACACCAATGGGTAGGCTTGGGCCTCCAGCTCCCCACGGGACTCTGCCAGTGGGAGTTCCTGGCAGGAGAACAGAGGGCTGGATGGGCTTGGGTTTTCCTTCTTGCGTCTCTGCGTTGTACCATATTGCTGGCCAGGCACAGTGGCTCACGCCTGTCATCCCAGCACTTTGAGAGGCTGAGATGGGTGGATCACCTGAGGTCAGCAGTTGGAGACAAGCCTGGCCAACAGAGTGAAACCCCATCTCTGCTAAAAATACAAATATTAGCTGGGCGTGGTGGTGGGCTCCTGTAATCCCAGCTACTTGGGAGGCTGAGGCAGGAGAATCACTTGAACCTGGGAGGCAGAGGTTGCAGTGGGCTGAGATGGAACTACTGCATTCCAGCCTTGGCAACAGAGCAAGACTCTATCTCAAATAAATAAATAAATAAATAAATAAATAAATAAATAAATAAAAATAAAACATATTGCTGCTGGTGCCTGTATTCCTCTGAATTCCTTTGAAACTCTAGCTTGTGACAAGTGGCCCCTCCTCCACGACTCTACCTCTTACTGAGCACAGTAACACTGTGCCCTCCCTTTATCCCCCAGGCCTCAGGAGTGTAAGGGCTTTCTGCTGCTGCTGACCTCCAGGTACATCCACATGGCTGTTTCTCCTCCTTTAACCTCTCTAATTATTCTCTTCACTAAAATCATGTCTGATCTGGAAATGGCAAATGTCTATCTAGGGCTAAAAGCAGATATCAGTTGTTCACTGGCTTTGAAAAGCTTATTAGAGCAATCCTGTTACTTGATTTTTTTTTTTTTTTTTTTTTTTTTTTTTTGGAGACAGGGTCTTGCTCTTGTCAAGCCCGGAGTATAGTGGTGTGATCACAGCTCACTACAGCCTCGACCTCCCAGACTTAAGCAATTCTCTCACCTCAGCTTCCCGAATAGCTGGGACTACAGGTGCACACTACCATGCCCAGCTAATTTTTTATGTTTTTAGTAGAGATGGGGTTTCACCATGTTGCCCAGGCTGGTCTTCGACTCTTGGGCTCAAGTGATCCACTCATCTCCGCTTCCCAAAGTGTTGAGATTAGAGGCATAAGCTACTATGCCCAACCTGATTTTCTTTTCCCCTTATACAGCCACAAAATACTGACACATTTCCCAGCTTTGGTTGTTTTTTTCTCCTTTGAGCAGTGAAAATTAAATAGAAAAATAAATTCACACTAACACCATTCCCTTATGGATCACTTTCTCATGTGAACCCAGAGAACAAACGTACGTACGAAGCTTTCATAATGAAATGTTTTCAGTGCCTTCTCAGTGGGATAAATATCTCCAAGCACTGTCAGAATGAAGAACTGCAGGGGTTTAAGCTCCAAGAGGAGACGTATCTGTCCAAAATCTTTTATTTGTTTGTTTGTTTTTGAAATGGAGTCTCACTCTGTTGCCCAGGCTGGAGTGCAGTGGCATGATCTCAGCTCACTGCAACCTCTGTCTCCTGGGTTCAAGGGATTTTCCTGCCTCAGCCTCCTGAGCACCCTCAGCTAATTTTTGTATTTTTAGTAGACACAGGGTTTCATCATGTTGGCCAGGCTGGTCTTGAACTCCTGGCCTCAAGTGATCCACCCGCCTCAGCCTCCTAAAGTGCTGGGATTAGAGGCATGAGCCTGTCCAAAATCTTTATGAATACAAATAATGCTAACTGTAATTTCCAACATCTTTTTCCTACTCAGAATTCTCTACTGGTTAACTTGGTCAGAACGCAGAGTTTTGGATAGATGCGTCAAATCCAAATACACTTTGGGGCAAATGAAATATTCCGCTTGGTGTAGGTGAATGTCTGCATTAAGATCCTCCTGTATGTCTTCATCAGTTAAGGTTCTTTGGTTGCAAGCAAGAGAATTCTATATAAAGTTGTTTAAGAAGTCTAACGTGAGAATATAGGACTACTACATTATGGAATCTAAGGTGGGGACATAGGGGCACTCCAAAAAGAACTAAAATTCGGAGCTCCAAATGGGCAGGGCTCTCTCCCTCCTCATCTCTGCTCCCTCCAGGGAATCACTTCACTTCTCTCTTTCTCTAGCAGCTCCTTCTGTTACTCTACCTTAGAATAATATGCCTGTCAAATAAAGTAAAGTGCCAGCCTGCCTTCATTCCTTCAGAAATATATATGGATTGCCTATCATGTGCTCTGTAATATTCTGGGAGCTGGAACTAGTATAGGAAGATAAAAAGGAAAATAACATTATTGCTCTGTGAACCTTCTCTTCCAGTGGAAGAGACAGACAATTCTAAAAAACAAAAAAAAATGCAAAATATTCCACTTAATTTACCCTTATAAAACAAATAACATAATAAAAGCAGATAGTAGCATGTTGAAGGTTCATGTGGTCTTTGCATTTGTAAAACCAACATCCCTGGAAAGAGGTGAAGAGGTGAGGGGTGGCATTACTCAGAACAGAAACTTGTTGAACCAGGGGAATGAACATAACAGGATCAGAAATTAGTACATAAAAGGAAAGCCATGAATATGAGATAAAGTATGCTTCAGCTATTCTCTGTTTCAGTAATAGAAATATGATGTTCTACCAGTTGATTTTGACCAGTGAGATAAATGATGACACAGGCGAGAACAGGAGGACACAGAGTTTTGACCCCCTTTCCCCCATAGGGACACATACACTGAGTACACAGATGGAGTGGAGTCCCAGTGTGAGATTCCCTCCTAGGGCCCCAGTAATGGGCATCTTCCGCAAGTTGGTGACATCACTAGGGAAATGAATTTAAACACATGAACAAGTGTTCTGGGACAGTGGAAACATGGCTTGGGAAACTCCACTTCGGTGGGTCTTTAGGTCAAATTTGAGGAAGGAATTTGAGTAGAAAACACAGAGTAAGACCGTATGAGGCAGAGTCATGGGGCAATTAAGGAGTTATCCTGGCCTTGAGGGTTCTTAAAATTCCCCTTTCAATCAGTTACCTCCAACACATACTCTGAGCAGGGAGGCAATTCACCTGACCTCATCTGTCCCCCACTTCAGTCGGTTACCTCCAACACATACCCTGAGTGGGGAGGCAATTCACCTGACCTCATATGTCCCCTATCAGTCAGTTACCTCCAACAAATACCCTGAGTGGGGAGGCAATTCACCTGACCTCATCTGTCCCCATTGTCTCCAGCTGGCTTGAGGTGCTTCTAGCCTGGAGGAAACCACTCAGTCTATGGATGGCTTTAATAAGCTGCCTGGATTGCTAAGAATTGTGTAGACTGCATTCTCAGTTGCTCTTTCTCTACCCTTGGCTGCTACCACAGCAGGTAAAACCTGCCCAAAGGGACCTGGATGAGGTTTACCTTAGACAGAATGTGATATTTACGTGCCTTGTTCAACTTTTGATAAACAAAAACATGGTATTAGATATATATGGGCATCACTTTAGGCACAATGACCCACTTTTCCTCCTTCCCTCGTCCAAATGGAAAAAGAGAATGAAAGTGTCTAATTGCTCCTGGGCTGCATTCCTCTGTGATAAAAGAAACTAGACATTCAGTTCCTAAACAGCCCAAATGACCCAAAAGCTTAATTGTATTTGTGTTATTATGCATTTCATTTCCTGCACCGATGACCCCAGTCCTTTGTAGGTACCTGATAAACCATCCACCAAGCAGTAATAAGCTTTTTATGACAGAGTCCAGTGGATTACAAGAAAACTGGGCAAGTAAAACCAGCTTCACTTCAAAACATTGTAATTTCAATTATAACAGTCTTTACTTCTTTCCTGGTCTGGCTTTAGTCTCCCCTGTAAATGTGGATAAAGTTTGAGCACCTTTTGTCTATGATACCATACATAAAGAACAGAATCTTGAAATTGCAGCATCAAGACAAAATTTATTCCTAGGCTATAGGAAAAGGTGCAAAATGAAATAAAGCTTCTAGGATTCAGGGAAAATTCATATTTAAAATGACAACCAAAGTGAAAAGCATTTCACAGAGATTGAAGGACTCACGATCTATCCCCTCAGATTAGAAAAAGGAGGCGGGAGAGAGAGAAATGGAAGTTTACTTAGACGATCCTAAAATACAATCTCATGTCTCATGATTTCTGAGGCTGCTAAGAAAAGTAGCTTAGGGAACCACCCTGCAATTTCTCTTTTGAAAAAAAAAAAATCTGATTCTGTCACAGAGATGTGCTCATTTCTCATCTTAAACTTTCTAAAACTTCCAGATTTCCAGAATATCCTCATAGAAATACATGGGAAAATTATTAAAAGTAGCAGCAGATTTTATTTTTTAAATTTTTTTATTTTTGTGAGACGGGTGTCACTTTGTTGCCTAGGCTGGAGTGCAGGGTGTGACCACGGCTCATTGCAATCTTGACCTCCTCCTGCCTCAGCCTTCTAAATAGCTGGGACTACAGGTGCACACCACCACGCCTGGCCAACTTTTGTAATTTTTTGTAGAGATGGGGTTTTACCATGTTGCCCAGGATGGTCTTGAACTCCTGAGCTTAACCATCTGCTCACCTCGGCCTCCTAAATTGCTGAGATTACGGGTTTGCACCACCATGCCCCACCAGCAGCAGCTCCTAAATTCAACAGGGGATAACAACCACGTGAGGGGTTGTCATCATCACTATCTTGGGTGTCACCAAAACTGGCTTCTAAAAATCTAGGCTCAGAACAAAATCCTCAATCTGTTACACATTCAAGTCCTCCATCTGTGAAATGAATATCCTAGAACTTATAATCCCCATTCCCAATTTCTGTGACTTTCTTTTTTTGAGACGGAGTCTCGCTCTGTTGCCCAGGCTGGAGTGCAGTGGTGCGGTCTCGACTCACTGCAACCTCTGCCTCCTGGATTCACACCATTCTCCTGCCTCAGCCTCCCGAGTAGCTGGGACTACAGGCGTCTGTCACCACGCCCGGCTAATTTTTTTGTATTTTTAGTAGAGATGGGGTTTCACTGTGTTACAGGCGTGAGCCACGGAGCCCGGCCTTCTGTGACTTTCTTAATCCAAGTTTGCTACCATTGCTACCATTGAGATTGAATATCAATCATCAGATAACGGCTTCTCAATTAGGCATGCTAATTACTTAGCTGATAGTCAAAACTGCAACATGGTGTATAGGACTGCAAATGGCAGAAGCCCAGCTTCAACCAGTTTACGCAAATATGTATTATTGACTCATGTACATGAAAAGTCTTGGAAAAATATTGACTTCAGGCATAACTAGATCCAGGTGTTCAAACATGGCCATAAGGATTCTCCACCTCTCTTTTGTTTCTTTCCTCTGTGAGTACTCTTTTCAGGCAGAGAGCAATGCTGTATGATATCAAATTAATATCTAGAAGCTTCAAGTTTCTATTCTACCAGCTCCAGGTAGAAAAAAGAAACAGAAAGAAAAAGTTTATTCCCTGCAAAAGTTCTGGCATTGATATTCATTGGACCTAAATATATCACTCACTCATCTACAGACCAATACTCATGGCCAGGGGAATTAGCTAGATTTGGATCATGCCACTCCCTGCCCTAGAGTCAGATGGTGAGGTTAGCTCTACCCCAAGAAAATTAACAGAACATTGGGGAGCTGTGGTTTCCAGGCTTATTTATTTGTTCGTCTGTCCTTTGCCACCGAATGTAACCTTCATGACGGCAAGAACCTTGACTGTCTATCTTATTGCTATATCTCTGGTATCTGCAATAATACATATCACACAATAAGTGTCCAATAAATATTTAACGAGTGAATGAAAAGGGGAATAAGTGCTGGTCATTTAAAAGTCATAGATGCCCAGTACTGCAGAAAATTTATAACCTCACAGTAAGAATGAAGAATCTTGTTGCAGCTGACAAACCTGTACTTCCTTCCAGGTCATAGAGGCTAAGTCAAAGTGATTTTATATTATTTACTATTTTCTTGGCACCTTTAATATTTATATGTCACATGTAGAAAGTCGACAGAAGAAATCTAAAGAGTCCACAAAAGTATATAAGAAGATAAAAACCCAAAGAAGCAAATGGATTATGGGTAGAGTATTCTGAAAGCAGGCAGGAAAAACAAGGTGCTTGTATCTTTGTTTAGGGGACTGAGTGTTGGGGACTCCCATAAATTAGGAATTTAAGCTGAATGATAAAGCATGAATATATTACGAGAGAGAAAGAAGAAAGGGAAGACATTCCAAGCAAAGAAAAAAGCTTATGTAAGTACACAGCGACTGTTTTTTAAACAATTTAAAACATTTTATTCACATATTTTAAATCTAGAATCTGTAATCATTTATAGATTGCAAATCACAGCACCATAATTTAGTCCCCACAGGTCATTCATCCTGTGAATAATATCCATAATAATCTACAAGGTTAACTTTTTAACCTACTTTACTAATTTATTAAGGATGGAGTTTAAACACAGGTTAAAAACAAGATGGGAGAGAAGCAAAAAGATTGACCCAAAGCTTAGGGAACAATTATTCCTCTCTCTGCAGTTACGTCTGAGCATCTAATAATTATTTCTTCTTTTCTTTCAGTTTTGAAACACAACTTTCCAGATTTTCCTCCTCCTCCTCATCTTCTTCTTATCACCATCATCACCATAATCACTATTGCCATCATCATCATCATTACTGTCATCATCATCACCATCACTATTGTCATCATCATTACTGTCATCATCATCATCATCACTATTGTCATCATTATTGTCATCATCACCATCCCCATCATCACCATTATCACAACCATCATCACTGTCATCAACACTGCCATCACCATCACCACCCTCATCACCATCATCATCATCACCATCACCATCATCATCATCCCCATCACCATCATCATCATCCTCTAATTCTTCAGTTGATTCTCTTATGTCCTTCGAGAATTCCAAAGTTTCCATACCTCCTAAAAATTCATCTGAAAGTCTATTGATTTAGGGAGGATTCCTTCTTTTGCTACCTTGTGGAATAGTGTCAGTAGGATTGGTACCAATTCTTCTTTGAATGTCTGGTAGAATTCAGCTGTAAATCCATCTGGTCCTGAACTTTTTTGTTGGTAATTTTTTTATTACCATTTCAATCTTGCTGCTTGTTATTGGTCTGTGCAGGGTATCTGATTCTTCCTGATTTAAGCTGAGTGGGTTGTATCTTTCCAGGAATTTATCCATCTCCTCTGCATAAAGGTATTCATAGTAGCCTTGAATTATTTTCTGTATTTCTGTGGTGTCAGTTGTAATATCTTCTGTTTCATTTGTAACTGAGCTCATTTGGATTTTCTCTCTTCTTGGTTAATCTTGTTAATAGTCTATCAATTTTACTTATCTTTTCAAAGAACCAGCTTTTTGTTTCATTTATCTTTTGTACTTTTTGTTTCAATTTCATTTAGTTCTGCTCTGATCTTGGTTATTTCCTTTCTTCTGCTGGGTTTGGGTTTGTTCTTGTTTCTCTAGTTCCTTGAGGTGTGACCTTAGATTGTCTGTTGTGCTCTTTCAGACTTCTTGATGTAGACATTTAGGGCTATGAACTTTCCTCGTAGCACTGCCTTTGCTGTATCCCAGAGGTTTTTATAGGTTGTGTCACTACTGTCATTCAGTTCAAATAATTTTTAAATTTCCATCTTGATTTCATTGTTGACCCACTGATAATTCAAGAACAGGTTACTTAATTCCCATGTATTTGCATGGTTTCAAAGGTTTCTTTTGGAGTTGATTTCCAGTTTTATTCCACTGTGGTCTGAGAGAGTGATTGATAGAATTTCAATTCTCTTAAGTTTATTGAGGCTTGTTTTGTGGCCTATCATATGGTCTATCTTGCAGAAAGTTCCATGCACTGATGAACAGAATGTATATTCCATGGTTGTTGGGTAGGATGTTCTGTAAATACCTGTTAAGTCCATTTGTTCCAGGGTATAGGTTTTTTTTTGAGACGGAGTCCCATTCTGTTGCCCAGGCTGGAGTGCCGTGGCGTGACCTCGGCTCACTGCAAGCTCCGCCTCCCAGGTTCACACCATTCTCCTGCCTCAGCCTCCCAAGTAGCTGGGACTACAGGCGCCCGCCACCATGCCTGGCTAATTTTTTTGTATTTTTAGTAGAGACAGGGTTTCACCATGTTAGCCAGGATGGTCTTGATTTCCTGACCTCGTGATACACCGGCCTCGGCCTCCCACAGTGCTGGGATTACAGGCATGAGCCACCACGCCCAGCCTGTTCCAGGGTATAGTTTAAGTCCATTGTTTTTTTTGTTGTCTTTCTGTCTTGACCTGTCTAGTGCTGTCAGTGGAGTATTGAAGTCCCCCACTATTATCGTGTTGCTGTCTATCTCATTTATTAGGTCTAGTAGTAATTGTTTTATAAATTTGGGAGCTCCAGTGTTAGGTGCATATATATTCAGGATTGTGATATTTTCCTGTTGGAAAAGGCTTCTTATCATAATATAATGCCCCTCTTTGTCTTTTTAAACTGCTGTTGCTTTAAAGTTTGTTTCATCTGATATAAGAATAACTACTCCTGCTTGCTTTTGGTGTCCATTTGCATGGAATGTCTTTTTCCACCCCTCTACCTTAAGTTTATGTGAGTCCTTATGTGTTAGGTGAGTCTCTTGAAGGCAGCAGATAGTTGGTTGGTGAATTCTTATCCACTCTGTGAGTCTGTATCTTTTAAGTGAAGCATTTAGGCCATTTACATTCAACATTAGTATTGAGATGTGAGGTTCTATTCTATTCATCATGCTATTTGTTGCCTGTATACCTTGTTTTTTTATTGTAATTTTGTTTCATAAGTTCTGTGAGATTTATGCTTTAAAGAGGTTCTGTTTTGATGTGTTTTCAGGATTTCTTTCAAGATTTAGAGCTCCTTTTAGCAGTTCTTGTAGTGCTGGTTTGGTCGTAGCAAATTCTCTCAGCATTTGTTTGTCTAGAATCAATATTGTGAAAATAACCATACTGCCAAAAGCAATTTACAAATTTAACGCAATTCCCTTCAAAATACCACCATCATCCTTCACACAACTGGAAAATACAATCGTAAAATGTATATGGAACCAAAAAAGTGCCCACATAGCCAAAGCAAGACTAAGCAAAAATAACAAATCTGGAGGCATCACATTACCCTATTTCAAACTATACTATAAGGCGATAGTCACCAAAACAGCATGGTACTGGTATAAAAATAGGCACACAGACCAATGGAACAGAATAGAGAACCCAGAAATAAACCCAAATACTTAAAGCCAACTGATCTTTGATGAAGCAAAGAAAACCATAAAGTGGGGAAAGGATACCATATTTAACAAATGGTGCTGGGATAACTGGAAAGCCACATGTAGGAGAATGAAACTGGATCTTCATCTCTCATTTTTATACAAAAATCAACACAAGATGGATGAATGACTAAATCTAAGACCGGAACTATAAAAATTTCTAGAAGAAAACATCAGAAAAACTCTTCTAGACATTGGCTTAGGCAAGGATTTCATGACTAAGAACCCAAAAGCAAATGCAATAAAAACAAAGACAAATAGCTGGGACTTAATTGAACTAAAAAGCTTTTGCACAGCAAGAGGAAGAGTAAGCAGAGTAAACAGACAACCCACAGAGTGGGAGATAATCTTCACAATCTACACATCTGATAAAGGACTAATATCCAGAATCTATAACAAACTCAAATAAATTAGCAAGAAAAAAACAAACAATCCCATCAAAAAGTGGGCTAAGGACATGAATAGAAAATTCTCAAAGGAAGTTATATAGATGGCCAACAAACATATGAAAAAATGCTCAACATCACAAATGATCAGGGAAATGCAAATCAAAACCACAATGTGATACCACCTTACTCCTACAAGAATGGCCATAATCAAAAAATAAAAAATAAATAATAGATGTTGGTGTGGAAGTGGTGAACAGGGAATACTTCTACACTGCTGGTGGGAATGTAAACTTGTACAACCACTATGCAAAAAAGTGTGGAGATTCCTTAAAGAACTAAAAGTAGAACTACCATTTGATCCAGCAATCCCACTACTGGATATCTATCCAGAAGAAAATAAGTCATTATATGAAAAAGATATTTGCACGTGCATGTTTATAGCAGCACAATTTGCAATTGCAAAAATGTGGAACCAATCCAAATGACCATCAATCAACGAGTGCATAAAGAAAGTGTTGCACATAAATATAATGAAATACTCAGCCATAAGAAGTAATGAATTAATGGCATTCGCAGCAACTTGGATGAGATTGGAGACTATAATTCTAAGTGAAGTAACTGAGGAATGGAAAACCAAACATTGTATGTTCTCAATCACAAACAGGAGCTAAGCTATTAGGATGCAAAAGCACAAGAATGACACAATGGATTCTGGGGACTCAAGGGGAAAGGGTAGGAAGTGGGTGAAGGATAAAAGACTACAAATTGAGTGCAGTGTATACTGCTTGGGTGATGGGTGCACCAAAATCTCACAAATCACCACTAAAGAACTTACTCATGTAACCAAACACCACCTGTTCCCCAATAACCTATGGAAATAAAAAATATTAAAAAAAGAAAATATCGATTTTCATGTCTAACACTGTATAGGTTAGACACCAAAACTCCACCACATATTCTATTTGGTCCACTATCAACTCAGCGTCATGTCCTGCACACTATCCTTCTTTTGTGTACTCCTGAGTATACAATTCCAACCCATCAGATTTGTGACAAGCTGATTTATCCTATCTTTAGGAAGATGGGAACAGCAATGGAAGCTCTCACTAGATTTGGGAACAGCTGGCAGTTATGGTGGAATTTATGGGCAAAACATGTTGAACAGAGTATTAGAATCTAGACTGTAAAGTGTTATTGATATTGTGCTATAAAGTTTAACTTATATTATAAAATACTCTCTACAAGTTATACAATCCATTGAAACCAACATGCTTTGGAAATTTTTTCAAGTGTCAGCATGGAAGAAATATTTTATTAAAAACGAAACTGGGAGTAGTTGAGGAGAAAATAAATGTGGTTCAACAGCAACAGCAGCAACGATTAGGCATGAATTGTGTGCTAGCTGAAGCACTGGATAAGTGAAAATACAAAAGTATAAAGAAAGCAGACAATGACTATTAGCTCTTATTTGTCAAATATTTGCTCTTCTCCTTCTCTTCCTCTTCCTCCTTCTTGTTGCAGACAGAAAGTATCGCAGAAGACAAAGAGACTATTCAAATTCTCAAACTAGGACATCCTACCTCAGTGACCTTAGGAAAATTGCTTCGTTTCTTGTCCTTACATTTCCTCCCCATAAAGAGGAAATAAGAATATCGATCTCACCAGATTATTATAAAAATTAAAGGAGCTATTGCATATATCACACTTCTTGTAAATATATCCCCCAAAATACACATACTGAATAAACTAAGAGTCTCAAAAAAATCAATGAGTAATCACATATTAAAAAACTGAGTGATGAATGCTGGGTCTAAGGGGGATATGCACTGATGAAAATTGCAGTATGATTTCTCCTATGTAGGGTACCAGACTCCATTCCCACTGATGGTTGCTACAGCATGACAGACCCAGTGTTGCAGATCTTATCATTTTGCATGAGAAGCCAGAGATCTACATTTGGATGTAAAATGTCCCAATTCGAAAACATAGTGTGGGTGAACTAAAATGTATCTGAAGACCTAATCTGGCCTGCAGTTCACCATATTGCAATTCCTGATTACACACATTATTTAGTGAACCTACCACTTTGAGCAATCGAGCCAATTGAATGATTCAGAATGCCTCAGCTTGCTGTGCAGAAATGTAGAAAGCTATGCCAGCTGAAATTTTCTGAGGCCACTTTTAGAGAAACTTGTTCTCTCCTACTTTTCTCCAAAGTGCCATTCTGAAGTCTCAGAAGGTCAATGAGGGCTTAGTTAAATATTAATTTACTTTCAAGTTAAATTTATTGTATCACAATTTACATATAATAAGTGCACACTTTAATTTTTAATTTTTGTGGGTCCATACTAGGTATATATGTTTATGGGGTACATGAGATATTTTGACACAGACATGCAATATGTAATAACCACATCAGAGAATAGGGTGTCTGTCCATCCCCTCAAGCTTTTGTTCTTTATGTTACAAACAATCCAATTATATTCTTTTAGCTATTTTAAAATGTACAGATAAGTTATTACTGACTATAGTCACCCTGTTGTGCTATCAAATATTAGGTCTTATTCATTCTTTCTATTTTTTGTACCCATCAACCATCCTTACCTCTCCTTCTGCCCCCAACTACCTTTCCCAGCCTCTGGTAACCATCCTTATACTATTTCCATGAGCTCAATTGTTTTGATTTTCTGATACCAAAATAAGACGGAACATGCAATGTTTGTCTTTCTGTGCCTAGCTTATTCACTTATAACACAATAGTCTCTAGTTCCATCCACGTTGTTGCAAATGATAAGAGCTCATTCTTTTATGGTTGAGTAGGACTCCGTTGTATATATGTACCTCATTTCCTTTATCCATTCATCTGTTGATGGACACTTAGATTGCTTCCAAATCCTGGCTATTGTGAACAGCGCTCCAAGAAACAGAGGACTGCAGATATCTCTTCGATATACTGATTTCCTTTCTTTTGGGTATATACCGAGCAATAGGATTGCTGGGTCTTATGGTAGCTCTAGTTTTAGTTTTCTAATGAACCTCCAAACTATTCTGCATAGTGGCTGTATTGATTTACATTCCCATCAGCAGTGTACAAGGGCTCACTTTTCTGCACATCCTCACTAGCATTTATTATTGCCTCTCTTTGGGATAAAAGTCATTTTAACTGTGGTGAGATGATATCTCACTATAGTTTTGATTTGCATTTCTCTGATGATCATGATGTTGAGCACCTTTTCATATGCCATTTGTATGACTGCTCTTGAGAAATGTCTGTTCAGGTCTTTTGCCTATTTTTAAATCAGATTATTAGATTTTTTCCCTATAGAGTTGTTAGAGCTCTTTATATATTCTGGTTATTAATGTTTTGTCAGATGGGTAGTTTGTAAATATTTTCTCCCATTCTGTGAGTTGTCTCTTCACTTTGTTGATTGTATCCTTTGCTGTGCAGAACACTTTTAACTTGATGTGATCCTATCTGTCCGTGTTTGCTTTGGCGTGTGTGCTTGTGGGTTAGTACCTAAGAAATCTTTGCCCAGATCAATGTCCTGGATAGTTTCCCTGATGTCTTCTTGTAGTAGTTTCATAGTTTGAGGTCTCAGATTTAAGTCTTTAATCTATTTTGATTTGATTTTTGCATATGGCAAGAGATAGGGGTCTGGTTTTATTCTTCTGCACATGGATAATCAGTTTTCCAAATCCATGTAAAATTGTTTAAGAAATAGTTAGTCTTCTCCTCACAGTTGTATTCCAGTGTCTAATAATTATCTTTTTGCAGTTTCTTTCAGCACAATCTATTGAAGAGACTGTCCTTTCCCTAATGTATGTTCTTGACACCATTGTCAAAAATGAGTTCACTGTTGGTATGTGGATTTACTTCCCGGTTCTCTATTCTGTTCCATTGGTCTGTGTGTCTGTTTTAATGCCAGTACCATGCTGTTTTGGTTACTATAGCTCAGTAGTATAATTTGAAGTCAAGTAATGTGATTCCTCCAGTTTTGTTCTTTTTGCTTAGGATAGCTTTGGCTATTCTAGGTCTTTTGTAGTTCCACATAAATAGTGCACCCATTTTAAGCATATAGTTGACCGAACTTTGATAAATGTATATAGTCATGTAAATACATCATAATCGTGATATAAAATATACTCACCAACCCATCAAATTCTTTTATGCACCTGTGAATTCAATTCCCTTCTCTTCTCTGGTCTCAGTAATTCCTAACCTGCCTTCTGTCACTATTGATTGGACTTGCCTTCTATAGAATTTCACATAAATGGAACAGTACAGTACATAATCATTTGTTTCTGGCTTCTTTCAGTCAGCCCAAATTTTTTTTTGCAATGCATCTATGTTATGTGCACCAGTGTGTCACTCCTTTTTATCTTTGAGTCTTATTCCATTTAGGGATATATAGAAATTTGTTCATCAATTCACCTGATGTGGACACTTGGGCTATTGTGAAACAACTACTATGAATATGCAAGTATAAGTCTTTGTCAGTCTTTTAAAATTTAGCCATTGTAGTGGATGTGTGATGGTAACTCATTGTAGTGGATGTGACAGTTTAAATTTGTATTTCTTTCATAGCCAAAGGTGCTGGGAGTCTTTTCATGGGCTTATTTGCCATCTGTATATCTACTTTTGTGAAATCTCTGTTCAAATATGTTGCCCATTTTTTAACTGGGTCATTTGTCTTCCATTCTGGATATGAGTCCTTTGTCAGCATTATGATTTGCAAATATTTCCTCCTGGGCTGCAAAATCAGTTTTAATACTGAAAACAAAAATATTCTGTGGTTTATATATTGTTTTCACTTTTATCACCTCATTTTATCCTTAGAAAAGTCTTGCCAAGGAGGGAGAAGACATTTTATACCTTAATGTTTCAGATGAGGAAAATAAGACTCAGAAGAAAGTTGCCCATTTAATGTCACACAGCTGTTAAATAATATGGGATGACTAGCTGCATTTACAGTGTGTTTAACTACACAGAATTCACCCACTTGCATGTAAGCTCTATGAAATGTAGGCATTTTTGTTCTTTTGTTTTTGTTTTACCCTACAGCATCTGCAGTGCTTAGAACTGTGCCTGACAAATGGTAGCTACTCAAATAATTCCTGATTGAACTCTTCTTTTCCTAATAAGACCATGATCTGACTGACAGAAAGCTGCCTCTTACCCCACTACTTTCTGAGATTCGGTGGCTCTCACCCTATTCCTATGTCTCCGGCATGCACCTAAATTGCAGCAACAGGATTGGCCCAGGGAGAGGCACAGGACAAAGGCTGGTGTCATCAGAGTAAATCTCAAGATTGCTGGAGGAACTACTGGAGAGAGACTTTGTAGTGTCTTTTTTACTGAACTCAAAAATGGGACAGTTTGATGTCAGAACTGTTGTATTCCATTTATCATCAAAAGAGATGAGCCCTTCTGAGAATTACAGCCAGCACAGAGACGAACCAGATGACAGAGAGACACTGAACATTGGTGACGTCTTCTAATTCATAAACCCAGCAATATTGTAGTGTAACAAAACAACATAAATATTTATTAGCTATACAGTTTCTGAGGGTCAAGAATTTGGGAGCAGCTTAGCTGGGTTGTTTTAGCTCATGGGTTATCATCTGATGTTGGCCAGAACTGTGATCGACTAGGGGCTAGGTGCTCTGTTTCCAAGGAGGCTCACTCATGTTTCTGGTCAGCTTGTGCTGACTATAGCAGGAGTCCTCAGTCCACCCCCATGTGGGCTTCTCTACTGGCTACACGCATGTCCACATGTCATGGCAGCTGCCTGGCTTGTCCCAGAGTGAGTGTCTCAAGAAAGAGCAAAGCAGAAGTAGAAATGTAGTTTAAGACCCAGCTTCAGAAGTCACATGCCATCATTCGGCTAGGAGTTCATTAGAAGCAAGTTACTACATCTAACCCGTATTCAAAAGGAGGGTTATTGGACTCCACCTTCTGAAGGCAGGAGTGTCAATGAATTTCTAGACGTATTTTGAAACCACCATACCAGCCATACTTGAAGGTCAGTGTCTTAGTCCATTTTGTGTTGCTAGAAAAGAATATCTGAGGCTGGGTAACTTACAGAGAAAAGACGTTTATTTATCACACAGTTCTGCAGGTTGAGAAGCTCAAGGGCATGGCCCTGGCTTCTGGTGAGGGTTTTGATGCTGCAACGCAACACAATGGAGAAGGTCAAAAAGGGAGCATACATGTGTGAAGAGGAGAAAACTTGACAGGCTTTGTAACAACCCACTCTTAAGGGAACTTAACCACTCCCTCAAGAACCAATCCAGCCTTTTGAGGGTGAGAACTTACTACCATGAGCACAGCACTCAGCCATTGATGAGGGATCTGCCCCCATAACCCAAACATCACCCACTAGACTCCATCTCCCAACACTGCCATAATGGGCACCAATTTTTTTTTTTAATTGACCTGGAAAGACGTTCTTCACGTAGTGGGAAAAAAACAAAAACAGTTTTTTGTTTTCTTTGTTTGTTTTGTTTTGTTTTGAGACAGAGTCTCACTCTGTCACCCAGGCTGGAGTACAGTGGCGTGATCTCAGCTCACTGCAAGCTCCGCCTCCCGGGGTTCACGCCATTCTCCTGCCTCAGCCTCCCGAGTAGCTGGGACTACAGGTGCCCGCCACCATGCCCAGCTAATTTTTTTTTGTATTTTCAGTGGAGACGGGGTTTCACTGTGTTAGCCAGGATGGTCTCGATCTCCTGACCTCATGATCCACCCACCTTGGCCTCCCAAAGTGCTGGGATTACAGGCGTGAGCCACCGCGCCCGGCCAATGGGGACCAAATTTTAACATGAATTTTGATGGGTGCAAACAAACCATATCCAACTGCAGCAGGCTACTTCAAGACTTTTTGTTTCATGCACCCATAATTCTATCACCACCACCACCACCACCATCATCTCCGTTAAATCTTTTTCTTCATTTCTTCTTTTTTCTCCCTTGAATAAACTAGTTGGAGCTGGATTTTCTGTCACTTTCAAAAGACAGAGAGACTTTTAACTGATATAGAGACTGTTAACTGATATAGACATCAAAAATATGTCTTCTCACTCTAACTGTAGTGTTCCTACTGATAAACCACAGCTGACAAATTATGGTCTGAGTTTTGACATTGAAGGGCTAGATTTTTGTGTTGTGTGTAGAGCACAGGGGATTCTTAGAACATCAATAGTATGTGCACCCATCTCTGATCATGCTAACCTCAGTGAATTGAAATGATTTATCTGTGCATGTGAGCTGAATGAACATGCAGGACTGTTCATTCAACCCGAACATTCATCTTTGCATCCTTAGGGCCTAACAAAGTGTGTGGTGTAAATTAGATGCCTAATATACATTTGCTGAACAGGAGAGAACGGATGCAATTTCACTGCGTGAAATGATCATTGATGTTTAAGATGGTTAGAATTGTGCTTTTATGACCCATTCTCTTGATAGCTATGATTTGTCTGAAGCTGAAGCCCTCAGGAAGGAATGCAACACCCTCCGACCCCCTGAAATTGCAGCACTGTTCCTATGGGAAAATAGAGTCCAGCGTAAGACAATATGCTCCATGATTAGTGATGTTCCAGAATGCCTGGTGATGGAAAACAAGGACTGCCTATAATAGAATTGCTCTTTAGTCATTCAGAGAGACTCATTTAATCAAAGCCTGCTAGCATAAACTGCTGCTTTACAGCATGAGGCCCTTCTGGAAGAAAATTAACTCTTGCATCTCCCCAGAGCCCCAGTTCAGCATATTTCCAATCAATATTTGCTCCGTAAGCACTGTGTGTACAGGACTACCCACTTTATTTTACTTATTTCTTAATCTAGATGCCCACTGACTTTCCCAGAAGAAACCAGGAAACCACATACTTAACACTCCCCAGAAATCAAAACGCTATGTCTTGTTGCTGTCAGTACACTGGTTTTCAGCCCTGCACGATTTCTTAAACTAATTTCAGAAAAGACATTTTGTACACACACCTTTCCCTACAGATTAGTTACAAATACAATGAATATGAATAGATAAATGAATGAACAAATAAATTTAGGGCACTACCAATGTGATTGAAAGTTGACATTTCAAACCCTTCTGGCCTTATAAAATCTTAAGAGTGACTTCTATTACTGAATGTGGTCATGATCCTAGGGCCCAGAACATAATTCCCCAAAATATGGAACTTTGGCAATTGAGAATATTGCAGAAGCAGAAGCAGAAGAAGCAGCAAGAATGCCACTATGACCTCCTCCTGCCATTCTCCCCGAGCCATGGTCATAAAGGAATTCTCTGACCTACCTCTCCAGAGAGAAGGTTGTAATACCCTCATTCCAGAGGGGTCCTGCCCTAGATCTGAAGGCCAGCGAGAATCTAAACAAACAGCCTTGCTATATCCTCACCCCACCTCCAGTTTATTACCAATGGACCATATCCCTTTCTGTCCAATCACCCTTCTATGTAACTGTCCATTCCTCATTGAACCTCTGCATAAAGCCACAGTTTTCCCTGGGTCTTTGGATTTTTATTTCTGAAGGCTCCCGTGTCATGTAAAACCTTGGTTAAATAAATTCGTTATGCTTTTCTCTTGTTAATCTGTCTTTTTTTATAGGGGTGTCAGCCATGAACCATGCAGAAAGTGAGGAAAAGATATTCCTTTCTCTCCCCTACAATGACATTGATGATCAGACAAGAACCACGCAAGGTGCTTTTCATGCATTCACTTCCTCCATCCTCAGGACTGCTTGATGTGTCATCATTACGTCCATTCCATGTGTGTGGACATCAAGAGGCTACACATCCTAGACAACTGCACAGCTGATTGGTAGCAGGGTGTGGACTTGGACTCAGACCCTGTGAACCCACATTAACATTCACTTAATCATTTCGCTTTCCTCACTCCAGGGGATCTGACCCAAGTCCAAAAGTCTGTAAGTGCAACGTCTGACTGAGGGATCCAGCTCTGAACCTACCTCCCCAGTGTTTGAAACCTAGTTCCACCATATATTAGTCTGTTTTCATGCTGCTGATAAAGACATAGCCAAGACTGGGTAATTTATAAAGAAAAAGAGGTTTAATGGACTCACAGTTCCACGTGGCTGGGGAGGCCTCACAATCATGGCAGAAGGTGAAAGGCACGTCTTACATGGTGTCAGACAAGACAGAAAATGAGAGCTAAGTGAAAGCAGCTACCCCTTATAATACCACCAGATCTCATGAGACTTATTCACTACCATGAGAACAGTATGGAGGAAATCGCCCCCATGATTCCATTATCTCCCACTGGGTCCCTCCCACAGCATGTGGGAATTATGGGAGCTACAACTCAAGATGAGATTTGAATTGCCAAACCATAACACACCATCACTGCAGAACTGAACTAAGGGGATGTACTAGCTTCCAAGGGCTGCTATAACAAATGACCACAAATACAGAGGCTTAACATAATGCGGATTGACTCCTTTATAGTTCTGGAGGTCAGATGCCTGAAATCAAGGTGTTGGCCAGGCTGGTTCTTTCTGGAGGCTTCAGGGGAGAATCCATTGCCTTGCTTTTTTCAGTTTTAGAGGCTTCCATGTTCCTTGGCACCTGGCCCCTTCCTCAAATCCATCAAATCTCCAGTTCCATGACCACATCTCCTACTTCTGACACCAAATCTCCCTCTGCCCCTCTCTCCTGTGTAATTACATGGGACCCATCAGATTAGTCTCATCTGAAGGTCCTCAACTTAATCACATCTTCAAAGACTCTGTTGCCATGTAACCTATATATTGACAAGCTATAGATTCCGGATACAGGCATGTTTGGGGTGAGGGTGGGAGTGGGAGTGGGAGGTACTATTCAGCCCACCACAGAAAGTAATGTAAGTTACCTAAATTTTGCTGGGACTCAGCTTCAAGATCCATCAAATGGTGATGATATTTTTTTTGCCTACCCTTAGCATTAGGAGAATCAAGTTGGTTAAATTGAAACAAGCTCTAGGTAAATCCCTTTGAAGAAGCTGGTACATATTTATCTATTAACAAATGTGAGGTATTAGTACTCAGATTACTGGTTCAAAGGGTCTAAAGGTAGATATAATACTTAAACGAAAAGGGGTGAGTCGGAGGGTCTGAGGCATGTCTACAGATAAAGGGGGTGAGGGAGACGGAGAAGCCAGGGCCATTCAGTGGGGAAAACATTAGCCGCCTGCTGTTCCTACAGTTCTCTGGGATGGCAACTGCCGACTCCTGAGTGGGGTGGACCCACGGGAGCATATTTAAGGGCGTCAAGCTGCTTCATTGCCTGATGTTAGAATAGCACTGGACAATAAATACTAAATGAAATTTTCCTTCCCCATGCAAAATTCAATCCACATCTTCTCATAAATCCTGCCTCAGGATTCTGATACAATTTCTTAGGCTCATAACCCCATCTCAAGGTCATTCCGAAATTAGTTTGGAGGTAGTCTTCTATGTGGCAGGCATGGTTGAATAAGGAACAAGGAGAAATTATGCTTGGCTTCTTTCTGATGATACTTATGCTGTAAAAGAAAATCCGACTTCTAATACCATCCACTGCCTTGAAACTTGTCGGTGTCCTTAGTTTATTTGTATTATTTTAATATACAGCCTAAGATTATTGTACAATAGAATGGATTCATTCTAATTTACCTGGCAAAAAGATAGTCACTTAAATGCCAACACAAAAATGTATTGATGAATATAACTACAAGATCATCACAAGGCAATAACTTTCAAAGAAAGTTTTTTTTTCCCCCTAAGGAGGATAAACAATTTCATTTTCTAATACCTTGACAGTTCCCTTCATGTTAACCTCAATTTCATACTTGAAGGAAATGCATAGTTTTTCTGTTGTGAGTTTATAAGCACAATAGAAGAATCAAAACCCCTGCATATATTTTTCTAATTAATAAAACTAAAGCATGCTTATTGCAGAAGATTTGGCAAGTGTCAACAAATGAAAGAATCAGACTCTAAGATCATGAGAACATACACTTTCTGTTTTGTTTGCCTTTGCTGTCCTCCTATACAGTACAGTGCCTAGCACACAGTAGGTTCTCAAAATTTTATGGTTTGAATTCAGGAGGAGATAAATATCAGTCATAATTTCACTGTTATTAAAATTGTGTTCTATTTCACTTTTAGCCTGTTGACTATATTGTGTGTGTATATATGTGTATATATATACACACATATATGTGTGTATATATGTATATACATATATATATGTGTATATATGTATATATATATGTATCTATATATAAAAATATGCACATATACATTTTGGTTATTAACAAAATCAGGTTGCTACTCTATACATTTTATTTCATGCCTTTTTTAACATACCAGTAAATTGAGAGCATTTCCTCATGCCAATAAATCTTTTAAAACACAATTTTGTCAGCTCTGTTACATTTTGCTTGTGAAACTGCTATAGTTATTTAATCATGCCTCTATTCCTATCACTTAAGGATTCTAATTTTTTCTATTATCAATAACAATGTGAACAGCGTGCTTAGGTATAATACTCCTGATTATTTACTTAAGATAAATCCTAAAACGCAGAAACAACAGGTTATTAAAAATTTTAATGAATGTTGGCACACACTGACATATTGGTTTTCTATACAGGAAATTCTTTGAAGCTTTCTGTTCGTTACAATTCCATTCATGTGAAGTTTGAATAGAATATGCTTTCCCAGTTACAGCCCAAGGAGGTTTTGGCTTTTACATGCTAAAGATACTTTTTCCCTTTAATTATGTCTTATCTATTTTAAGAAATCTGAGCTCCTTTTAAGGAAGAGGTTATCAGTCTGGTGTGGATGGAGTTAGAATTCAGGGCTCTATGAACTTGGCTGGGAAAAAACAGCCTTTATTTTTCCTACCCTGGAACTGAAATTTAGCACATCCTTCAATGTTGAACCTCAGTGACTACCAGAGTAGCTATGACTTTTCACCAACAGAAGCCGCAGCGATCTTCATAGTCTATTGGATTTGTAAAAGATATTTCAAAATGTACCCTGCCCTGAACACTTACTTGAAATCACAGTAGTTATTACACACGCTGCTAGGCTTTGTTTTCAGAGTTTTATTAAGGAAGCTCATAAAATACCTTATCACAATTTAGAAAATGTTTTGAAAGCCGCATTTCAATATAGCTGCATTCCTCAGGATTCCTAAGAATTTTATTTTAGGAAATTAAAAACATTATTCTGAGGAAAGATTCATAAATGTCACAGAATTGTCAAAGCAATCTATGACACCAAAAACAGATAATAATGGTTTTTTTTTTTTTTCTTTGAGATGGAGTCTTACTCTGTGGCCCAGGCTGGAGTCCAGTGGTGCAATCTTGGCTCACTGCAACCTCCGCCTCCTGGGTTTAAGCAATTCTCCTGCCTCAGCCTCCTGAGTAGCTGGGATTACAGGTGCCCACCACCATGCCCAGCTACTTTTTGTATTTTTAGTATAGACAGGGTTTTACCATGTTGACTAGGCTGGTCTCCAACTCCTGACCTCAGGTGATCTGCCTGCCTCTGCCTCCCAAAGTTATGAGATTACAGGCGTGAGCCACCATGCCTGGCCAAGAATGCTTGTTTTAAAGGTATCAAGGAAACAATCAGGAGAAAACATAAATTTCCCATATAAAATACATTTTGCAACTTGTAAAGGGCTCTAGGAATATGATGTATGTGCACATATATGTATAGATAGATAAGTATTTTGTACAGTACTGTTTTTGTTAGTGTGGGGCATCTGTCACCATAGGTATGCAAGACAGTGTTCGGTGAGGCCTAACTTGATTTTTGGTGGGTGTTCAAGCAGAACAGACATTAAATAATCTTAGGGCCTCCCAACTCCCCTACTCTTTCCAGCTGTGGGTTTAGCTGGAGAGAATAATACATAGTGAAATGCTTAATACCATGACATCTTGCTTTCAATCCGTTGATTCTCTAAGGAGAAAGGCTTACTCTGGGGTGCATATGTCTCTAATCCTTCTGTAAGACCTCCCAACTATCTGTTCTAACACAGAAGAAAAAGCCCCTGGAACTGGTTGCAATCAATAGTCTCCACACAGAATTCATTAGTAGGGACTCCTTTCATCATTTGATTTTCACAATTAACTTCTAAATCCACATTATCCTAGTTTTTCCATTTTTGATAACTTCCCTTTGGAATAAATTTACTTGAATTCAAAAGTAAAAGGAGTTAAGGAGCATGTAAGTGACCTTGCAAGTTTGACGTAGACACGATAAATATTGTGAAAATACTGTTATTGTCAGAGTCTCAGGAAACCTGGACCAAGCTTCACCATTTTTATACCTTAAGCCCTCCAACTTTTTAATGATTTCAGGTAAAAGAATGACCAAGGCATGCCACGATTAAGCTGTACATGTTGAGATCATCTCTGTGTCTTGATATTAAAAACCAAATCCAATCATTCTCTCCCATCAGTGCTTTCAGACACCCACATGGTCTCATTTCTTTACAAGACCTTCGCACAGGTTTTCTGCCTGTAGATCTGCTATAATAAGGACCTATAGACCAAACAAAATGTTGCTCTCATCCACGTTACACTTGCCTCCAGGAGTGAGTAATCAAAACCACATTTAGCAAGTTTCCCAGACTTTGAGAGTTGTTCAAAAACAATGCTGAGTAATTATAGACAAAAAACACCCAGTGACTGAAATTGATATTGACTGAACTGAGGAGATACTTTCTTATATTTACACAGTCCCAGTTGGTGTCTCTTGCAGACTTTGAATTTGATCCTGATACAATTACGTCACACGTTGGTATTCTGTCCACAAAACAGAAACCCATTTTACTCTGTAGGATTTTCGAATTCAGGTTATAGGAAAGGGGTCACTGGTCTTGTGATATGAGTTGAATTTACCCCCAGCATCTCTTTTCTATGGTAGAAAAACTGGATCTACCTTTAAGACAAAAGATTAAGTATCTAGAACTACCTGCATTTATTAATTGGAATCATTTGTCTAAAGAAATAAACCTCTTCAAAATAGCGAGGTGAAAAAGCTTTTAATGCTACCCCTGATTAGAATGGCTGGTGAACGGATCATTTATTTCTTCTACTGCTGATCACAGAGCTTTTAAATGGAAGTTAAGTGTTCCTTTTAGAAAAAGTTCTAAAAGGAAAAGAGCAAGTTTATATAGAAAATAAAAAGAAAATAAAAGAGCAGTTGAGAAAGAATTAGGTAACCAGGTACTTCGTAACTTAGTGGGTCCCATTGAGAAGTTGAAAATCTATCAATTTAAAATGCGATCTAGAAACTGAATATCAATGAAATCATAAACATGTCCTCTTGTGTCTGGCTTCCTTCAGCGTCACACTTCAGGGCTTATCTATGTTTTCTCAACGCTTCTGTAGCTTGTTCTTTTTCATTGCTGAGTAGTATTCTGCTGCTTAAATGCACCACAGTTATTTATCCCTCACCAGATGGCAGATATTTGGGTTATTCACAGTTTGGGCTATTATGGAAACAGCAAAATTATAGACAGTAGAGACCATTGATTGCCTAGAATTGGGATAGAAATAAAAACTTCATGCAAATGGGTAAAAGCTGATTTTTTTTTTTTCTGGTGATGGAAAACCGGGTTGCAGTGATGGCTGAACAACCAAAGACATCTTCTAAAACTAATTTAACTGTGTGCCTAAAATAGGTCAATTTGACAGTATGTAATTTATAACACAAGAGCTTAACAAAAGTTCTAAGTAGGAATCTAAAGTCATATGCCCGTATTGCCAGTTTCTCTAACTGATGTCAGTTAGTCACCAGGGTTAAAGGACTAAGAAGTCACCAAAGAAAGTTCTTACACTGATTGACACACATCATGGCAGGTGAAAACTGTCAGAAGAAAGTTGCTTTTAGAAATGATAGAAACCAAACTGTATATATTAATACTTAAAAAATAAGACATCTTGTCCATGAGAAACAACACTTAGAATGAAATTTTTAGGACATAAGAAAGAAGATGATACTTTGCACCAGTTGGACTGTAAATAAAGCTTCTTCAGATGGATCCTATAATTTTTCTTTCATTTCTTTTTTTAATGTTCCATGAAATACTATTATCTTTCTAAACTGTTCCCCAGGCCTTCAAGCCACAGATCACCCACACACAGCATTTGTTCCATCAAGCTAAACACACCAGGGGAACCTGGAGGTTTCGGCAAGTTTGATAAAATACTCACGGTAAAGGGTTGTCATGGAGCATGAAGGGACAGACCCGAGAACGTGTGGCCCACACAGTTAAGTGATCAAAGGAAATGGCTGTCGCAAAGAGCACTCCCTCATCATCAAAAACATCGAAGACTAGTTCGGAGAGATGCAGAAATCTATTCACTTGTTGACAATGAACACCCATCAGAAACAGTGACTGCAAATGTTCATGATCCTTAACAAATAAAAAAATACTTTTAGATTTTACAGTGTGTGTATATATATTACTAATACATAGGTAAGTATAGATATTGGTATGGATAAGATATAGATATAAATATGGATCTATAGATATAGACAAAGCTATACAGATTAGATATATATGTAGACATAGATTAGATATATATGTAGACATAGATTAGATATATATATACATAGATATAGAAAAATAGATGTATGTAGACATAGATATAGATACAGACATAGAAATTTTTTTCTCTGTAGGACTGCTACTGATGGTTTCCATGCTCAGAGAGGACACTAAGGGCTGCACATGTGTGCATGCACACGCACGTGCACACACACACAGACACACACTTATTGAAGCTGCAAGTTCAGACATGTACATGAAGACAGATAGCAGTACATGGTTTTCTACATGGAATGTCGTGTGTCATTTTAGATATTTCTGCCACTGCAGATGTTTTTGGTAGTTCCATTGAAATGGGAGCTTTCTCTTTCCTTGAAGCAACATCTAGTGGCCTTCGTAGGACTCTGAAATCACAAACCGACAGCAACCAAACATTAGCCATGATCTACAACCCCTGAGTGTATTGATGAAGCATTTTGATGAACACCAGCAAGTGGCATAATGTAATTATTGTGCTATTAGGTTATTATTTACACCACACGCGTGACTCTTGTAGCTGTAGCAAGAGAAGCAGTCGGTATTTTAGTATTATGGCACTCTGGAGATCCTATCAAAAAGCCACGGCAGCTCCCGCCAGCAAAGACGCGCTGCGGTAACTCAGTGCCGTTACCCATGGAAAGTGGATGTTCAATAATTTAATTCTAAATTTGGTGCTCTACTTGGAAACAGAAGATATTAAATACCAGATATATGTGTATAATAAAAGCAAAGCAATACAAGGGTAAATTAAGGCAAATCTCGCACTCCCTCATGCTACTGTATAATGAGATTGAATAAGTGTCAGGAAGTGGTGAGTGAGTCAGCCTGAAGTCTGATTTCACAGAGAATGGGGTCCATCATTCCCCTTGACTGCCAGGCCATATGTTTGAATTACTGCTGCCTCCTGGCTGAGTCTAAATGTTTCTCAAGGAGGCAATGTAGATAAGCTTACATTTACTGGGACAAATCTCAGTGCTATCTTAGGAAGATTCTAAGCTCTATTCCCCACAATGTCCAGAAAATATCTTTGCATACTTCACCTGAACTTGCATTTCTCAAACACTGGCTTTTCAAGAAACAGCCATGTCCTTATCCCATCTATACCTGTATTAACTCAGTATTTTTCTCTAAAACAACACATTGCCATGGGAGTTCTCTTCATAATTACATGAGCGGTAACATATTGTACATACTACTATTCAAGATCTTCTCCCCGTTCAACATTACAGTTTCAGGTTAATTTCTTGCTGATATACACAGATCAATGGCATCCCTCATAATTGCTGCATAAAATTCTATTACGTGAACACAACTTTTTAAAATTAATTCACATCTTGATGGGCATTTAGGCTGTTTTTAACTGTCTGCTATTACCAAAAAGCTGCTGCAATTACAGCCCTGTATCCATCTCTCCAGATTGATGGCTAAGCTTTTATCTAGAGCATATATTTCTAGAACTATAATTTCAGGGTCATAGGATGCACGTTTTAAATCTTATTAGCCAGATACTGACAAATATATCTCTAAAGTGGAAGAACCGTTTTACAAATCCCCAGGAGGGTATAAGAGTTCTCTGTTCTTCCGGGAGGCAGAAGTTGCAGTGAGCGGAGATCGTGCCACTGAACTCCAGCCTGGCGACAGAGTGAGACTCCATCTCAAAAGAAAAGAGTTCTCTGTTGTCCCTCATCCTCAGAAAAATATTTTATTATTTTCATTTTTTTTTCTTGTTTTTTTTTTTTTTTTTTTTTTTTGAGACGGAGTCTCACTGTCTCCAGGCTGGACTGTCGCCAGGCTGGACTGCAGTGGCGCAATCTTGGCTCACTGCAACCTCTGCCTCCTGGGTTCAAGTGACTCCCCTGCTTCAGCCTCCTGTGTAGCTGGGACTACAGGCGCCTGCCACCACACCCAGCTAATTTTTTTGTATTTTAGTAGAGATGGGGCTTCACCATGTTGGCCAGGATGGTCGCAATCTCCTGACTTCGTGATCTGCCCGCCTTGGCTTCCGAAAGTGCTGAGATTACAGGCATGAGCCACGGTGCCCAGCTGGTTTGTTTTTTTTTTTTTTTGATAATATAATTAATAGAAATGATATCTGTAGTTCTGAAAACAACATCTTGGTCTGTTGTATCCCTAATGCATAAGTTATTAAAACAAACTTGAATGGAAATGCTTCTGACAGATTCTAAATTTAAACATAATGGGGAAACTTTGTTATCTTTGATACAGGCTCGATATACAACTAATGTGATTCATCTTGTACTTTGGGAAATTTAAATTTAGACTCTGGAAATAAAAGCATCCTTCATGGTCTAGGAGGACTTGGGCATGTGTGCTGCTTATACTACATGGGTGTTTTAACAATCTAAAAATGATGAAGAGATGGGTTTCTTTTAATGGTTCTGTTGATTATTTCAAAGTGTGTGCGCATGTGTGACTGTATTTGATTCTCACAACAGTCCAGGGAAGGCTGGCATTGTTATGCCAATATTACAGAAGAGGAAGTTGCTTTTCCTCTCTGGTCATCTGCCAGACAGACATCACTGCGACACACAGCATAAAAATGAGAACGAAACATCACATTTTCTGGATCTCACATTTATGTTCTTCCCACTCTCTTTGCAGAATCATCATTCGGATGGTAATAAATACAACTGTGGTAATCCATAGTCAATAGGGAGGATATGGAAACTATTTAAGGCATCATAAACCACAGTTGCCCACGAAAGGAAAGTCACGCCATTTTGATGACTTCATACCACTGTCTCAGGTTTGTTTTTGGTTTGGTGATACTCAGATTCTGGGTCTCAGAAGAGCTGATTGTTTCATTTAGTGGATAACAGCCTGCTGGAAAATTAACAAGCATTTCTTTAAGTTTCTAACATACACAGAACAACTGTTCTGGTACTGTGCTAATGTGAGTTTCCCCACCCTATTATATTGTACCGCACATTTCTAAGGGATCCTAATAAAGTGAAGGAGGTAGTGAGGTACTATGCTTTTTTCATCATCCTATGGAAATCCCACATGTGTATTCTTTACAAGTTGATGAAATAGAGGTTGCTGGTTGCCCCACTCCCCCAGGCTGCTCTTTTTTTTTATTTTTTTCCTCGAGACAAAGTCTTTTGCTCTGTCTCCCAGGCTGAAGTGCAATGGCATGATCTCGGCTCTGCCTCCCAGGTTCAAGCTATTCTCCTGCCTCAGCCTCCTGAGTAGCTGGGATTACAGGCATGCACCACCATGCCCAGCTAATTTTTGTATTTTTAGTAGAGATGGGGTTTCACCATATTGGCCAGGATGGTCTCGAACTCCTGACCTCGTGATCCGCCCACCTCGGCCTCCCAAAGTGCTGGGATTACAGGCATGAGCCACCACGCCCAGCCTCTTCTTTCTTTAGAACAGAACACTGATTTTGAACTGGGCACACTGCTGGTAATAAATCATGTTTCCTACTTTCCTTTGAAGTATGGTTTGGTCATGTGATTAAGTTCTTATCAATGAGATGCAAGAGAGAGAAATAGGGTTGAAAAGAGCTTCCAGGAAGGTTGCCTAAAAAGAGTCAACCCAGTTAAGAAGACCCTTTTCTGTCACTTTTCTTTTGCCTGCAGTGCTGATGCAATGACTGGTACTCCTAAAGCCATCTTGATCTATGAGGATGTAAGCCCTCCATTCACATGGTGTTGAAGAAAGAAGGGTGCCTGGGACCCTAGTGATACTGGAGAACTGCCATTCCAGCCATGGCCAGCCTTAAGCTTCTTTTATGTGAGAAAGAAAAAACTTCCGTCTTGTTTAAGATATTCCTATTTGTTTCAGAAAACAACCTATTTAAGGCCGGGTATGGTGGCTCATTCCCGTAATCCCAGCACTTTGGTAGGCCAAGGCAGGTAGATTGCTTGGGCTCAGGAGTTTGAGACCAGCCTGGGCAACGGGGCAAAACCCAATCTCTACTATATATACAAAAATTAGCCAGGTGTGGTGGTGCACGCCTGTAATCCCAGCTACTTGGGTGGCTGAGGCAGAAGAATTGCTTGAACCCAGGAGGCAGAGGCTGCAGTGAGCCAAGATCACACCACCGCACTTCAGCTTGGGCAACAGTGTGAGACCTTGTCTCAGGAAACAAAACAAAATGAAACAAAACATTTGTTTTAAAATGAAACGTTATTTACAAAAAAATGTAAAATCAGTATTACAATGAACAAATAGATAATTATGAAAATAGATTAAATTTAGCTATGTACTCTTGCCTATCTATAATGTACCAGCTAAGGATAGAGGCTTTAAAGAGATACTAGCCCTTAAAAGAGATGAACTTCTCTTCAATCAAGTCTTGCTGGAGAACTTAAATAAATGTAAGTTTCTGTCATTCAAGTATATTGAACCTCGTTTCTACGTAACACCTAAAATCATTTACATATCAACCGTGGTAAGCTTTGGGAAACACTTATCTATGGAGAGAACTACAAGGAAATGATAATATGTGGCTTTTGTTACATATTTGTCTAAGTTAACATAGGAGTATAATGAGCAAGATTTTACAAATGCAAAATGCAATTTGATGGACACAGCATAATTGGTTATCCTGCAGGCAATGCTTAGTCAAAACAGATCTGATAGCTGGGATAACATTCATATGTTCATACTGTTATGATCAGATTCTCAGCAACCTAACTTCAAACAGGGAAGGATGCAGTTCAACTTAGATAAGAGATCTTCACTCACTCCTGGTGAGTTCATCACTAGCACAAAAGTGTCTCCTTAATACATAAAATTAAAGCTGTCACAGCGACTTAACATCATTAACGCAACTTCCTGATCCATGGCAAATTATTAGCAATACAAAAACTATGACTCTCAAGCTAATTAAGACTGCTTCTTTTGCATTATGATGATCAGATTCTGACTTTTAAGAATAACTGGAAAACATTCAAAGAGGGTAGGAGGAAATTATAAAGCAAAACAGCTTCTGAAGCAAAACCTACTAATATTATTAAAACATCTACTCTATAATACATTTTCCAATTATCCTTAAGAAAAACACGTCTCATCGCAGTCCTTCACTATCTGTAATCATGGAGCATGATTTATCTTTAATTCTCCAAAGGCAGAAGTAAAATGAAAAGTTTCAAGGCGAGGATAAAAGTTGAATATATGAATGAATACATCATATTTTAAAAATCTCTATTTTAGTTGCAGATGTCTTATGAAATAGGTAATACATGCACACAGCTAAAAAAAAAAAAAAAAAAAAAAAAAAAAACCACAGTTCAAATGGTTCACTGTAAAAAGTAATTTACATTCAGCCTTTTCTCCCAGCTTCCCAGTTCTCTCCAGTAGAAACTGCAGTTGCCAGTCCTTTGTGTAGACTTCTTGGGACATACTCTGCTCACAAAAGTACCCTTCTGTGGGTTTCCCCAAATGCAGCCTCATTATACATGCAGCTATGCACCTTACTTTTTGAACAAGCATACAGAAAACCACTAAATATGTGTGCACACAGATTTGTATTATAATACATATATACTAGAGATATGGTCTAATTCTACAACAAATTATCAAATTGAACAAATATTTATAGACAGCCCATTGTGTGCCAGACACTGCTGTATGAGCTGGAGCATAGCTGGAAAAAGACCTGCTCCCAGAACTACAAGACTTCTGTTCTAGAGTTTCCTCATTAAGCAAAGCCTTCCTAGCTGCTGTGTAAAATCCCTACATCAACACATTTGTCTATCAACAAAACACCCGTAAAATGTACATCTACATGCATGCATGCATTTGCATACCTATTTCACATGTATATGTTCTATATGCATATATAATATGCTGTATGCATGTACACACATATAACATATTATACACATATAACATATTGTGTGTGTGTGTATCTGTATGTGTATCACCTTTTTCCATCATCCAGACCCATAGTATGAGGAAACATATCCTGGCCTCCAGAAGACAAGAAGAAAAAAGATAAAAAAGGAAACAGAAAACTGGCATCAGAATCTACAAAGAGATAAGGAATGGTCTTCATTTAGAATGAAGAATTAGGGCTTTTAAAAGAAGAGCTTTATATTCTATTCAGGGTACTTGTTTCTTAAAGAAGATACTGACACAGATGAAAGAAAAATAAATGGCATACACCATGCATTTCTGCATTTGGATGTGCTCTGAATGTGCTGAGATTCTGGAAGCCCCTGGAACTATAAAAATGCAGCTTACATTTCAATGGGAAGGAGCCACCATTGGGCCACCCATGCTCTCTCTCCAAATCCAGGATGAACTGAACTATTTGTCAGAAATTAACAATAAAAAAGGCATAAATATTTTCTAATGGTTCAACTCCCTCAGCCTCTCATAGACAAGACTACAACTACTGCTTCTACTAATACATAAAAAGAGATGGCAAAAGAAATCACAAGAGAAAATAAAAGTTCACTGGTTGAGATTCTTTCCTCTAAATTTATTCTTTTCTTCTGATAAAGAATAAACACATCTATTCATCCACCCTCTCATCCATCCACTGGTCCATCCATCCATTTGCCCATCAATCTATCCACTCATCCATCCATCTACCCATCCGTCCACCCACATGTCCATCTATCCCAATTTTTGCTAACCACAAAACACAAAAGAAATATTTTATTGAGCTAGCACCTTATTTCCAAATTATATTACTGGTACAGACATGTTTCAATGTGTGTATCTATGAATTCATCCAGTTCACCAGTTTGGCACACTATCACTACATAAGCATATCACTACATACATATCTAAGACTGAACTCAAATATAGATTTTCTCTTTCCCCTCTCATTTGCTGTACAAGCAAATCTTCAAGAATAAAAAGGAAAGGCCCAAACGAGAGCTGCTGATAATCCAAATTCCTAAAAACCAATGTCGAGCAAAGTACAGAAAAGAATCCAGATCAAATCATCCCCACATTGGCTTCAAATGCTCCTTGGCAATAAGCCAAAGAAATCATAATAGTCAGCTGAGATTCCTGAGCTCCCTGCTAAAATAAATAATAAAAAATAAGGATATTTTCCAAACACTGAGCTATGATGTTTAAAAATGTACTCCAGAAATAATGCATGGCATACCGGAATTCATCCTTTCATTATTGTTGAAATTTTCAATAGTATCCTGAGCAAAAAGCAACATACAGGTAACCAAAATATGTGACCAGACTAGGAAATCCCCAGAGCCACAAATGAGATTTCAAGAAAATGCAATAAAATAAGAACTACTGAGTTTCCGAGCCTCCCTCTGCCCACCTGTGAATTGATTGTTTCTAATTTGGTGGCTATCAGAGACAGATTCAGGTTTTAATTTCTCCCTAGAGTGATCCACAATTCCCTGCAATTCTACTGCAGATAGTTCACTGTACCATCAGAAAATGCCTGCCCATGAATACAATCATATGCATGATATTTAAATATACACTGCAAACGTGGAATGCACCCGTGTGAAGAGAGACGTATAGGCTCTGGTTTCTAACACTTGCAAAATGGGCCGTTTCATGAGACGTGCAGAGTTTCAGTTCCTCCAATAACATGGACTCCAACATGACCTCCAACAAAGAGGTCCTGTTGAAGAGGAACATGGTTTGTGGGCCAATTCCATCTGCATGGTGCAGTCCTTGCAGGTGATATGGTGCTCTGCTGGGGTTTTAAGTAGGTCCGCTGTGAATCATAGCCCACCTTTCCCAAATGAAAGATTCCATTCATCTACCTGGAGGCCCTGAGAGAACAGATGACACACACCAAATGCAAACCACAGTGGAAATGGTTGTTAGCAATCTAGGAAAAAAAAAAAAAAAGGGGCCACATTTGCAGCTGATCTGAATATATCGGAGGCCATTTGGGACTCACCTGTTTTCCGAGCCAGCCGCTTTCTTCTGACAAACGATGACAGCTGGTGCATACTTTCCAGTATAATCTGTGCGCTCCTTGACATCCCAAATGGAAGGGCTGCTGGCTCGCACGCCGATGATGTTCACGCCTTTCTTCACCTTTGCCCTGTTGGAGATAGCACGTGTGGGTCTGAGTCAGCTCTGGGGAATCCCCGGGTCATGCTGGTTCTGGGAACACGGGGAGCTTAATTGCTCACTGTTGCCTTGCAGGTGTAAGCTCATGTATACTAGGATTTAAACACAAATTTGCAGTCGCCTTCCAAGCCATCTGCCCTAATTTCTTTCAGTTTTTCCTACCTTTACTAAAGAGCTAGAGATGGTAGACTGACAGCCAGCAAACATTAGTTACAGAAAGAAATAGAATGTCGTTGCACTAGCTTGTATCTTTAAATAAAGCCAAGCCAAACACAAATACAAAACTATCTGAAAACCCTCAGCCTGACCAAACTCAATAGAAAAAGGCAATGAAAATGCAAAAGTAAAGACTGAAATAAGAACGCACATTCATTGAATGTCTCCCAGTGCCAGGCATTGATGGACATTATGTCTATATTTTCTGATCTTCCTAGCAAGGTTCTAAGCCCAAAATGAGGGGGCTGAGGTTCAGATAGGGGAAGGAACAATGATGGCCTCAAGTGATCCACCTGCCTCAGCCTCCTAAAGTGGGAGCTACTGCACCCAGTCCTGTTTGCTTTTTATAATCTTGTCTTCTTACTGTATGCTTTCCATTCCATATGTTCTTTCCAATTCAAGTTTCTAAAAGAAACATAGAATAATGAAACCCCATCTCGACTAAAAATACAAAAATTATTTGAGTGTGGTGGTGTGCCCCTGTAGTCCTAGCTACTTGGGAGGCTGAGGTGGGAGGATCACTTGAGCCTGGGAGGCGGAGGCTGCAGTGAGCTGAGATCAACCCACAGCACTCCAGCTTGGGTGACAAAGTGAGATCCTGCCTCAAAAGAAAAATAATAATAAATAAAATACAAAATAAAATGCAAACAGTTTGATTTTGATTTACAAGCTGGCCTAGAAGTTTGAAAAAGCTAATGTTTCCTGCTGTGTTTTCTCTTAGTCCTTCAGTGGAAAATAGGAAAAGTCTTGAAGCGAAAGTACCAAGGGGAACCTGGAGCACATTGATGGTACCTGGGCAGAAGAGGATGGTGGGGGCGGCCAACTTGGAGTTCCTCCAGACTTGTAATCATTGTGCCTATATAAACATGCAATAAGGCAATGGCGCCAGAGCCTACATCTCAAAATCCCTCTCTGTCATGCCAGAGGAGAAAGTGAGACCATCTTCTGCTGTTAATATTAGGGACAAAAGGCGAGGGGGAGACGACACTTATAGGACCAGGGCTTTGAGAAAAAGCAGGACACGTCTGTCCCTAACACCAAGAACACTATTTCCAATGGAAACAATTTTAAAATGTAGTGTGCAGAAAAGACCTGAGGCTGCAGGCTTGAGACTGCCCTCCTTAGGAAAGCCTGCTGGCAAGGGTGGCCGGGAACTTGGACTTGGGGAGAGTTCCCTCCCTTCTCATGGTCAGAGGGGCTCACGGTGCCTAGACTGGGCAAATGAGGTGGTTTATGCTGGACACTTTGTTGTCTTCTAGGAGCACAGAATTTTGGTACGTGCCAGGCAGAGGGTACCCCCATGAGCAGTCCCCAGTGAAAACCCTGAACTCCTGGGCTCAGGTGAGCTCCTCTGGCAGTGCTGTCCCAGCTATATGCTGGAGGAATTGGAGGAATTAAGCACATCCTGCGTGACCCCACGGGGAGAGGATTCCTGGGAGCGTGAGCCTGGTCTCCTCCCCTGTGCCTTTTCCCTCTGCGGACCAGGCTTTGCATTCCTTGGCTAATACATCGGAGCAGTGATTCTCACCACATGCTGAGTCCTGTGAGTTCTCCTAGCGACTCACTGGACCTGGGGGTGGTCTTAGGAACCCCCAGCACACATACTGATTTGGCGAGTCCACAAAGAGAGAAAGAATTGCTTCTGAGGTGTGGCCCTACTGCAAAAGTTAGCATTTTTAGAAAATGATCATCATGTATAACATTATTTCTACGGGGGAAAATACATGTTTGATGTTTTAAATAATCATTATGCATGCAAACACTTTGAATGCAGTCGTTTAAAAATTGGGAATTGCATGCAGATGCCAAAAAGCCATCTGACCTTTCTAGATACTCAGGTGAGACACTCGGCGAATAGTTATGATTCCTGCCTTGCAGAAACTCATTTAAATTGTAGGCAACCAAGACGTGGTAGCGAACAAAAGTACAATCTGCTGTGGACAGCTACTATTATATTAAGATGAATTCTAAAGGCTGTCCCAATTACCCTGCAGTGGAATTTTATTGAATCAACATTGCTTTAAATAAATAGGTCATCAACCTGGCTGTGACAACCTTTTCATTATACAGGAGATATCAGTACATAGGCCTTTTCTGATACATAATGGGCTTATATTTTTCTGAAATTTTATTCATAAGTAGGCTATTTGGAATTTAGATGATGCTTCTCCAATGAATCCTTTTCAAGTTCTTAAGAAAGGACACAGTGGCTTGTTTAACCCATGAAGTACTCAACACTTGTTGCTAATAATTCTACTGTAGCAAATGAAGCTATAGTCGGTAGCATTTCTGCAAAAATGTTTTTTCCTGGAATTTTATACAGGACACTGGGAATTGTCTTTTAGAGACACAGAACATTTTCACAATAGAACACACATTTCTAGGGCATGTTTTAGATTTCGGAATTGGAGAAGGCATACTCAAGAGGTATCCTTGTGTGTGAATATCAAGTAAAATGTACGTAATAAACTGGATAGTCATTCTTCAGAGAAGTAGACACGGTATTTACTGAACACAGTGTGTATTGGGTTAATAATTTTGAAGCACGAATCTCAGAGCTGTCAGTGGCACCATTTGGAACCATTAAAGTAGTTCCTAGAACACATGCCACTGGGCTCCACTGGGTCTGAACCAAATACTAATTTCTCCCTTTGTTTATGACAACTGAGTTACTTACATTCATTAATGGAAGTTTTATAACCTACTTGTGGTTCAATAAATACAGGTTACACTGACAGCCTCATTACACAGAGATAAACATAGCACTTGATTTCTGAAGATACTTTGCTGTAGATTTATGCTTAATAATATATCTACCATGGTGATGGGGGAAAGCCATAATTTTCCGCATAGTATGCACACACACTGTGATTGGATATCAACAAAACCTGCCTGGGGTTAAGGGTATATTGTGTTTTTAAAACATAATAGAACTGCAGGGACTGTGTATATTTTATATACATATATATATAAATAAATATATAAATATAATGTGTATATACATATATGTATATGTAATGTAGAATATGTATGTATTATAAACACATACACACACATACAGAGTTTCAAGTACAGCATCCAGGGTTCAGAAATGTGGTGCGCAATTATTGCTTTTGCTCCCCATACCCAATCTCTTTCCTGGGTAGCAGCATCTTCATTTTGCTTATATGACCCACCCCCCTGCCATTCTATACCACCATGGCAGACTTGTAAGTCAAGAGTTTCTTCTTCCAACCCTGGACAAGAGGTGGACACATGACCTAAGCCAGTCCAGCTGAAAGATTCTCTCTGGAATATAATCTTGAACAAAGAGACACGGAAAATAAAAAAGGTTGGGGGAAATTCACCCAGCCTTGTGGTCCTGGTACAACTGTCTATTGCTTCCTTCTCTCTGGTTTGCAGGAATTAACACAGCTAACATTTCTGAATCTGGTTCTCAGCCTTTCCTTTAGGCATATAAATTTTCCCCATCCTCCCATCCAGTCCCTTCTTTAACGTAGCCTGACTTATTTATGATCATTTCCAATTATATAACAAGTGAAGGCTAAGATTCAGTGACTTCAAGAACAAGGAAATGTATTTCCTCCTCCTGTAAACATCCATTGCTGGTAACCCAGGTTGTTGGGTGTCTCTGTTCCACTCAATCATTCAGGGATCAAGGCTAAAGGCATCTCTACTGTTTTTAATCTAAAACTTCTACTATCTCTGTGCTCATGACCAACCTAGCCAAGAAAAAGAGGGAAGAGCAGTAGACCAGAGCCAGGGATTTCCTCTTAAGCAGGTGAGGTGGGCACTGCATGCCCAGATTCATTCACCTCCCATTGGAAGAAGCCTAGTCTCATGGCCATACCTGGCTGCAAGAGCAGCGAGTGCTGGGAAGTCAGTTTTTACCTGGACAGTCGTATCCTCACTGTGACCCTGTCACTATGGTGGAAAGAGAGATGGATTTGGATGGAGGATTTGCATCTCCCTCCTCCACAACCACCAGGGGACTCCAAATGATGGGATGTGTCAGCCTCCTAAAGACTATACATTTGAGTTCATTCTCCAAATCACTGTGTACAGAGACTTAGGCTGATGACAACATTGCCCCAGAGAGAAACTCCCTACTTAAGCAATCTTGTCAGTGGAAGTGTTCTTAATATGCAACCTGAATACAGGCATATTCATGTATGAAATTCACACTGGGGCTACTGAACTAATACAAATGCGTGCTATAAAGAACGCATAGAGACAGAAAGCAAAATTGATGATATAAAAGTGGGATAAAGGGGAATTTCAGTGTTTTGTTTGTTGGGAGATTTATTTAAGATTTGTGTGTGCATGTGTGTGTATGTTTGTGTGTGTGTATGTGTGTGTGGTGTTAGAAAAAAATGAAAGAGGCAGAGAGAGCAAAGAGAAAGGAAGAGGGTCGGGGAGAGAAGTTTTGCTATATAGAGTTCAAAGCCCAAGAAGAGAAATTTGGATTGCGTGTAAGTCTCAGGCTATTTGTTTATAATGAACATAGTCCTGTTAGAAACTATTATTGGATAATCAGCTATCCGCAGGCTAATATTGGCTTTAATCAATAACTGACTGTAGAATTCCAGGGAATTGGAGGAAGGAAGATAGGAAGAGATCCAAACTTCTGGACTGCTTCTCTCACTTCTGAAATTAAAGATTTGTCTACATGTTTCTCCCCCAGAGATTCATGTGGCCACATAGTCTCTGAGTAGATCAAATCCTGGTAAAATCTGATATCTCCATTTTTGAGTCCCATATAGGCTCGATCTATGGAACAATACACAGTGTGCACCCACCAAAGGGGGCCACACTCTTACGCATGTAGATTTGGTGATAGCATTCCTCCCAGTTAATTGATGGAAACATGCCCTTTGGGGTCACAGCAAAGCTTTCTTGAATTGCTCCTTGTCTCCTTACTTATTTTCTCTCATTAATAGTGACAGAGCATAAAATAAGCTTCATTTTTTATAGGTCATAGCTATATTAACATATTTTGCAATCACTCTTGGCTTCTAATTTCCAGTTGACCAGAAAAACAAATTTATGACAATGCCACTTTCCACTAAATCAACATGTTGATATAGCACATAACATTTTGCTTATATGATGAACCACTTCCAGCCCGATCTGGACATCTTGTCCCTGCTCTCGCCAGCAGTTACATGGATATGCCTGCTTACAATGCCACTGTCAGTATTTTAGGAATCATGTCCCACTTTTCACTTTGGGAGACACTAGGTCCCTCTTTCCATTACTGGAATATATTTGCTAAGTCTCCTTACTTTGTATCTATTTCACTATAGCCAGTTAAAGACCAACAGTGACGCAGAAGAAAGAGCTAAACCTAAAGTAACAATGTGAATGATATGGTTCCAACTTCTTTGTCATGCACCCCTATCAGTAAAAATATTTTCATATGCGGCTGGGCGCGGTAGCTCACGCCTGTAATCTCAGCCCTTTGGGAGGCCGAGGTGGGCAGATCACCTGAGGCTGGGAGTTCAAGACTAGCCTGACTAAGATGGAGAAACCCTGTCTCTACTAAAAATATAAAACTAGCTGGGTGTGGTAGTATATGCCTGTAATCCCACCCAGCTACTCAGGAGGCTGAGGCGGGAGAATTGCTTGAACCCAGGAGGTGGAGGTTGCAGTGAGCCGAGATTGTGCCACTGCACTCCAGCCTGGGTGACAGAGTGAAACTCTGTCTAAAAAAAAAAAAAAATTTCATATGCAACCTTTATATAGGTTTTCATGTTTATAAACTTTACAGTTGAACCATGGGTTGGACTACTGAAATAATGCGTGCTACAAAACATACATGAAAATGCACATTTTAAATCTTGAGACTAAAAATAATCAGTTGCCAAGTCCTGATTTTAGTTCATCCTCCAATGAATCATTTTACATTCCCCTTAGGATGTGCTCACCCCACGATAAAGGAGACCACTTGAATCCCCTAGACCCTTTAATTCCCAAGAACGGGGTGCATGACACACAGCAGCAGAAGCCATGTTACAAGGAAGCTCAGCTCTAAGTGTTCATATCAATATTCACATGGGGCTTAAATACTCCTGCCAGCTCTAAGTGTTCATACCTTCACTCGTACAAGGGAATCTGTTTTCCCACTGCCCTTCTGGTGGGTAAAGTTAAATTTAGAAGTAAGACCTGTGACTTCAATGCAACCCATTTTTGCTGTCTTGCTAACCGTGAGGCGTTACAAGGGCTCTAAACGGACATAAGGAAGTAGAGAATAGTTCCAGGAGACCAAAGAGAAGAGGAATTGGTTCACAGAAGAAACGGGGAATCTCCACACCCCCACAGGGAGAAGCCAAGAACAGGGAGGCATGGGGGTGTGGCCTCCACTGCACTGAGGGAAAATGATGAGAACAGTTTTCAGTAACTGGTGGATTAATAGAACATTAAAATCCCTAGAAGCAAAGCTCAGCCTGTCATTAATTAGAAAGCACAAAATACTCTAACGTTGACAACTCAAACTGCAGAGTCCTGGCCTCACCTACAGGGCATGCAGGCCAGGCGCCGCCAAAGACAAATCTTGACTTTTATGTGAAATTCCAACATTTGAAGACACTGTCCAGGACAAAAAGACATCTAAAGATTTAAAGCAGAGCGATGTCATCTGTCACTTCTGAGATTTACGTGAGCTGTAAATGAGGAAGTTAAATATCTTCAGAATGAATGAATGCCTGAATCAATGGACGCACACAAAGATATAAGGAAGAAAGCAAAAAAAAAAAAAAAAAAAAAAAAAAAAAAAACACCCGAACTTCCATCACTTCACACCTAAGCTATCCATAATTTAGTCATTCTTATAGTCATTCTTATATATAACTTTATATAAATAGGATCAGCCCGAGGGCTGCCATATGGCCATGCAACTTGTGACTGGCCAACCCCAGGAGGTTTTATTCATATAGAGTGTGATATGAATGCGGCCTCATACAGTGGAGCAGTACACAACCTGCACAGCTGGGCACAGTAGCTGTGATGACAGCAGTCCCACTCTATCCTTGGAGGATACAGTCCAAGACCCCCAGTGGATGTATGAAACCATGTATAGTACTAAACCCTATACATACTATGTTTTTTTCTACACATACCTATGATAAATTAATTTATAAATTAGACACAGGAGGAGATTAACAATAATTAATAATAAAATAGAACAATTATGAAAATATACTGCAATACAAGTTATGGTAATGTGGTCTCTCTCAAAATACCTTCTTGCACTGTATTCACTGTTTTTCTTAGGATAACAATGAGAGGTAATAAAATTTCTGCACAATAAGATGAAGGGAGGTGACTGGCACAGGCCCTGTGATGCAGCGTTCTGCTACTAGTGACCCCTGGCGATAGGTCAGAAGGAGCGTTGGCTACTAGTGACCCCTGGCGATAGGTCAGAAGGAGCGTCCTCTGCTGCAAGTGATCCTGGAGCTGCGAGTCTTGATGTCAACGGCTGGATGTCAGGAGGAGACCATGTCGGTGATAAGGGGGCAGGTATCTCATGCAGGAGCGTTGCGAGTACAGGACAAAGGAATGATTCACGTCCAGAAAGGATGGGGCTGGCGGCACAAGATTTCATCACACTACTCAGAATGGCATGCAATTTAAAACTCGTGAAATGTTTATTTCTGGATTTTTTTTTTTTTTTTTTGAGACAGACTCTTACTCTGTCACCCAGGCTGGAGTGCAGTGGCACGACCTTGGCTCACTGCAACCTCTGCATCCCAGGCTCCAGTAATCCTCCCAGCTCAGCATCCCAAGTAGCTGGGACTACAGGTGTTAGCCACCACATTTGGCTAATTTTTTCTTTTCTTTTTTTTTTTTTTTTTGAGACAGAGTCTCACTCTGTCACCCAGGCTGGAGTGCAGTGGCACGATCTCAGCTCACTGCAAGCTCCACCTCCTGGGTTTACACCATTCTCCTGCTTCAGCCTCCCAAGTAGCTGGGACTACAGGAGCCCGCCACTGGCCAATTTTTTTTATTTTTTGTTTTTCTTTTAGCAGAGATGGGATTTCACCACGTTGCCCAGACTGATCTCAAACTCCTGGGCTCAAGTGATCTGCCTGCCTCAGCCTCCCAAAGTGTTGGGATTACAGGCGTGAGCTACCGTGCCCCGTCTGGAATTTTCCATTTAATGTTTTCGGACCCCAGAAAGCAAAACCTTGGATTAAAGGATACTGCTGTATATTAAACATGCTGCTTTGATCACAGATCATCCTGGTCTCCTTTCTCTACCAGCTCAAGAGACAAAGCAGCTCAAAGCCAGAAACGGGCCAGCCACCTGCCAACTCAGGGGAGTCCAGTGGGGAGAACGACCAAAGGCACAGGGCAAGTGACACGGCCCAGAGGGTGAGCCAAGCGTGGTGTCAAGTCTCCGGCCAGGTTGGCTGCTGGCTTTGGGGACCTCCTGACTCTCCTGGAGTACCTCTGAATCCACCTATTTCACTCCATTAAGCCTAGTCTGTGGGCTTTTTTTTTTTTTTTAATTGCCAGCACCCACAGATGTTCAATGGCTTTTAAAAGCCATCTTAGAGCTACATGCTTTCTGCACATCGTCTTTAGTCTTTCCAAGCAGCTGGTTTCCCTCCTGACAGTCAGTGCATGAGAAGGGTCCCCGAGGCCAGGCGTTCCTACAGGTGCTAGCTAGTTCATGGGAGATGTGGGATGAGTAGAAACAGGGAGAAGGGGCTGCACACCAGCCAGGAGCTGTGCCAGCGCGATGGACAGGGACACCAGCTGTTAGAGGCTCTGAAGTCAATGCCCCTCCCCTACTAAAAATAAGTAAATAATAATCCGTGGCTATAAAGGACTGAAGTGAGTAATTCAAGGAGAGTAAACCAATCTGCCTCTGGGTGTGTTTGTTCGTTCACTGATTCATTCAACAAACATTTTTTTTTTTTTTTTAATTGAGACAGAGTCCTGCTCTGTCACCCAGGCTGGAGTGCACTGGTGTGATCTCCACTCACTGCAACCTCCACCTCCCTGGTTCAAGCAATTCTCCTGCCTCAGTCTCCTGAGTAGCTGGGATTACAGGTGTGTGCCACTACCCCCAGCTAATTTTGTGTATTTTTAGTAGAGATGGGGTTTCACTATGCTGGCCAGGCTGGTCTCGAACTCCTGGCCTCAAGTGATCCACCTGCCACCTTGGCCTCCTAAAGTAATGAGATTACAGGTGTGAGCCACCATGCCAGCCTCATTCAACAAATACTTTAATTTTTTTGCAGAGATGGGGTCTCATTATGCTGCCCAGGCTGGGTCTCAAACTGGCTTCAAGCAACCCTCCTGCCTTGGCCTGCCAAAGTGCTGGGATTCCAGGCATGAGCTATCACTGTGGTCAGCTTCGTTCAACACTTTTTGAGTGCTCCCTCTTTTCAGATACTCTTCACACACTGGATACGGAGGTGAGAAGAAACATACGTTTTCCATTGCCATAGAACTAACATTCTAGTGGGGGAGACAGAACGCATGCATGCACACATTTATTACACTGATAAGTTCCATAAAGAAACAAAGCAAAGCAAGAGGTCAGAGGGCTCAGTGTAAGGAGCGGCTACTTAGAACCACTCACCTTATTTTATTACTCATGTTTCTGAAAAACGGTAAAGCCAGCAAGGAACACACGCAGGCAGGCAGAAGGGAAATACGTAGACATACACAGATGTCTTTTATGCCTGATTTGCCCTCTGCCTAATATGGGACTGGAGAAAGAACTCTCCTTGTTCCTACTGAACACAAACCACCACCCAAAAACAGTCAAGGATGTTATTTAAATATTTTACAAATTGTTATGTGGGAACATTGTCTACGGATTCGTAGGAATCGTTATGACTCCATGCAGACCAGGTTTTCTCATTTGGAAAAACAGAACTTTGATATAGGCTGCACCCCTCAACACACCCTCCCAGAAATGGATGGCTAAATTGGGAGGGGATGGCGAGAGAGGTTAGAGGGACCTGCATTCGTTCATCACCATTTCCAGAAACACAGAACAAACTGTTTGCCTCATTGATACTAAACCGATAAATGACAACACATTCTGAACTGCCCACATGTCAATGATTGGAATGTGGCAGCCTCATTCTTCGCATGTCACTGAGTCTCCCATCATGGGGTCGTCAAATAAACCAGCAGACATGCAAAACCAGAGTCTCGTTCCTGTTGCACATAATGAACCCTAAGCCATGTCAAGTCCTTAACACGGTGTCTGGTAGAAAATCGATTTTAGCTACGATGATGATTATTACTATTATCTTCTTCGTTACATAGGAACCTGGATGCCCTGACTATCTGAATAAAAGGTTACCCTTTTTCCATCTCATCCACGCAATAACTAACCAAAGCCCTGACTCTTCTTGAAAACAAACAAACAAACAAAAACAAAGCAAAACAAAACAAAAAGAAACAAAACATGATCCTTACCTCCAATGGGAGATATCAGATGTGAGCTCAAAGTTCTAATCAGCCTCATAAGTTCCAAATGTAGCCAAGTCAATCATCTCAGCAGAGCCAGCAGGACAAATATTTGCAGACAAGCAGCTCAGGGGGCCTCCCCAGCACCTACTATTTCAGAACACTCAACTAACTTCCATGTTCCCAGGGCTCCACGATTCACAGGGGGCTGAGATGTGTCTAGTTTTCAGGGTTTAGGATAAGACCTAATTTTACTGTCTGTTAACAACCACAACCCCCTAATTTCATTCCATTACATAATTCAACTGAATTGCGATTTTCTCAGCCTTCATGGTTACCAGTGTTTTAGAGAAATTGCTTAAATATACTTCTCTAATTAAAGAAGGCATTCTAAATCAAAAGTGGAACTATGGTTAATAAACCTAAATTCTCAGGGATGTCTTTTGGGAGGTTAATTTTTTTATTAACAATTTTTCATTGAAAAATAGTATAGAAACATTATAAATATTCAAATGGCATGAATGGGGATACAAGAGAAGTTCCTCTTGCTACAGACATCTATCGTCAAACTTCTGAGTTTAGTGGGACATTTTCTAAGAGATTAACATACTTAGATACATGGATTTAAAATATATGTACACCAATGACAACACACTGTACACACAGTTATACTATATATGTATATGTAGGTATATATAATATATATATAATATATACATTATATATAATATATTATATAATATATACATTATATATATTATATAATATATACATTATATATAATATATTATATAATATATACATTATATATAATATATTATATATACATATAACATATAATATATATACATATAACACATAATATTATATATACATATAACACATATTATATATACATATAACATATATTATATATACATATAACATATATTATATATACATATAACATATATTATATATACATATAACATATAATATATATACATATAACATATAACATATATTATATATACATATAACATATAATATATATTGTATATACATATAACATATAACATATAATATATATTGTATATACATATAATATATAATATATAATATATATACAATATATATACAATACATATACTATATATATAATATATATATACACACATGCATATACGTACATGCACACAGTCATGCACTGCACGACGTTTTAGTCATCAATTAACTGCATGTACAATGATGGTCCCATAAGATTATAATATTGTATTTTTATTGTACCTTTTCTATGTTTAGATTTGTTTAGACACACAGATATTTACCATTGTGTTACAGTTACCTATAGTTTCAGAACAGGCACATGCTATATAGGTTTGCAGCCTAGAGCAATAGGCTATACCATACAGTCTAGGTGTGGAGTAGGCTATACCACCTATGTTTGTGTACTCCATGATGTTTGCAAAATGACAATATCACCTAATGACACATTTCTCAGAGTGTACTCCTGTCATTAAGCAATGCATGACAGTAGATTGATAGATAGATGGATAGATGGATAGATGGATAGATGGATAGGTGGATGGATGGATGGATGGACAGATGGACAGATGGATGAATGGGTGGGTGGGTGGATGGATGGATGGATGGATGGATGAGTTGGTGAGTGGGTGGGTGGGTGGGTGGATGGATGGATGAGTGGGTGGGTGGGTGGATGGGTGGATGGATGGATGGATGAGTAGGTGGGTGAGTAAGTGGGTGGGTGGGTAGGTGGGTGGATGGATGGATGGATGGATGGATGAGTGGGTGGGTGGATGAGTGGGTGGATGGATGGATATAAGGATGGATGGATGGATAGATAGATAGATAGATAGATAGATAGATAGATAGATAGATAGATAGATAGATATTCCTCAACTTATGATGGGGTTACATTCTAATAAAACTTACTGTAAGTTGAAAATATCATAATTGAAAATGCATTCTACACTCTACCTAGTGAACATCAGAGCTTAGTCTGGCCTACTGTAAGCATGCCCAGGGTGCTTCTATTAGCTTAAAGTTTGGCAAAATCATCTATAGTGTTGAACGTCTCATATAATTTATTGAAAACTCTATTGAAAGTGAAAAACAGAATGGTGCCATGGGTGGTCCAAGTATGGTTTTCACTGGATGCTTATCACTTTAGCACTATTGTAAAATAATTATAAGTTGAACCACCGTAAGCTAAGGCCATCCGTATAAATATATACATAAAAACATATCTTGGGAATGTATTGATATAAAGCATTTATAGATCCGCTGCATTCTTTTTTCTACACATACTAATTCATTGTGTGCTAGTATTTGAGCAAAATCTGCTTGACTGGTGCCCCCTTGATGGACACAGAGGTGGTTCTTAATGTTTGATACCATAGCAAGTACTTCAGGAAACTGCCATGTCTACACAACTCTGCACACACATATATGTGTAGGATAAATTCTTAAAAAAGGAATTGCCAAGTCAAAAGAGATGCATGTGTTCAATTTGTATAGCACTTGTGAAACTGCCATTCAGAAAGATCCTACCCACGTTTATATCCACTGACAGTGTCTTAAAGTCCTTGTTTTCTTTTTGATCTTTACAATTCTGATGAACACAATTCTGATGAACACAGTATTTCATTAAGTCTGAGTGATATTGAACATTTTTTCACATACTTATCTTTGAATTTTTGTTTTTAAATTAAACATCTGTTCAAATCCTTTGTCCATTTCCCTGTTGCTTTCTTAGTCTTGTTTTTATTGTTTATTAGGAAATTGATTTGTAAGGAAAATCCCTTGGTCCATTTGGAATTTGTTTTAGCATGAAATAAAGATCCTGTATGGTTTTTAAAATCACAATATTTATTAAATGATTCATCCAGTACCTGTTGGCATAAATGCCATTGGTAAAATATACTAAGTTTATTTGTGTTTTTAGGCTTATTTTCTTGGACTATCCACTTGCTTTTATTAATCTGTCTGCCTTCTCATGCACCAGTCCCTAAATGCTTTAAACACAATAGCTTATGACATATTTTAATATCTGGTAGGGCTATTTTCTTCCTATTGCTTCATTTTCAGGAATATCCTAATACCACATATTTCAGTAAGAACCACTTCTGTTAGCACATTTTTAAAGATAACCTTTCAGTTTGCAGAAAGAAAAGAAATGAAGAGAAAAACAAGAGAAAGGAAAAAATAAAAACTCACAGAAGACTATCAAAAGGTGCTACCAGACTTTGGGACAACATTTCTCCTAAAGATTAAAAGTAACACTCATCAGTCAGTTATGTGAGTGACGACCCACATTGGTAGTTCTCTGAGACTATGATAACTGGCAAATGTGTTTTCACAGACTTCGGGGTGACTGAGTCAGAACACCGCACCAGCAACCTCAGGATAGCTTCCTTTACAACAGCCGCATCCCTAAGCGACTTGTGGTTTGCGTTCACTGTATCCACTTTGGGCAACAGCCTTGGCTCAATGCATCCAATGAGGCTGGCCTCTGACAATGATCAGTTTTCTTCTTTCTGGTCACTGTGATTGGGTCCAAACATATTGATGAATCTTGGGAATTTTCCAGGAGTGGCAAGAAAATTATTACCCCCCTCCTTCCCAGCTTCCTCATTCCTGACTTGACTTGGGAGAGTGTGAGATTTGATCTACTGCACCATGAAGAGGCTGAGCATGAAGTCAGCCTATGGGAAGGGAAAAAAATCAAGTCCTACTGGCATTTGGGCCCTGGATTCAACCATTCCTGAAGCAAGATCTATGCCTGTCTTTTGTTACAGGAGACATCCAGTTCTCCGCTAGCCCACTTTTTAAATGTTTTAATCATTTCAAGTTAGAATTTTTTCTTTTATTTTTCATTTATTTTTACTTTTTCTTTTATTATATTTTTAGTATTTATATTTCATTGTGGTAAGAACAGTTAACATGAAATCTATGCCTTCAACACATTTTTAGGTGCACAGTAGAGTACTGCTGACTATAGGCACAGTGCTGTGCTGTGGATCTCTAGAGCTTATGCATCTTGCATAACTGAGACTTCTATGAGTTTAACCATTTTCCGACACCATCAGCTGAAAGCATCCGTTTAGGTGTAGAGAGTTAAGTGTGGTTTCTTGCTGTCTTTACAACTTCTGAGGCTTCTTACACAAGTTCCCATCTTACAGTGAAGTGGGAACAAAATTAAATGTTCATTCAATAGGGTAGTTCCACTCTAGCGAGAACACTTGGTTTAACTCTTCAGGTAAAACCGTCTCTCGGAGCTGCCTCTCTTCTCTCCAGCAAGAGGACCAGGAATATGAGGAGGAACGTGGTCTACATGCAAATCACAGCAGGAGGGACATGTCCAGGTGCCTCTTGGACGTCTGCACTGTCTGTTCTCAGGTTGTCTGAGCTAGCGTGGGGTTCGATCATCACAGGTGCAATGGGGCACTCTGTTAGCATCTTCTGCAGAAGCCAGTGGCTGGGATCCCCTGGGGTTTCATTTGTGTTATGGGATCCTCAAAGTCTGGTTAAGACTTCCACTGGCCTGACTGCCCCCTGTCCCAATGCCCAGTTACTCTGCCCTGCAATCATAACCAACAATGTGCTTATTTTATTTAACAAATGTTTATACAACCCTTGTCATGTACCAAAAAAGCTTCAAACATCCACTTGTTTTTTCTCATATGAATAAAATAACAACTTTGATTCATTCCTGAAACCCTGTTGCTAAATGAAATGCTGTTGAAAATATATGTCTGCATGTGTATATTATTCATGTTAATAGGAAAGATTATGATGGTTTCCATTTCAAATAGGCAGCTCCCTAGACATTAGAAACCTAAGCTATACCTGCATTCTCCTTTAGAGCACGTATATTAACATTGTCAAGCCCCAGTAATTCACAGCAAGTGAGGAGAGGATCCATTGCAAGGTTAGGATTTAAATTAAGAAGAAAGCTCCAAGGCGGGTGGATCACGAGGTCAGGAGTTCGAGACCAGCCTGACCAACATGGCGAAACTCCATCTCTACTAAAAATAAAAAAAATTAGCCAGGCGTGGTAGCGTATGCCTGTAATCCCAGCTACTCAGGAGGCTGAGGCAGGAGAATTGCTTGAACCCGGGAGGTGGAGGTTGCAGTGAGCCGAGATCATGTCACTGTACTCCAGCCTAGGCAACAGAGTGATACTCCGTCTCAAAAAAAAAGAAAAGAAAAAAGCTGTAGACAAGCGTAGCTAGCATTGCAAGGAGAATTTTGGAGACTTCTGAAAGACATCTTTGCAAGCAGCTTAGAACCATCTATTTCCATACAGTTTATTAATAATCTAATTAGGATGTATACAGGTTATGTTAGTTTTCTAGCCTTGCCATAACAAATTCCCACAAACTGGGTGGCATAAAACAAAATAAATTGATTTTCTCACAGTTCAGGAGGCTAGAAATTAGAAATCACTATCTCTCAAGGCCTTGCTTCCTCTGGGGCTCTAGGGAAGAATCCTCTCATTGCTGCCTCCGCTTCTGGTGGCAACCAGCACTCCTTGGCATTCCTCGCCCGGGGCAGCATCACTCTCGTCTCTGCCTCCATGGTTACACAGCTCTCTTCCAGCATGTCTGTGTCTTCACGGGGCCTTCCTTTTTAAATTTTTTCTAGAGGTGGGGTCTCACTCTGTTGCCCAGCCTGGAGTGAATTGGTTCAATCATAGGTCACTGCAGCCTCAAACTCCTGGGCTCAAGCGATCCTCCTGCCTCGGCCTCCCAAGGTGCTGGGATTACAGGAGTGAGCCATGGTGCCTGGCCACGTGGCTTTCTCAAAGGAACACTGGACTTTGGGTTTAGGGCCCACCCTAACTAAGTGTGACCTCATCTGAACCTAATTAAACCTGCAGAGAAGGTCACATTCACAGGTACAAGGGATGAGGGCATTTTCGGGAGCACAGATGAACCCACAACACCGGTCATTTCAGTGGGTTCTCTGCAAACTTCACTGGGCAGCCTTTCATGGATGCCATTTCCACCCAAACACGGTGCACAATTAAAATGTTGTTCTACAGGATGTTCTCCAACTAGAAAGTGTGAGATGAGTAAATTGCTTAAACCTGTAATGTTGAACTAGCACTTCTCATAGTGTGCTTTTGGAGTGAAAAATCAATACCCTACTAAAAGAGTCTTGTCTGAAATCTGGTATAACTTTGCAAGAGTTGTTATGAAAAGAAGTTTTACCCCATGTTACAGATTAAGTTCTCTGCAGCACAGAGAGGTTGAGTAGCTTGCTCCAGGTCACACAGCTAGCGGGCGGCCGACTCCAGGAGCTCTGCTCTTACACACTATGCTGTGCTGTTAGTTTTGGTCACTGGAGGGTCTCTCCTGGCAAACGTGACAATTTGTGCCCTATTTCCCGTCTCTTCATAGGGCGCATGGATCTGAGTACATGGATATCGCCACGCTACAGAGTAGAGTCAGCCTATGCTGATAGGAATTTAGATCCAGCTTCAATAAACCCTGTGTATTTAGTTGTTGCTGAATCACCCTGTGGGGCAATTTCCTTCCAGAACTCAGATTACTTAGAGTGGAGGCCTGGCCTTGGGGTTCCTGCCTATATCCCTCTCCCAGATTAGGGTCTCTGCCCCATCAGGGGCAGGGGAGACACCTCCTTCACTCGGTGCTGGAGGCAGTCCGCAGCACTCTCCTCCCTTCTCTCTTTCCACAGTCCCTCAGGCCTGAATTTATGTCTGCAGAGCTGGGGTTTGATCTTTACCCATCCTGTTCTCCTCCTCCCTGCCCTTAGAGTATAATAAAATCTATTAATGTAATCTGCTAGGTCTCCCTTATGGTCTATTAAAAAGGGAAAGAATAGGAAGATTTTTCAAGAGATCCTCCTCTCAGTCACGCCATAAAATCTGGCTTTCAAGTCAACTTTCCTGCTGAGGATGAAAATCCCATATTGGATATTAGGACCTAGGTAATGGCCTGTTCTTTTTCTCTTCAACTTCCTGCTGTAGAACCAGCTATCCAACATCACAGAAGAGCCTGCTGACACTTGCAGAGCTCCCACCTGAATTTGACACATACCTCTTTGGCTCACATTTCACATGTGGCCTCACCTAACATCAAGGGGGGTGAGGAAGTCAATCCTACCACCCCTTCCCCACCCAGGTGAATGGATGTGTTGGACTGGCCAAGAAGAAAGTGGTTTACTCAGAAATGCAGAAGAGAAAGCACATTTAAGTATTTCAACAAACGACCTCCTTTCTCATTTTACAAACAAGAAAACAGATTATTTAAAAAGCTTCCAAAAACTGGATATCTCCTTAGCTCACCTGAGTAGACTGCCGGACATGTGAAAGAAAGGAGCACCTCTGAAATTTCACATCACTCACTGGGTGAGGTGATTGGTGAGAATTGTATCACCATTTCCTCCAGACACACAGTGCAATTCACTTCCTGATATAGTTTGGCTGTGTCCCCACACAAATCTCATCTTGAATTGTAGCTCCTATAATTTCCACGTGTTGTGGGAGGGACCTGGTGGGAGATAAGTGAATCATGAGGTGATTTCCCCCCTACTGTTCTCGTGGTAGTGAATAAGTCTCATGGGATCTGACGGTTTTGTAAGAGGAAACCCCTTTGGCTTGGTTCTCATTCTTTCTTGCCTGATACCATGTAAGACGTGACTTTACTCCTCCTTTGCCTTCTGCCATGATTGTGAGGCCTCCCCAGCCATGTGGAACTGTGAGTCCATTAAACCTCTTCTTCTTTATAAATTACCCAGTCTCAGGTATGTCTTTATCAGCAGCGTGAGAATGGACTAATCCACTTCCCCACTCCCTTTGACTTTGGGCATGGTCATGTGTTTGGCCAATGAACTGTGAGCTGAAGGCCTGTTTGTCACCTTTGGTGGAAGCTAGAAGGAATAAAGCCTTGTTATGTCATCTTTTCCTTTACCCCTTGTGATCGTAAATGTTCTCAGAGGTGCCCGCTCTGTTAGCTCATGCCCTTGCTGAGGACAATCTAAGCAAGACCTCAGCAAGTCTGTAATGTGTGAGGGAAGTAAACATTGTCGGCCTCAAAACACGAACAGGTTGCTTGTTACTGAGGACTAACCTGGATAAACTGTGTCTTAGGAAAACCTTCTCTGGCTCTCTTTCCTGTTAGGATATAAACACACAAACTAAAAGCTGGAATAAGAATATGTGGATGCTTACCCAGCTCTGATTATATAAGAGACAAATTGACCTGGTTGTCATGAGAAAGATTAATTGAGTAGAACAGATAATTTTCCAGATTCTACAGCAAGCACTGGATGAAAAGGCAGAGGGCACATCTTATTTTTGACAAAGCTAATAATTATTCCATACTGGTATTTTTTTCTGTATTTTTACACTAAAAAACTCTGAAAGAGCAACTTGTGGACTTTGTAACTTCAGGAGCTAAAGGTGAGGAGTAATTCCTCTGCCTTTTCAACTGTAAAATGGGATTTGTCTAACAAGGGATTAATCACTGTGTTCCCCTTCTCTGATTGCCCCTCTGAAATGGTTCTTTCTTCCGTATTTCCCAGCCTCTTGATTGACTCCCAAGCACAATGCTTGGCAGCCCACTCCCGGGCCGCTCCTTTGTTGACATTACATCTTGGCACTTAGCAGCCCACGTGCTCTAATGCGGTGATTTGTCAGAAGCCAGGTGTTCCACTCTGTACAACACTTAAGCAACCATTTCACAGCCATTACCAGTCTGCAGTAATGACACTGGGTGAAAGCTAAGGGCTAAACTGGTTGTAAACTACAAAGAACACCAGGGGAGGTGAAGACAGACACTTTGATAAACAAGAAGGGACAGCTTGTACCTTCTAATTGATCAGTTTAAATCACCACTCAGCTTTCCTCTCACCACTTCCGTCCACTTGGTGTTCAGCAGATATGGCAGATTGTATTTCCAGAGATGACCACAACAGTATATATCTCCTAACCCCTGCACCCTTCCTCCCAACAGGCAGGAGGAGGAGGAAAGCTTGTGCCGGAGATAGAAGTCATGCTATGAGGCTGTGAGTTCTGTTATGAGAGGAAGATCAGCCTCCACCATCCTCTTGTGATATTTGGAGCTCAAAGCCACCACTTAAGAAGCCCAAGGCCGCCATATCGTGAGGAAGGCCCACCACAAAGTAGTGCCATGAGCTAGTCTGAAACCCCAACAGGGGTCACAGGCAAGAGCCAACCTCAACCATTGCACATGTTTGGAGTGGGCCTTCAGAGGATCCCAAGCTTCAGGGGTCTGCCAGCTCCTCCAAGACTTCCTGGCTGAGGCCCCAGCCATTGTGGAGTAGAGGCATCTACCCACTCTTGTCCTTCCCAGTTCCTGATCCACGGAATCCAAGAGCATAAGAAAATGGTGGTTGTTTAGAGCATTAAGTTTGGGTGCTTAGCTATGCAGCGAGCAAAAGTGGAACAACAGTGTTCTGAAGCGAAACTGGAAAATCATTGCCTGCCTGCCCTGGGTCTGCACAGAGGCCAGGCTGGGCTTAGGAGGGCATGTCTCTCTCTTGGGAGTCATTAAATAGCAGCTCAGGGGCTGAATGTGTCCTACAAATATTGTCCCTAATGTAATTTTACTCCATTTTGATCATCTGAGCCAATAATTTAAAATTAAGACATTTGCTTTAAAAAAATTCAGATTTTTGGCTTGTCTTGGAACATAACACAATAACACTTGACCTATCTACTTTAGTATAGCGCCAATCAGTTGGTGCTGCCACCTTTAAACAGTGCCTGATTTCTTCCATCTGTGCCAGCTCCCATGATTCATGGAGCACCTCCAAACACAAACCTCTCTCTCTTCTACACGCCCTGCCTAATTCATTTCATTGTATTACCTGCCTGTCTCACTGAAGGTCATAGAGTTGAGAACCTCTGCTTCTGCCCTTAGAATTCACCAAGGGTCCAAAGTGCTAATGCCTGAGTAACCACAGATTTTAATAGTTTGATTATCATCCCCTGATATTAAAAAATAAAGAGAATAAAGAGAACTCAACACCCTCTGATATTTTGGTTGGGGTGAGGGATACATCACTGGGAATATGACAAGTAGCATATATGGGCAGAAAGGAAGCTGAGTCCTCTTCTGACCAGAAAGTCCTTATACATAGGCGAGGGAAGGGTGTCTCTTGCTCTAAATTCCTTCCTACAAGATCAGAAAAGAGTACTTGTGTTGGGCCTGAGAGTAAATGAATAAGTTGTGTTCAGGAAGAAATATCACAAAGAAATGAGGGAGGTATATCCATGTGCTATCAGGACAACTCCAAGTCAAACCATTTAAATACACTGTATGCAGATCAGCAATTGAAGGATTGAGTTTGCAACAAGAAAGTAACTTTGTAACTGTTTTCTTCCATATTAAAAGCTATCTAACATATTGTCTACCTATGCATTTATGTCTATTATCAATCATCAATCTATTATCTATATATCTAGCTACCTATCTACTTATTATCTATGTACCTAACATCTATCTGTTTATATCCATTATCTATTATCTACCTATACATCTATCATCTACCTATCTACCTAGCATCTATCCATCTACCTACCTACCTAGCGTCTATCCATCTACCTACCTACCTAACATCTATCTGTTTATATCCATTATCTATTATCTACCTATACATCTATCATCTACTTATCTACCTAGCATCTATCCATCTACCTACCTACCTAGCATGTTTATATTCATTATCTATTATCTCTCTACATTATCATCTATTATCTGTCATCTACCTATCTACCTAGCATCTAACTACCTACCTATTATCTATCGATCTATCTATCATCTATCTGTTCACATCCATTATCTATTTTCTATCTATATTATTTATCATCTATTATTTATCCGTCATCTACCTATCTACATAGCATCTATCTACCTAATTGCCTGGTATCTATCCACCTTATCCACCTAGTATTTATCTGTTTACATCCATTACCTATTACCTATCTAATTATCATCTATTACCTATCTGTCATTTACCTATCTACCTAGCATCTATCTAGCTACGTACCTACCTATTACGTATCTATCTAGCACCTATCTACTGGTTTATATCCATTATCTATTATCTATTTATATTGTCTATCATCTACCTATCTATCTATATTTATCAATCAATCATAGCTAGTGACTCACTGTTCTCCAAGTATAAAGTGTCACCTTTTGATCCTGGTATTTAAGATCATCCACAGTCCAGATCCAACAACTACAACATGCATGCCCCAAGTCTGAGTCTCTGGGGCCAAGAAAGGTCACGTTATCATCCGAGCCCCAGCCTTGCTGGTCTGACAGCATCCACCGGAGTAGCTTCAGTTCCTCAACCTTTCAAGGCCAGGCTCTTCCCCTTTTGACACTCCGAGAGTGTTGCACGTTTGCTCCCAAATCTGTCTGAGTCACTGCTTGTGGCTCGTCAGTCAGGCTCCTTGCTGGTCGCTCTCACCACTGCTGCCCCGATGCCCAGCTCTCCACTCTGCCACAGTAGCCCATGGTCCCTGGCTGCGTGAGTCCATCCTGGGGCTACCAGGCTTTGCACCTGTGCTGCTGCTGCCAGGCTCGCCTTTCCCCTGCCCCCTTCCTCTGTGCTGTGTGTGTCTGTGCACTGACAGTTCCACGGTTTCCATATGTAACATTTACCCCATGATAGGCACTCTTTTAGGAAAGATTCAAGGAGAACCTACCACATTGTCACTTGGAAACACTGTTCGTCTGTGCCTTCAGGCAATAAGGCTGACTCAGTGGTGGGATGGAAAATGTTTTGCACCTGGCAGGGAGAGGGAGCATGGCTACAAGCCTGATTTGTAACACCTGCCAATTTCCATGGTGTAAATGTTCCCACCATGACTGTTTTCAAGCTCCCAACATGACACCATTGAATGTGTCATTGGGAAGAGATGCACAAATTGGGCTCCCCTGAGCTCCAGCACACCACAAGCTCTCATCTTCCTTTTATCTCTAAATTTATCACTCTAGAAGGCCTGTCTATTCCACAGTCCTCTTCCATTTTCCAGTTCACTGGTCATGCTATTTATGTTTCATCATGATCATAGACACAACTCAAATTCTTTGCCCATGAGGATCCTCAATCCCTAAGTAAGTTAACGCAAGTGGACTACATGGGAGAAATGTCACTTCCCATGTTTTGCATATGTCCAAAAGCCAGTGCCCATCTCAAAGGAAACTCTCCAAGCTTTCTTTCGGGTCTCTCCACAAATCTTTGATTGCCCTTTAATCAACACTATCTAATTGGTCTTTCCTCAAAATTCTAGATATAGTCCCAATTTCTCCTCAACTAGGTATATGTCGGAATTCCTGTCTTCTCCATACTCCCCTCTGTGTGAATATGTCCTTCCACAGTTTCTATTCCTTAAAACGGTAGTGCTCACGGCTCACACCACTCTTTGGCCACACCAAGCCATGGTCAGAGACCTCATCTGAGGACTGCCCTTTCTCATCTGGCTGGTGGCCTGTGGACTGTGATGACAGCTCAAAATGTTTAATCAGATTTTGTTTCTCCCAATAATTTGAACCAAAAGGCACTAAGTGATGATGCCAGGTGGTGCTGGGTTTCAATATGGAAAATTCATGCAAGCATGACCTAGGATGGACAATCATCTGCAAGTGGAAGAGAAAAGTGGTCGAGAGAGAGAAGCATGGAGCAGAGACACTGAGAGAGAAAGAAAAAGGTGACCCTTGATTCCCGAGGGCATCACAGTTGCTTACTGTGGTTCCATGAGGCCTCACGGTACAGTACTTTATGTTCATGAACAGCCATGTGATTTTCTTCCTTCTTTAGACAACCTTCTCTTCTGAATTTTGTCCACCTATAACCACCTTCTCTCTACTGTCACCTCTTACACAGAGACCTATAACATGGGACCATTAGTTGAATTGGATATTTTCCAGCCAGTGACTCTCCTTTATTGGGAAGATAATCCTGGAGACCTGCTTTCATGGGGAATCACATCAGCTGCTGCAGGAGAGAGGCCAAAGGCTTAGGCACACCAGGTGGGTCAGAGTTGAGTCCAGCTTCCTACAACTTCTCAAAGAGGTGGACTCCAGCTAGACCAGATTCTCCTTCATCAGGCCACAAAATGTTTCTGAAATGCTGACGGCCTGGTGTCCTTTGGTGCTTTCTCCCTGTTTTTGGTGGAGTTCCAGCCGCTTGCATAATTCTCTCCTCTAGCCCTACTGTGGCCTAAAACCTCCAGCCCTCCAAAGAACATAATCTCCCCAGCTATTTTAGCATCTCTCTGTCCTTCCAAGACACCAAATATCCTGCCAATGCTTAGGCTGTCCGTGAAAACAATGACAATAATAGGATTGTAGCACATTGCTAAATTGATTACAATGTCTTCATTTCCACATTGGAAAAGGAAGCTGATTGCACAGAATTTAGTCTCCTTTTTATTAGTACTCAACAGCCCAATGGTATTCACATACAGCTTGCTCCATAACACCAGTGTTGAATGCATGGAAACGTACTTAGCCTACAACAGAACAGATTTGAATTCGAGAATACCCCAATGAAAAAGTAGGTCTGTTTCAGGCAGTACCTTTCACGGAACAAGCCTAAGGTGGGATGACAGTTGGGTCTACAGAAACAGAATTACCCTAGGATGACCCTGCTTGAGCACAGTTGGATTATCTCATAAGCAGAAAAAAAGGTCAGGCTTTATTAACTATACATGTTAAAATAGCTAGGGAAGCAATTACACATTTATTTCAAAGAGTTTCATGTATAAAATGACATTTGAAAGTCACCAGAAGAAGAAAAATCTTTTTGGACCTCCTAAAACTTATTTTGTAGATTATATTTTGTTGTTGGTATTTCAAACTAATTGTCAGGGAAAGATAAGTGTGATATGCTCATCAATGTCCAGGTCTTTTAAACTTTTTTTTTTTTAATTATACTTTAAGTTTTAGGGTACATGTGCACAATGTGCAGTTTAGTTACATATGTATACATGTGCCATGTTGGTGTGCTGCACCCATTAACTCGTCATTTAGCATTAGGTATATCTCCTAATGCTATCCCTCCCCCATCCCCCCACCCCACAACAGGCCCCAGTGTGTGTTGTGCCCCTTCCTGTGTCCATGTGTTCTCATTGTTCAATTCCCACCTACGAGTGAGAACATGCAGTGTTTGGTTTCTTGTCCTTGCAATAGTTTGCTGAGAATGATGGTTTCCAGCTTCATCCATGTCCCTACAAAGGACATGAACTCATCATTTTTTATGGCTGCATAGTATTGTGGTGTATATGTGCCACATTTTCTTAATCCAGTCTATCATTGTTGGACATTTGGGTTGGTTCCAAGTCTTTGCTATTGTGAATAGTGCTGCAATAAACATACATGTGCATGTGTCTTTATAGCAGCATGATTTATAATCCTTTGGGTATATACCCAGTAATGGGATAGCTGGGTCAAATGGTATTTCTAATTCTAGATCCCTGAGGAATCGCCACACTGACTTCCACAATGGTTGAACTAGTTTACAGTCCCACCAACAGTGTAAAAGTGTTCCTATTTCTCCACATCCTCTCCAGCACCTGTTGTTTCCTGACTTTTTAATGATCGCCATTCTAACTGGTGTGAGATGGTATCTCATTGTGGCTTTGATTTGCATTTCTCTGATGGCCAGTGATGATGAGCATTTTTTCATGTGTCTTTTGGCTGCATAAATGTCTTCTTTTGAGAAGTGTCTGTTCATATCCTTCACCCACTTTTTCATGGGGTTGTTCGTTTTTTTCTTGTAAATTTGTTGGAGTTCATTATAGATTCTGGATATTAGCCCTTTGTCAGATGAGTAGGTTGCAAAAATTTTCTCCCATTCTGTAGGTTGCCTGTTCACTCTGATGGTAGTTTCTTTTGCTGTGCAGAAGCTCTTGAGTTTAATTAGATCCCATTTGTCAATTTTGGCTTTTGTTGCCATTGCTTTTGGTGTTTTAGACATGAAGTCCTTGCCCATGCCTATGTCCTGAATGGTATTGCCTAGGTTTTCTTCTAGGGTTTTTATGGTTTCAGGTCTAATATTTAAGTCTTTAATCCATCTTGAATTAATTTTTGTATAAGGTGTAAGGAAGGGATCCAGTTTCAGCTTTCTACATATGGCTAGCCAGTTTTCCCAGCACCATTTATTAAATAGGGAATCCTTTCCCCATTGCTTGTTTTTCTCAGGTTTGTCAAAGATCAGATGGTTGTAGATATGCGGCATTATTTCTGAGGGCTCTATTCTGTTCCATTGGTCTATATCTCTGTTTTGGTACCAGTACCATGCTGTTTTGGTTACTGTAGCCTTGTAGTATAGTTTGAAGTCAGGTAATGTGATGCCTCCAGCTTTGTTCTTTTGGCTTAGGATTGACTTGGCAATGTGGGCTCTTTTTTGGTTCCACGTGAACTTTAAAGTAGTTTTTTCCAATTCTGTGAAGAAAGTCATTGGTAGCTTGATGGGGATGGCATTGAATTTATAAATTACCTTGGGCAGTATGGCCATTTTCACGATATTGATTCTTCCTACCCATGAGCATGGAATGTTCTTCCATTTGTTTGTATCCTCTTTTATTTCATTGAGCAGTGGTTTGTAGTTCTCCTTGAAGAGGTCCTTCACGTCCCTTGTAAGTTGGATTCCTAGGTATTTTATTCTCTTTGAAGCAATTGTGAATGGAAGTTCACTCATGATTTGGCTCTCTGTTTGTCTGTTATTGGTGTATAAGAATGCTTGTGATTTTTGTATATTGATTTTGTATCCTGAGACTTTGCTGAAGTTGCCTATCAGCTTAAGGAGATTTTGGACAGAGACAATGGGGTTTTCTAGATATACAATCATGTCATCTGCAAAGAGGGACAATTTGACTTCCTCTTTTCCTAATTGAATACCCTTGATTTCCTTCTCCTGCCTGATTGCCCTGGCCAGAACTTCCAACACTATGTTGAATAGGAGTGGTGAGAGAGGGCATCCCTGTCTTGTGCCAGTTTTCAAAGGGAATGCTTCCAGTGTTTGCCCATTCAGTATGATATTGGCTGCGGGTTTGTCACAGATAGCTCTTATTATTTTGAGATATGTCCCATCAATGCCTAAGTTATTGAGAGTTTTTAGCATGAAGGGTTGTTGAATTTTGTCAAAGGGCTTTTCTGCATCTATTGAGATAATCATATGGTTTTTGTCATTGGTTCTGTTTATATGCTGGATTACATTTATTGATTTGTGTATGTTGAACCAGCCTTGCATCCCAGGGATGAAGCCCACTTGATCATGGTGGATAAGCTTTTTGATGTGCTGCTGGATTCAGTTTGCCAGTATTTTATTGAGGATTTTTGCGTCGATGTTCTTCAGGGATATTGGTCTAAAATTCTCTTTTTTTGTTGTGTCTCTGCCAGGCTTTGGTATCAGGATGATGCTGGCCTCATAAAATGAGTTAGGGAGGATTCCCTCTTTTTCTGTTGATTGGAATAGTTTCAGAAGGAATGGTACCAGCTCCTCCTTGTACCTCTGGTAGAATTCGGCTGTGAATCCATCTGGTCCTGGACTTTTTTTCGTTGGTAAGCTATTAATTATTGCTTCAATTTCAGAGCCTGTTATTGGTCTATTCAGAGATTCAACTTCTTCCTGGTTTAGTCTTGGGAGGGTGTATGTGTCGAGGAATTTATCCATTTCTTCTAGATTTTCTATTTTATTTGCATAGAGGTGTTTATAGTATTCTCTGATGGTAGTTTGTATTTCTGTGGGATTGGTGGTGATATCCCCTTTATCATTTTTTATGGTGTCTATTTGATTCTTCTCTCTTTTCTTCTTTATTAGTCTTGCTAGCGGTCTATCAATTTTGGTGATCTTTTCAAAAAACGAGCTCCTGGATTCATTGATTTTTTGAAGGGATTTTTGTGTCTCTACTTCCTTCACTTCTGCTCTGATCTTAGTTATTTCTTGCCTTCTGCTAGCTTTTGAATGTGTTTGCTCTTGCTTCTGTAGTTCTTTTAATTGTGATGTTAGGGTGTCAATTTTAGATCTTTCCTTCTTTCTCTTGTGGGCATTTAGTGCTATAAATTTCCCTCTACACACTGCTTTGAATGTGTCCCAGAGATTCTGGTATGTTCTGTCTTTGTTCCCGTTGGTTTCAAAGAACATCTTTATTTCTGCCTTCATTTTGTTATGTACCCAGTAGTCATTCAGGAGCAGGTTGTTCAGTTTCCATGTAGTTGAGTGGTTTTGAGTGAGTTTCTTAATCCTGAGTTCTAGTTTGATTGCTCTGTGGTCTGAGAGACAGTTTGTTATAATTTCTGTTCTTTTACATTTGCTGAGGAGTGCTTTACTTCCAACGATGTGGTCTCTAAAGTTCTTAATGTGACTCTGCTAATTCACCACATATCCTTTTATAACCCAAATAAAATAAAAAACAAAAAGTAAAAATAAAGAAAAAACTCATTGATTATATATATTAGTTGGTGAAAAAGTAGTTGTGGTTTTTGCCACTACTTTTCTTGGAGAAAACCGCAATTGCTTTTGCACCAACCTAATATTTAAGTACACAGATTTTCTGACGCTATGGCTTTCATTGTCTGTCTCTCTCTGTTGATAATTTAGGTGCAAATATAGAAAAGTTTAAGAAAGCTGGACATACACATCAAATTTGACATTCTTGGGTGATGGATTACAGGGATTTACGTGTTCCGACTTATGGTTTTTCCATGAAAATGCCAGTTTTCTGTCATGAATGTCCATGAACTAGATACCAACGCAAAGCATGGAACAGGCCACAGGGTGCTCCACACTCCCTTTGCCTTCACTACATGAGTATCAAGGTTGCTTTAATTCAGTTCCGAGGCAGGTGCAAGGTTTTGGGAAGAACAGTCATGCTCTGTTCTGTTTCATTCTCTAACACAAACATTCCGCCGCTTCTTGTCTCACCCAGCAGCTGTCTGTGCGCCAACATTAGAGAAAAAGGTGCTGTTTCTGCCTCTGCCACCATCCCTGCCAGCACCTGCCCACCTGGCACCCGGATCAATCGGCACCGAGCAGAGGCAGGTCCCCAAGACTCTGCTCCATGGGTCCAAGCTGAGCGCAAATCCTAGCACGTCTCTCGCCAGAACACTGGTTCTTTTCATGTCTTCCCCTGGCAATGGGGTGGAGCTTTTTTTTTCCCCCCAGAGGTGTTTTAGTGAGAAGCAGAGGGTTGTCTCAGTGGTGACTGAAAATGGTAGAAAAAACCTCAAATACTAATATAATAGGTTGCCTTCCTTTTAAAGCAGTGAATAGAAATAACTTTGCAATTTTACTTGGAGCTTTTTTATACCTGGTGGTCCAATAACCTAGTTACCTTATTTGCATACATCTGGGAAATCCAGTGTCCAAAACAATAGCCCCTGGTAATGGAAATCTATTTAAATTTCAATTAGTTAAAAGAAAATGAAGTAAATTCAGCTCCTCAGCTGCGCAGCAACATTTTAAGAACTCACAGCCACATGTGGATGGGAGTTCCCATATTAGACGGTGAAGTTAGAGAACACTGCCATCACCGTAGAAAATTCTATTGGACAGAAATGCTCCAGAACAATTTTGACAAAACTTTGTATCCCCAGGCACTTTTTAAAGTTGACATTTAAAATTTTCCCTCCTAAGCTGCAAAGGTTGAAATTTTCAGTATATTGTAACTATTGACATTTTAAAATTAAACTGTTATATCCTTCTTTTAAAAGTATTCAATGGAATCTAAATATCATGGTGATTTGATACCCACCATTATTCACTTTTAAAGAAATATATTGACAACCTCTTCCTTACCAGAGTTAAGTTTTATAGCGGTTTACTTTTTTTAGCTTCCATTTTTATTTTACTTATGCCACAGAATTTTGCTCTAATGTGTTCTATTTTTACATTCAAATATCTTTTATTGATTACTCTGTCATACTTCTCAGCAGCAAAAATATGCATATAGATTCAAATTTATTTTTTATCTGTGCTTATAGGCTCTAAATGTTCACTCATAAATACAGAGAGTATAATGGTGGCTGCCAGGGTGTGGGAAATGAGAGAAATGAGGAGACGTGTTTAAGGTGTCAAGAGGTACAAACTTTCAGTTATAAGATGAACAAGTTATGTCCGGGTGCCATGGCTCACACCTGTAATCCCAACAACTTGGGAAGCTGAAGCGGGAAAATCACTGGAGTCCAGGAGTTCAAGACTAGCCTGGGCAACATAGTGAAGCCCTGTCTCTACAAAAAAAATTAGAAAATTAGCCAGGTGTGGTAAGGCACGCTTGTAGTCCCAGCTACTTGGGAGGCTGAAACAGGAGGACTGCCTAAGCCTTGGAGATGGAGGTTGCAGTGAGCTGTGATCACACCATTGCACTCCAGCCTGAGAAACAGAGCAAAACCTTGACTCAAAAACAAAACAAAACAAAACAAAAGCATGGACAAGTGATGGTTCTGACACTGAGCACGGGTGCTGATGGATGGGTAAATCTGATTGCGACAATGATTACACAACATATGCATATATCAAATCATTACGTTGTATACCCTAGATAGGTACAATCTGTATTTGGCAACTAAATATTTTAAAATAAATAAAGTTCTACACTGAGATTTCATTATAATTATATTCAGTATACACATAAGCAAAAAGACAGCAAAATAGACTATACATTTTAAAGAACAATTACTCAACATAATACAGTGAACCGTTTATCAGAAATGAGTGCTATCAGGAATTGGGTTACATAGTCAGGGTGGTGTATATGCTGAAGTAACAACCCCAACTCTTGCTGGCTTGACAAAGATGCATCATTTGCTCAAATTTGATGTTTATAGGGACAGGCAAGAATCCAGGCTGATGGAACTCATCTTAGGATGTTGCCCTCACTACACATTGCTTTGGAATTTCCCGACCAAATGAAGAGACAGCATGAAAGATCACATTCTGGCTCAGAAATGCTTCTACATGGAAGTGACACACATCATTTGGGCCAAAGCAGGTCACATGGCCACAGCCTACTTCATGTGGTCAGGGAAGGGTCCCATTCCCGTGGGTTTCATCTGGAAAGAAAAACTAAAGCAGCTTTAGAATATTTCAATTAGAGAGTGTTTAAAATGAGGAACTAGAAACCACTGGCGAGCAAGGGGTAAGGATTGGGGGCTACAGGCGACTAGATCAGTTCAGTGGGTGATTTCGAGCGTGGGCTCCTAAGCTGCTGGGAACGTGAGCAATCTCTGTGAAGCCACAGGAAACAGTGACTTTCTGTCTACCTTCCAAAACCTCATGCCTCTCATTGGCAGACTGTAACCCAGGACCACACGGGAAAAGGGAATCTGGGAAAGTCAGGTATAGGGTGCTCTTCTGAAATGCAGAAGAGAATGTAAAGGGAGTGTCAATGACTGATAACTGATGTTCTAGTGCTGAGGCATTCTCCCCTAAGGACACGGGTCCATGGACTGGAGAAGCATTGCATTTACTCCAAGAGCAAGACAGCATAGCCTCAACTGAATCCCTACATTTCAATGTTATAAATGTTGTCCTGAGAAACGCTGAATGGAGTGTACTTTGTCATAGTAATGGCACTCAATTACTGGAACTCCTATGACAAAAACTGTACGGTAATCCATCATCAAGAGTGATGTTTCAAGATCTGACAATATGAACACGTTCTCCTCCTACTTTGTTGAATGCAAAGACTCAGAAATTACATGGATGCCAAAGGAGTTGCTATCCAGTCATTAGAGTAATCCACTTCCTCAAAGACATCAGCATCCCTAAATGTCTTACAGGGCTGTCAGCCCATAAGGTTTTACAACCCAATGCAATCCACCTAGATGAGTGACAAAACGGCTTTACTTATAAAGTAGGTACAAAGGCAAATGTGGAGTTGAGTTCTTTAGGTATTTTTCTTAGGCAGATCAATTTTAGGAAAGAGAATATACAGAAGTAGAGAACTCAGAAAACAGATACTCTTGAAACTATTTACATCCATATATCCTTTGAATGGTTTTGCATAGCAACAGGTATACACATAGCCCAATTTAAGACCTCTGCAATTAGCAAATTTCCTCAGGGGTCTAAAAGGAGACGAGAGGTCTGGTAGATGAACAATCACAGCACAACTCGCCCACACAAACGGGAAGACGCTGGTTATTTTTTCCAGCAGGTACAAAAGCCTGTGAGTCTTACGTACATGTAATATTTTATGTGTGTGAGAGGTTTCATGAATTATTACCATCTAAGAGCATAGATGGTAAATCTCTATTTTAATTTCATTCCTCTTCATCTAACATAGATGTCATGATGTAACCTAGAATTCTTCTTGCTTCCTGAATCAGAAGTGTTTATTAAAAGTCCTTCTACCTTGGGCTCTATGCTAGAATACAATTCCCTCAAAAAGTCAACTTGATAGAATCTTCAATATTAAGCCTGCCTTAATATACTTCAATTTCTTTACAATATTTATCGATGTAAAAATCACAATCATACCCTTGCTTTCTGTCGTGTGAATCTAATCTAAATCCAACCGTCCAAGGAACATGTTCATGGAGAAAATCCCCTGGGAAAACAGGATAGCATGCATATGGAATACAGCTGCTGACCTCCAGTGAAAAGAGTACTGTTCAGGGTAAGGAGGGTTTGGATGGAAAACCAACAGTTGTTGAGGCCAGAACAATGTATGAATGTTAAAGGAAGGCATATTTTAATTCAAAGTGAAAAGTGTAATGCTGACAGCCCTATGGGCAACCACATAAAGTGTGTGGCAATATGTAGATTTCTAGAAGTGGGCTCAACTCTTCATGGGTGGGCACCGAGCAAGACATCCAGGGGTCTTAATGTACATCTTCTTTGAAAACACTTAACATTCAACATGCATCTTCTTTGTGTTTGACACTTGTTTTTTGTTGTAGTTTTTTTTTTCTTTTTTTTTTTTTTTTTCAGACAGGGTCGCACTCTGTCACCCAGGCTGGAGTGCAGTGGCACGATCTCGGCTCACCACAACCTCCACTTCCCAAGCTCAAGTTCTCCTGCCTCAGCCTCCTGAGTAGCTGGGATTACAGGTGTGCACCACCATCACCCAGCTAATTTTTTTGTATTTTTGTTAAAGACAGGGTTTCACCATGTCGGCCATGCTGGTCTTGAACTCCTGACCTAAAATGATCCACCCACCTCAGCCTCCTAAAGTGCTGGGATTACAGGTATGAGCCACTGCACCCAGCCAGCACTTGTTAATTGCTAGAGATATATAAGAAGACAAAATAGTCCTGGTTCATACTCTCAAAGAGCTTAACACCCAGGTAGGAATAAATCAGGCAGGTGAAGGTAGCTTATGCTGTGGTAACAAATACCACCTATAAAACAAACAACAAAAGTTTATCTCCCATTCAGGTACCTGCTCACCAAGGGTGGGTGACATCCTTCTTCAGGGAGAGTCAAGAGTGGCTCTGCCACCAGGAATGCCGCCAGACACCTCCATTGGAGAAATGAAACTTTCATGTTAGTTGTACTGGTGTCTCCCTGTAAGCCACACATCACTTTCACATTTCTTTTTCCTTCCTTAGAGAAAATTATATGAGAATTTCTAGCTTCACAGTGATGGAGAAGTATGAACTACTTCTCTGCCTGGTAGATATTAGTGAATGGTAGCAACAGACTGCAGGGAGACAGGCATTAAACAGATAATTATTGGATGACAGATAATGGAGAGTGCAATGAAGGAAAAGTTAAAGGTGCCATGAGAAAGTAAACTGGGGACTTAATTTGGTTTGCGGGATTCAGGGAATGCCTCTCTGAGAGGTGATACTTATGATGAGATGTAAAAACATGTCTGTAAGAGTCTATGACCTTACCATCCTGAGTCTAACCAGACTCTAACTATCCCTAACTTAGGATAAACAGTCTGAACCACTCATCCAACCAATATGAGAGCTATGCATAGATCCTTCAAATGCCTTGCATGGGAGCCTATGTTTTGAATCCTCCCTGACAGCAAGCACTGCTTTTCACTTGGCAACAGAGACCAATGTAGGTTCTCCAGAACTAATCTCATTCATGGAACGCTAGGCATGGAATCTCAGCTGCTCTTCATAGCAGAGGGCTCAGAGTTTCTTCATGTCACACTAATAGTTTCACTGATTGAAAATCCACAGCAGACAAGAATTGGGAGTCCCTGAGATAGTGCTGGAGCTGGAATAATTTATGGAGAGCAGTCTAGCACAACATAAGTTATTTAAAGCTGCATAATATACCCACAAACTCTTATTAAGGGCTGTGGTTTTCAACTCTATGAGACAGAAACCAGTTATCATTATGCATCACCATGAAAGAAGTTTAAAATTAAATCAATTTGTTTATCTCTGGGTTCTCTGGCCCAATTAACATTTCAGAAAGAGAAACATTCTGTCCAGATAAGAAATCAGCCCTCATCCAAATTGAGATATTAAAAATATAAATCTCAGGAGGTTTTCAGAAATAAATTTAATTATCAAAAGGGCAGAAGACTAGTTAAGGCTCAGCTTATGAATTGTTGCTGCTGTGAGTTAGAGTCAGACTCTTCGGACACTATCCGTTTGAATTGAAGGAAGGTGAAAAGTTTCTATGCAAATTAATTCAGAGCATAAGTGAACTTATCTCCAGAAATAGAAATGCCACTTTATTTTAATGACTGTTGTATTTTCTAAAAACCTTCTTGGGAAACATTTTACAGTGAAACACTGAAATTTTGTATAGAATATACTATGTATTGATTAATTAATTCATAAAATTCATGAAGGACTTGGGCTTCAGCTAAACAAGGATTTTTCCAAAATCCCAGGTATTTGAGTGTGGATAATCCATCTCAGTGGATTTTCATCATTTCACCAGATCCAGGTCATATTTGGGTTCATGTGTTTGCAAAGTGGCAATGTATTTGCAGATTATTCCACAGTAGATTGTAATGGATTTGGGGCACACTCTACTCTTAGTGAAGACCAGAGTGTTGCTGCAGACCAAGTTACCCAGCTGGAACACCATTCCCTACTAGCAAGCAGTTTTCCTTCACATCAGGTTATTAAACAAATCATTTTACAGGTAGATAAGCTATCAACAGAGAACAGATTCAATCAGGGAGGTTGTGAACAAGCCCTGAGTCCCTGCATGGATTCTAGAACCTCATAGAAGGGTATAAATATCTGTACTCTTACAGAAGGAAGACCCAGACTCAAGATCCAGAGATCTGGCATTTACCAGCTCTTTCTCCTGGGATCACAATGTCTCTGAACCTCAATTTTCTAATATGGGAAATGGTAAGAACTTGCTTATCCCAAACAACAGGATCAGCTAAGACTGTGTGTGTGCAAGAACTCAGCCACTGTACTCCTTGCCACTCCCCAAATCACCCATGCCCTCTATGCATATTAAAGGGCCCTTGCTCATGCTATTCCTGGATGTAGAATATCCTTCCAAACTTTGGTCCACGTGGAGAAACCCCATGCTTCCTTTAAGACCCAGTTTAAAGAAAGTCCTCTTGGGAAGGCTTCTCTGATTTAATCTGCTTTGACCAAATCAGATAAGCATCCCCTGTACTCCAGTAGAACTCTGTAGATAATTCTATTATAGCACCCACCACCTTGTGCTGTAATTGATATAACCAAGGCCTAATTTATCATAGGAAACAGCAAGCGCCTTTATCTGTATACTTTTCATCAAGATAGCCCTGGCCTTGTGTGTACTATGTGATCAACAAGTATGTTGATACAATCATCACATTTGCATTTAATTTTTTTTTTTTGAGGCTGGGGGTGCTTTGGTCTATTCCAAACATACATCTGGAATGCTAAAAGTAGGCAGTAGAGAATAACTGCAAGATAAAACTCTCCAAAGTAATGTTTAAACATATTATTCTGTCTTCTCTTGTCCATTTTTATAAAACCTTTAAGATCTTGTTCAAGGGACACAGTGACATAAATTTCTGCTGTTTTAGAAGGCATACAGCTTTAGTTTGTTCTTTTATGTATTTTTGATCCTCAGTGCTCTTGGTTTTGGGTATGTGTGCGCCTGTGCATAGCTGAGGATATAGATGGATATCTTTTCCCATCCCTCTTTCTTTGATCTCCCTCTTAATCTTTCTAAGAGGGGAGAGTGGGAAGACATGCTTAGACACACGGTGTTGGCAGTGTAATCAGGCACTGTGGTCAACCTACGAGGGAAGTGACAAGAGAGATGTGTATGTTTCTGGTAGCTATTTCATTCTGAAAAATCTGAAGTGCATAAAGGCTCCCTCCATATTAAACATCAAAGGTCAAATAAAGTTGTCCTTTTAGGATAGATTCAGGACCCTGAGGGAAGGACAGCCTGGCTGGAAGAAGATCTGGGATTGTGGGGAAGACAAGAGGGAGGGTCAACCCACAGACATTCAACCCATAGACAGACATTCAACCCACAGAGAACACCCATCTGAGATGGAATCTTGTACCCAGTAGTAATATTTAAAAAATACTGAACAATCAATACATTAAGGGACCAATCAGGATGGCCATGAATGCTGACATGGTGGTACTGCATTGTGCCAGATAAATGTTAGCCTTGGGACAGCGTTTGGGGAAAAAGGAAATGATACCAAAGACAGAATCAAACTCCTGGCTGATAGGAAGCAGCTTCTATTTCTGAAGATGGGCAACAGCTACTTTTAAACATTGAAAATATTTCAGGTATAACTAAGACATTTCAGGGTATTTTCATTAATTAGTCCCAAAGTATCAGGCACATGGCAGTTGTAGTGAGCACCTAGCTGACCTGCCTAGGTAATCACTAAACCTTACATAGATGAGAGAACTGATACTCGAAGCTGATGACATGCCTAAAGTCCAGGTGCTAATTAAGGGCAGCTCTGGTCTTAGAATCTAAGTCTCTTTGACTTGTCAAATGTATTAAAACCAGGGATTTTTCTGATATGTCATGTGGCATAGTTCCTGCAAAACACATGGCAGAAAGTTTCTGCATGCTCATAAGATCTGACAGAATTAACAGACTAAAAGGAACGTGATATGACAACCTGGTGCCTTCTGGCAAGGAAATCACTGAATCATCTGGGACAAGGTCATCTTTTCCCTCCTCTTTAAGTACTCTGTGGATGAAGAAGCCCACAGTCTCCTTGGACAGTTATCTTGAGTGTCTGCTATTTTTGCCACTCAACTTTCTTTTACCCTTCTTTCATTAAAGCAATTCACTTGTATTTCTCCAGTGAACACGTCCCTCGGCCATTCTCAAGCCGTGTGGCTTGGCTGGAAATGACCCTACTCTTAATTACAAGTATGTTCTCGATGGCTTAAGTCAGGGATTCTCAATGAAATATCTGTGAACTCCTGGGGGAACCCCAAGATATTTTCAAGGGTTCTGCAAAGTCAAAACTATTTTCACAGTGAAACCAAAAAGTTTTTCACATTTGTCACTGTGCTTCCATTTGTACTGATGGTGCAAAGGCAATGATGGGTACTGTTGTCAGCCTGGCATGACCATGGAAGATAGCGAAACCCAACTGTGCTAGGAATTGGTGTACTGTTGGAGTAGGCAGATGACTAGGTATGAGAAAAGTGGGGAGCCCCTGAGAAAGGAAGGAGGGGAAATACCTATGCAGGAAGAAATGCCCCAAAATGTCCCTTAAGACGCCCAATTACTCACTCCGTGGTTAAACTGTTAGAATGTGGCTAGCCACACGCTGACGAGAAGAAAAATGGGTGACAGGGAAATTCCTAAGAGAAACACAAGTGCAGAAAGTACAGATTTCCCTGCTCTATGCCCTTCCTGGGGTGGCAGCAAGGAGCAACGCCGCCACCAGGTGAGATTCGTATTGATCACCGGCCCCGTGCAGGTGCATCAGCTGACAGTAAAGAAGAATCCCACAAACCTGGTTGGGAACTAGGTGGGACAAAGACGGAAACCTCACACAGAAGCAGGAAACTAGACCTAGACAAAAGCAGGGACTTGAGATAGAGGCAGGGACTTAAGGAAAGAGTTTGACCCAATAAAAACCACAGGAAAGAACTCTAAGGGCTGCTGTCATGTTGATATCTTATTGCTGCAAAGAGCCTGTTGGTCAGTCCTAAGGTGTTGTAAAATTAATGCTCGTCAGCTGTGCCTGAATTCCAAAGGGAGGAGGGTATCATGAGGCAGGTGCAAGCCCCTCTTTCCATTATGGCCTGAACTAGTTTTTCAGGCTACTTTAGAAAGCCCTTGGCTGAGAGGAGGGTGTCCATTCAATGGGTTGGGTGGCTGAGAATTTTATTTTTAGTTTCCAGCAGCCCACTCTGCCTGGTCTTTCAGAGCGAACTGTTTCTTTTAAGCAAACTCTGTTACTACTTAACCCTTGCTACTGCTGCAGCTCCCAGCTGGGTCAGCCCGCTCCTTTCTTGGAGAGGAATCTTATTTCCTTAATAAACTTTTTGCTTGGTTTACTGATTGGTCTCTTGGTTGAATTCTTTCTCCCAAGAAGACTGAGAACCAAGGACCCACACTTCCCAGTGACAGTGTTAGTCATGGAAGCACACTTGCAATGTCAGAAGTGCCAGTTTCGCTTAGGGATGTCCTTGAAGATGCAGTAAACATTATTACTTTTATTAAATATTTGTCTTCGAATGCAAGTATTTTTACTGGTCTGTGACAAAATGCGTATAGCACTATACTGCACACCGAATTCCTATAGGTGTCTTGAAGAAAAGCACTTGGGTGATTGAGTTGCAAGCTAAGTCTGAGTTTTTCATGGAACACCATTTTCACTGAAAAGAATGACTGAGAAATTATGATTATTTTGATTAGGTATTTCACAAAGATTTTCTGAAAAACAAACAAAGTGAGCTAGTCATGTCAAAAAATAATAAACAAATAAACTGTCAATATTTGTTACCAATGACCAAATTACAGGTTGAAGGCAAAAATTAGAATTTTGGAAAACTGGTATCTGCTACTGTGATTTTGAAAGCATCTCAACATTGCAAACCAAAAGTAAAATTCTAAGCCATCTAACCAACTGAATGAACCCCCTCCTCTTAGCCAAGGTCCTTCTAAAGTTAACCTGAAAAACTAGTTCAGGCCATTATAAAAAGAGGGGGGTCAGACGTGCCTCATTATACTCTCCTCCCTTTGGATTTCAGGCAGAAATGACCAGCATTAATATTAAAACAGAGACTGTAAGACTGACAAAACAGACTCTTTGTAGCAATAAGATATCAACATGATAGCAGACTTTGAAAGAAATCAAAGTATTTTACCCGCTAATATATTTCTTGACATATTTTGAAATGGCCTGCAAAGCTGTCTCTGGTGGGGAAAATCTACATTCTGTAGAGAATCCCCTTCCCTTTCCAGGTCTTTTCCTGATTGAGGAGAGAATTAACTAAGAGCCTGACACCATTTTATGTCTGATAAAAAACATTTATAATCTATTTACCTAAGCCTCTAGGCTTCATCTGTCTAGTAAGAACCTTGATTTCTACAACCCCTTATTTTAACTCAGACACTCCTGTCTATGGAGTCCAGATCTTTAGATAATAACTCTTTCAACCAATTGTCAGTCAGAAAATCTTTGAATCTGCCTATGACTTGGAAACTCCCGCTTCAAGTTGTTCCGCCTTTCCAGACCTAACCAATGTACATCTTACATGTATTGACTGACGTCATGTTTCCCTAAAACGTATAAAACCAGCTTGTAGCTGGACTACCTTGGTGACCAGTTCTCAAGATGTCCTGGGGCTATGTCACAGGTCACGGTCCTCATATTTAGCTCAGAATAAATCTCTTCAAATATTTTACAGAATTTGACTCTTTGTCAACAATACTTGCAAGCTTTTCTGATGACATTGGTGCTGATATTTAAAAGAAAATGTCACTTTTTGATATTGTAAAATGAAATGGGTCAACATTTGGAAGTGCAACATCACTAGTGAATCAATATTTTCCAAATTACCAATTCATGATATTATACAATCACATGTGGATACAAAAACCATTCAAAATGCAAGATAGATCAGAAGTTCACTGATAGGATTTTAGAATCCACATTGCAACTAACTGTAAGAAGCCACCACATGACAAGTTTTAGTGTAGCACTAAAAAAGAATATGTGCAATAATCTGAAAAAGCTATTAAAATATTCTCTTTTCCAACTACGTATATATGCGAGGCTGAAGAGTCTACCTATATTGCAATAAAAACAACATTATTGCTACAGAGTGGATGCAAAAGCAGATATGAGAATTTAGCTGGTATCCGCTAAGGACCAGACATTAAAGACATTTACAAAATTGTAAACAGTACCACCTTTCACAGTAATTTTCTTTTGGGGGGGAAATATCATTGTTTTTCATAAAATTACATCCTTTATGTTGCCATTCAATGGCCTTACAATTGCTTTTTAAAATAATTGTATAAATATATATTTTTTAAATTTTCTCAGTTTTTATTTATAATATGGTGCACATCTATAGATATAACCTACATAAACAAATGACTTTGCAGAATCTCCAATAGTTCTAAACAGAATAAAAGGAGCCAAAAAGATTGAGAACCACCGGTTTAAGCCAATCAGCATATCTCCCATATGTCTTGATGTCTGACCACCATAGGTGGTTTAGGGATGGATTGCCATCTGAATAGTGAGCAGTTCAGGAGGGGTTCTGGGCATTTTAAAAAGGAAAAGAGTTTTCATTTCTCTCCCATTCTGTTCACTCTGGCATGAGGTGTCTATTACAGGAGCTCTAAGTGGGGAGATGGAACCTGCTTGGGTGGCAGGAACAGTCTGAGGATACAGCAGCTTCCTGCAAAGGCAGAGTTCCTGCAGGTGTGCTGCTGCAGTGTTGAGTCCAGTCTCCTTAAAGCCACCTCACATTTGGAATTTTAAGTTTCCTAAGGCAGGCATTCCCTTGGCTAGTAAGTCCACTCGAGCAAGTTTTGTCCCTTGCTACCAGACAACTTACACGACAGCCTGGAGGAGATCCTGTCACCCCCTGGTCCATAATCCAATGCACCGACAAACCCAATTCCCTGTGAGTGGAACTAGAGGAGAGTTTTATTTCTTGGGAGCAGACACACCCCAGAGTACTAAGAAACCATTGTTTTATGACACAATTTTCTCTCTGACTGTCTCTTGGGAATTATCTTTTATTATATCAACAGCATTATATGTGAATGCATCTGTTGCTTTCAAAAAATCTCAAATCGAACTATTCTCTTCTGTAAGCAGTCCCACTTGCAAATCTGTGGAGACGCAGGTCATTTTTTAAGAAGTGTGTTTCTGAAACAAAGTGTTTAAGGTCCCTGAAACATATTAAGCAACACAAACTTCTTATGTTTGGTTCACATTCTATATTTCATGCTATCTTATTGGTATCTCCAATTCATTATATTTAATGGTATGTTTGAAGAGAACTTGAATTTGCTTGGTTTTATTGTTTGGTTGGTTCAGCATAAATGAAAACCACATAGGAACACATTTAACCATAGATTTCTACAGTAACTGGAATCATCGGTCAGGAAGCTAAGATGTCAGTATAAATAGGGGCACAATCTCCACTCTTAAAGCAGTGACTCTCAAACCCTGGCATCCATAAGAGTCAACTGGGAGGGATTAAGTCACAGAAGGTTGGGCCCCATCCCTGAGGTTTCTGAGTTAGCAGGCTTGGGGTGAGACAGGAGAATTTGTACATCTAACAAATGCTGCTGGTCCTGGGTCCACACTTTGAGAGCCACTACCCTGGAATATCTTAGTGTGAGATAACATGGTTAGCTGCTGACTACTAAAGCTACTGACAACTGCATTTGGAAAGATTTACAGTAGGTAATGGGGAGAACAGGCATCCTAACCTAATAACCTGATCAATGAGATCTCAAGTGGGCTTACACAATGCTAAAGATCTTCTGACTTAATAGATCAATGTATCTATCATATCACTGCACTACAAGTGCAAAAATGCTCAGGGCAACCAGTAGCTGGAATCAAATTGAAGGTACACTTGGATATCTGGGGAGAGTTTCATTGCACAGGTACAAAAAATGGACAAGAGTTTTCAGGTTGACATTACAGTACTACTCCTGCCACCAGGCTTAGCAAGTATGTAAGTGCCACCATCTCCTTGGATTTGATCTGTAATATAAATACTCATTGAGATCCTATCGCGTGCTAGACTCAGTATGAAGTATGCGGTATAGAGAGGCAAAGGCGAATAAAGGCATTTCTCCTTTGTATTAAGACATTTTAGGATTCAAAGGGGTAAACACAATTTTATTAAAATTTTCACAACCTAATTTGCAAAAGATGTAAGCACAAAATACAAGCACTGCTCAAGGTTACACAGCGTGCCGATTTATGTAACACCCTCAACGCTGACCCTGTAGGCTTTATGAAATGACTCCGCTGAAGCGCCAGCCTAATTCTACCCAGCTCTACCGTGAGATAACTGGCTGCTGAGAACTGAAATCTGGAAACAAAAGTTAAATTATCACCCACTTGCTGCTACCATATAAAAAGGAGAGAAGTTTTCATTTTTCTACTGGGGGTTTGGTGGTGGGTGGATGGAAACTGAACGTTTTTAGTTGAAATGGACGTATCCTACTTCTAAGTCCCTGCAAAACAGTGGGTGTGTAATTTTTGCTGAATGGCAAATAAAGCCAGCTGTTTCTTCAATTCTATGGGAAGAGACTCAAAGAAGCCGAGTGACGGAACCAATTTTTGGTAGTTTTCTGTTGGCTGATTAAATCAACCAGAAGCGCAATAGTGAGTTCAATGGTACGATACAAGAGTCTGGAGCACATGTCAGCAGACCAGTGAAGATGCTTGTGGCTTGAAGTAACAGAAGACCATCTAGAATTGCTTAAATAAATAATGGGTTTATCCTCTTACAAACCATAGAATCCAGAGGAGGAGCAGTATCACGGTTGGTCAATTCTATAGCTCAACAAGGCTCTGCTCTCTGCCATGTGAGCCTGTGGGCTCTGGTTCTCCTCCTGGTCCCAAGATGTCCACTGTAGTTCCAAGCATCTCATGGTGCCACAAGGACATCTGCCTTCATGTAGTTTCATTCAAATAGATAGCCTGAGACAAGGATTCATGTGCAGAAAGCTTTTTTAAGAGGTGAATCCAAGAATCACTGGGAAAGATGAGGAGTAAGACCTAAAAGGAACCACAGGTTCGTGACCAAGCAAATTGCCTCAATGGGTCACTGGAGGTTAATCCCACTGGGACCTCTGGGAGCAAATGTGAAACACAAACCTCAGAGCTACCCTAGGGCAGATGTAACTGCCACAGGCATCTGATTGGGGCTGCTCTTAGGGGTGATAATTCCAGTGCGATTCTGGGTCCTGGACTGGTGGTTAAAGACAGCACCCAGATTAAGATGAAGAGGTGGTTGATTCTGGTAGGATTCCATTTCTGCTGTTATTGGTCGTTGTTATTCGTATATATTTCTGAAGTATTCAATTATTGTTGTTATTGGTGGCTGTAGCATTCACACTATGAAATAAGAAAACATCCCCAGAAGTCGCTCAGGTCACATGAAACTGGACCAATCACTGACATGAACAAGGAGATCCCTGAGACGGGCTTAGTAAACAATGACTCGTCTGCTGTGGCTGGGAGACCACGTTCCCCCAGCACATAGCCAGGGACAGGACGAACGCAGAAGCCAAGGGTGGCTGTGAAGTCACCAAGGGAGGGGGAGGGGCTGATGGGTCAGAAATCAATCATGTTTGCTGTAATTAGACTACATTAGAGATAATTCTATTCCATTTGAATGTAGCCATACGTTAGAGGTAATTCTATTTCATTTGAATGTAGCCAAAGGGAGGTTGTCCTCTTTCCCGTCCCTGGATGGACACTGTTGAATAGGAATTTAATCTCATTCTTACTGCAGGGTGACCACAAAACCTCTAGGAATGCTAGGAGTTATTTGCAGGCTACTCTTTATTATCTAAGTGTTAATCTGAAATTTAAGGCCGGGCGTGGTGGTTCACGCCTATAATCCCAGCACTTTCGGAGGCCGAGGCGGGTGGATCATGAGGTCAGGAGTTCAAGACCAGCCTGGCCAACATGGTGAAACACCGTCTCTATGAAAAATACAAAAATTAGCCAGGCATGGTGGCGCACGTCTATGGTCCCAGCTACTCCGGAGGCTGAGGTGGGAGAATCGCTTGAACCCAGGAGGCAGAGCTTGCAGTGAGCCGAGACCACACCATTGCACTCCAGCCTGGGTAACAGAGTGAGACTCTGTCTCAAAAAAAATAATAATAATAATGATAAAAAAGAAATTTAAAATGCACCTGAAGATGGAGGGAGAGGAGACACAAACAGCAGAAGTGGCTTGCATGTGCGCTGTGGGCTCATTTCGAAAAAGGGGCACTGCCAAAGTGTGTCTTTCTGAATTTAGGGAGTAGCCAATTAGAAGTAAATTGACCCCATTTTTGATCTGCTATTCCCAATGGAAAGGGAAGAAAGTACACACTACCTTAGAGAAAGAAAATATTTAGGGATTTTTTTTAAAGACCATTGTGAATAAGGAAAAGTTTTTTTTAAAAAAGCAAAAGCTTCTTCCTGATCATGGGTTTTAAACAGTACAATCCCAGAGGGTAAATGCTTGCTATTGGGAAATGAGGATAAAGCTCATTTGTTAGATGCACCGTGTAAAAGCAGCAAGGTGTCCCTGCCATGCATGCTAACGGGCTATCAAGAGGTGACCTGATCCGCAGATACTCACCCTGCAGGGACTCAGGATGACAGACTCCCCTCTACAGGAGCCTTCACAGCCTGTGGGTGACAATGGGCCTCGCTGCCCCTTCCCGACACCGCAGAGTGGAATCCATGCTGACTCAGACACACGGCACAGTCACATTTTAGGTGAACTGGAGTCACGTAGATTTGAGAGAAGGCAAAGTAACAAACGTGAGTGAAGCTTCACGCTGTGCACAGTGTCTGGAATAAGGTCGCGCTGCCTTGACGCCGCCTGTTGAATTGTGTGGAGCTGGCGGGCAGAGAGAGGCCTGCCCTGGATGGTGCATGGTGTCCCACACAGTGTCTAAGATGGTAAGTGGGAGATGGGATCTGGGAGGCAGGCAGGCCTGCACCGAGGGCAGAGGGTCTGTTTCTTTCTTTTTTTTTTGTTGAGACAGAATTTCACTCTTGTTGCCCAGGCTGGAGTGCAGTGGCGCAATCTTGGCTCACTGCAACCTCTGCCTCCCGGGTTCAAGCAATTCTCGTGCCTCAGCCTCCTGAGTAGCTGGGATTACAGGCATGCGGCATCACATCCAGCTAATTTCGTATTTTTAGTAGAGATGGGGTTTCTCCACGTTGGTCAGGCTGGTCTTGAACTCCTGACCTCAGGTGATCTGCCCGCCTTGGCTTCCCAAAGTGCTGGGATTACAGGTGTGAGCCAGCACACCCAGCCCAGAGTGTCTGTTTCTAAACTGAGGGTACACTAACCCCAGTACCTCTGCTTGGAAATAATTACTCCTTAGATTCTTTACCTTGGATTCTGAGGAAAGCCAATTTCGTGGCTTTCAAGTAATTTCTTTCTAAAATCAGTCTGATGAAAATTAAATTAATTTTGTAAATGTTTCTTAGAATGCGACTTCTATACTTCATTGAGAACTGTTGTTTCAGTGAATGGATGCAATGTAGGTAATGAAGGGTTAGATAGACACATTGAAAAGATGTTACTTAGAATACTACTCATACGCTATACAAATAAAAATAATAAATAAATCCATCTAGTGGGCTCAGGAGAGCAAAGTAGCTCTGTGTCGTGGTGCTAGGTGACTGCACAGCCAGGGGCAGCCATGGAGACCCTGCGCCTACACAAAGACATCTCTCCCAGGGGCTCATCAGCCAGTCCCTGGGCTGGACTTGCTACTGTGAGGGTGGTTCTGGGCCTGGCTGGGGATGAGGTATGAGCAGAGGGCGCTGGAGAGGAAGTCCACAGGGGACCACTCCAGGGAGAGCTTAGATGAAAGCTCCTGCTTTTCAGAGGCCTGAGGAGCCAGACCTGAGAGAAGAGGGAGGCTTGATGCATCCATTGCCCAGACAACATTCATCCGTGCTTATCATTTCATCTTAGCCGCTTCAACTTGTGGAGCATCCACCGTGCATCTCACTCAGAAGGTGACCGAGGGAGGTCATGGGACTCGCGTGAGCTCCCCCAGTTAGTAAGTGGGAGAGGTAGAATTTGCCCTTAGATCATTAGATCTCTCTGAAACAAATTCTAGAGTCCAAATTCTCCAATGAAAGTTCTTAAAATACAATTGTGGATCATGGTAATTTGGATGTGTGACTGTGTGTAGATTTTCTTTGTTCAAATATTCATAGTGACTTTATTTAGCATAGCCTCAAACTAGAAAAAGCCCACGTGTCCACCAAGAAGAAAATGCATAAACAGTGGATGGCATGGGCAGGCAATGAAAAGTTCCACAGCACGGAAAGATAACAGAGTGTCTATCACATGCAACTACATGGATGAGTCTCAGAATATTCCGTGTGAAAGAAGTGTTACACAGAAGTGTGGATATTGTATCCTTCCATTTATAAGAAACTCTAGAAAAGGCAAATCTACTCTATGATGGAAAAAAAAGAGCAATAATTTCCTCTGGTTGGCTAAGGATGGGAACTGATTAAGGAGAGGCATAGAGGAACTCTATGGGGCCAGTGTGATGATCTTTGTCTCAACCGGAGCTTGCATGTGTTGGAACTCATCAATCGGTACATTTAAGATGTCTGCATTTCATTGTGTGTAACGTTTACAATAAGAGGAACAAACATTAAATTCGAGTTAGTGAGAGGCATGCTGAAATAGTTGGGTAGAGCATATTTATGTTTGCATCTTACTTTGAAATACATCAAAAGTAAGATGGATTAATAGATGCAAGAAGGATGAACAGATTGATAGACATTTGACAAAGCAGATGTGGTTTAAATGTTAATTATAGAATCTAGGTGATGGGTATATGGGTGTTAAGTGTAAAATCTGATAAACATGACTGCATGTCTAAAATATTTTGTAATAAAATATTGGGGGATATATACATGCTGGGTTTCCTCTATTCTGAATCAGAATCTTTGGGAATATTAAAACCCTAAAAGTCAAAAAACAATTAGAGAGAAAAGGCATCCTATGCACTAGAATTTGAATTTCTGTTTTGACTAGGGGTGAAATGATGCTACATTAGCCAGAGCAGCGATTGTGTGCAGAGCAAAATGCATTTCACGTTTTCGTGTTTATTAAGTTGTTGAACAATGGTTAGGAGCACAGGGGTCAGATGTTATGAATGCCCTTTTGAGTGGAGAGAAAGCTGAAACTCAGAGAAGAAAGGTGAGGTATCCAGGCTCACATAAGCCGTCAGCATCCACAGCGAGATGAAAACCCGAGAATATAGCTCAGGCCTTTTTCACAATATCACAGTGGGTCCTACACATGAACAACTGGGAAATCTAAGGTTTGCTGTGCCCCTCAGTGTTCTCAGATATCAAATGACAGGTGATGCAATACAAAATAAAGTCAATGAGAAAGACCTCCAAGTAAGGAAGCAGCCAGGTCAAAATGATGGAAGTTCAGAAGCAGCCGGATTGCCAGGGAAAAGGAGATGCAGATGCCCAAAACTCCACCAAACACTCTGCCTGCTTGCAGAGACGCAGCCAGAGAAACAATACAGCCAACGCTCCTAAGGAAGGCAGCTCATTCTCTCATTGGATCTGCTTGGTGTTACATATGGAGTCTAAGGAGACCCTCTTAACCACCTGGAACACATGAAGATGCTTTGCAGAAGGATAGTGGAATGTAGGCCCTCAATCCCCTAGACCCTTTCTTATGATTTTCCTAGCGTTCTCTTTTCTCTAGCTTACTTTATTCTAAGAATACAGTATCTAATACATATAACATACAAAATATGTTAATTGGCTGTTTTTGTTACTGGTGAGGCTACCCATCAACAGTAGGCTATTAGTAATTAAGTTTTGGAGGAGTCGAAACTCATTCTGCCAGTCCTGCTCAGCATGGCTGATGGCCCCTGCATTATTATGTCTCCCCAGTGGCTATTTGCTGAAATAATTTATTGCCACTCGTTTGCATGCTGGTGTTAGACATCCCTCACTAAATAACGTGAAGATATCCTTGACTGCGATGGTCAAACCAGAAGTGATTACCGGGGCCGGTTGGTAAGGTAAACACAACGGTTATCAAAGAGAAGGCAGTGAGCACTGCGTCCATGTGCCAGACTGAGAAGTCCTGCTTTGCTAAAATCCATAAATGCCAGAAAGCTCAGACCAATTGCTACCAAGGGGAAACGCGGGCCTAGTGGTCAGATCGGACTTTTTAATGAAAGACAAAAATTCCATTTTTCTGGAACGAATTTTTTCTGGAATGAAACCTGTAGATTTGTGGATGGTTAATACAAGTATGTCTGCATATAGATACATTTTAAGTATTTTTTAGGCCAGTCCTCACATGTGGGAGCCAATTTCGGCCCATGCGTCTTTGCGTGCAAGCTCCGCTTTCTCTTTGCATACCCTCTACATACACGGACCATCTCCACGATAATGCTGCCCGACAAATTAACTCCAAATGGTGTGGTTCAAATTGTAACAATTTCTTCTTAAGTGTTGCTTGGGTTTTTCTTACTATGACGTTTTACAATTAATCATTATCTGGATTTGTAATTAAAATAGATTCACAGAATGAGCTCCATGAAAATGGTGACTGTATCAGGGTTCTCCAGAGAAATAGAACAACAGAACATATATATGTGTGTATTTGTATATGTGTGTCTATCTGTATGTGTATAGGTGTGTATAAACATACATGTATACATGTGTACATATATCTGTTTACATACATATAGACACATATATGTGTGTAGGTATAGATACACAAATATGTGGAATACATATAACACACACACACACACACACACACACATATGCAGTTGACTTTAAACAACTCAGAGGTTAGGGGTGCCAACCCAAACTCCCCACATTCAAAAATCTATGAATAACTTTTGGTTCCTCCAAAACTTAATTACTAATAGCCTACTGTTGATGGGTAGCCTCACCAATTAAAAAAACAGCCAATTAACATATTTTGTATGTTATACATATTAGATACTGTATTCTTAGAATAAAGTAAGCTAGAGAAAAGAGAACGCTAGGAAAATCATAAGAAAGAGAAAACACATTTCCAGCACTTTGCAGTATTTATCGATACTGTACATTTGTGTCATTTGTTTACAAGATGAATTGTCTGTCTGAAATGGTGGCAACCACAGCTGCAGACCTCAGTCTACAGCATATCCCAAGCAGTTCAACTTTCTCTTGCAATGTCATAACTTTTCTCTGCTTCTTGGAAGCACTTCCAGCATCACTAGTGGCACCTGTATGGGCCCCACGGTGTCACCGAACGTTTACAGTATTGCACTAAACACAATGAAAAATACTTGAGAACCACTAGAGATCACTTTTTATTGTGATATGCAATTTACTGGAGATGAATTGCCCATACCAAGATGGTTAGCAGCACACGGCGATTTAAGCAGACTCACAACCCTCGAGCTTGCCAAAACAGCAGCAGGAGGTGCCCACAAAATTACTACAGTAGTGCGGTGTATGCTGCAGTTAATTCTATGCAGTTGTGATATATATTTCTATGTATATCCTCTTGGTTGTGCTTTTCTAGAGAACCCTGAAATACATACAATTATATATATATAATTATATAAATATATATTTATATTTATATAAATAAAATATAAATATTCAACACTGCATCTTTACATTTGTTTACATTTCTTTTGACTACAAACGACACTGTGAAGGACTGCCTGTGTATGCAAAAGTTTTGATAAACATTGACTTTTTATATTAGATTTGTATATATTTTGTGGCAGTAAATACTCAAAATAGACTAGTATCTGCATATATTATTTGCATTCATGACATACCTAACATTCAGTTTTTGATATTTGTAGGCCACAAGGTTCATGCGCAACTTTTTTCAATTTGTCTCAAATGTTCAAAAAATTTCCACTATGTTTATTTTTAAAAATCTGCATAAGTGGACCCATGAAGTTTCAAACTGTGTTGTTCAAAGGTCAACTGTGTGTGTGTGTGTGTGTGTGTGTGTGTGCGCGTGTGTGTGTGTGCGCGTGTGTGTGTGTGTAGAGAATGGTTAATTGTATGCGTCAATTTGACTGAGCTAAGGGATACTCAGACACCTGATAAAACATTAATTCTGGATGTGTCTGTGAAGGTGTTTACAGGCTAGAGAGATTAGCATTTGAATAAGCACACAGAATAAAGAAGATCATCCTCTCCAATTCACCATCCAATCTGCTGAGGGCCAACACAGAAGAAAGAGGCAGACAAAGGGTCCATTTTCTCTCTCTTCTTAAGATGGGACATCTGTTTTCTCCTGTCTTTGGACATTGAAGCTTTTGGTTCTCAGGTCTTCAGATTCCAGAACTTGGACCAGTGCATCCTCTTCTCCCCTTCCTCAGTCCTCGAGCCTTCGGTCTCAGGCTGGGAGTTACATCAGCAGCCCTCTTAGCTCTCAGGCCTTCGGACTCAGAATGAATGTACCCCAGACTTCCCCAGGGCCCCAAATTGCAGGTGGTAGATGGTGGGACTTCTCAGCCAACATGATCATGTGAGACAATTTCGTAATAAATTCCCTCTCATATTTCTATGAATATCCGATTGGTTCTGTTTTTCTGGAGAACCCTGAGTGATACAATTATATATGTGTGTGTGTGTGTGTGTATGTGTGTGTGTGTGTGTGTATATATATGACTAATATTATTACATATACTGGGGATAATAAAATTATACATATATTATACAATACACATGCACACACACACATACACATATATGTGTACATATATATATATAAACAAAGAGATTTATTATGCAGTATTGGCATATTGGCCCACACAATACGGGGGCTGTGACATCCTACAATCTACCATCTGCAAGCTGGTGACCCAGGAAAGGTGGTGATATCACGTGAAGGCCAGAGAACTGGGGAGCTGATGGTGTCGTTTCTGGGCTGGGTCTGAAGGTCTGAGAACCAAGAGTGATGAGGGCAGGAGAAGACTGATGCTCCACTTAAGCAACTGGTCAGAGTTAATTCAACCTTTCTCAATCTCTAGTTCTATTCAGACCTTCAACAGGTTGGAGCATACTCACCCACTTTGCTGACAGGAGATCTCCTCTACTCAGTCCATTGATTCAAGTGCTCATCTCTTCCAGAAAAACCCACACAGACACACCTAGAAATAATGTTTAACCAGCTATCTGGGCTTCCCACGGTCCAGTCATGTTAACACATAAAAAATTAACCATCACAGGGACTTGGTCTTATTACCATTGAAGGCTCACTATCCAGAACAGTACTTGGTAGTAGGTGTTAAATATTTGTTGAAATAAATAAATGAATGAATCCCTCTTTAATATTAAAAACAATTTTCCAAGGGAAAAATGCTTTTGAACCATGAATGCTGATCCTATCCTATTAGATACCTTTTGTAAGGAGAGAAACATTGAACGTATGGGCAATATTGCCACAGAGAAAAAATTGAAATCTCAGTGAAAACTACCTCCTTTCACATGTCCTTAAAATTTACACAGATTTTTGTTTTTAGTTAGTGTATTAGTCAGGGTTCTCTAGAGGGATGAAACTAATCAGATATACGTATATATGGAAGGGAGTTTATGAAGGAGAATTGACTTACACAACCACAAGGTGAAGTCCCACGATAGACCATCTGCAAGCTGAGGAGCAAAGAGGCCAGTCGTGGCTCAGTCTGAGTCCCAAAGCCTCAAAAGTGGAGAAACCGACATTGCATCCTTTAGTCTGTGACTAAAGGCCTGAGAGCCCCTGGCAAACCAGTGGTGTAAATCCAAGAGTCCAAAAGCCAAAGACCCTGGAGTCTGATGTTCGAGGGCAGGAAGCATACAACACGGGAGAAAGATGAAGGCTGGAAGACTCATAAATCTGCTCCTTCTATCTTCTTCTGCCTGCTTTTTCTAGCCATGCTGGCAGTCGAATGGATGGTGCCCACCCACATTAACGGTGGGTCTTCCTCTCCCAGTCCACTGACTCAAATGTCAATCTCCTCTGGCAATATCCAGAAACACCCAGAAACAGTACTTTACATCATTTAATTCAATCAAGTTGACACTCAATATTAACCATCACAATGAGAGACACATGAGCCTGGATTCTGCCAAAGGGAAAGTCTACAGTAAAGTTGGGTATGAATGGTTTATTTGGAAACGTGATCTCGGGGTGCAGGAGGGAGAGGGACTAGCAAGAGCAGAGGAAGAGGGACAGTAAAGACAAGACGCATCATCACTTTGACCGTCCAAAGAGGTAAGTGGCTACTTGGCCCATGGTACTTCCCAACAGGCCTTAAGGGGTCAGCGCAGAGTTGCCCACTTGAGGAACGAAAGGAAGGGAGGTTTATCTCTTGGCTCCAGCTCCCCAGTTAGTCAAGGTTGTCCCAGGAAGCACTTACTCCTTCACCTTTCTGGGATGCAAACACCTTTTCTTCAAGGTGAAAAAAACTCGGGTCGAAAATAAGACACGCAGCCTAAGTGAAATGTGAAGCCATCAGATTACACCTGCACCCATCTAGCTGAAGCCTGTACAGGACTGGTCAACACATCCACACCCGGATTCAAGTTGAACTCGAGAGAACTTGAAACAGTGCCCAAAGGTGTCCAACATGAATGTCTTGTGTTATTAAAGAATGTTCCCCACATAAAATGTTGGAGGAAGTTTTGGTGGAATCTACAGTCATCTTCATTTAGTAACTTAAGTCTACATCTTTAGAGTATCATCTTAAAAACCTACAGAAACAAATACTGAGATCCCTTTAAAAATCACAATTAGCCGGGTGTGGTGGTATGTGCCTGTAGACCCAGATACTCAGGAGGCTGAGGCAGGGGAATCGCTTAAACCTGGGAGACGGAGGTTGCAGTGAGCCAAGATCGAGCCACTGCACTCCAGTCTAGTGACAAGAGTGAGACTCAGTCTCAAAAGAAAAAAAAAAATCACTATTTGTTCCGACCTTTATCCTGTTAGTGTAAATTGGATTGACAGAGTTCATCACTGATATTCAGAAATTTCAAATCATGGGCAGGAGTCTGATATGAAACTCTATACCTCCAAATTGATATCAGATAATGATTAATGATTTATAGGGATAGCCATCAATTGTACCAGTTTTCTCAGTTGGCATTACTCCGCAATGCACTGACAACATTAGTGGCAAATGCTGTAGTTTGGATATCTGACCCTCCAAACCTCATGTTGAAATCTGATCTGCAATGTTGGAGGTCAGGCCTGCTGGCAGGTGTTTGAGTCATGGGGGCTTGGTGTCATCCTTGCAGTAATGAGTGAGTTCTCCCTCTATTAGTTCCCTCAAGAGTTCTTTCTAGAGATGGTTGCTAAAGGTCCAGCCCTGCCAACTTTTTCTCTTGCTTCTTCTCCTGCTTCCTCTCTCTCCCATGTGATCTCTGCACAGCCAGCTCTCCTTTTCCTTCAGCCACGAGTGAAAGCCACCTGAAGTCCTCACCAGAAGCAGACGCTGGTACCATGTTTCTTGCAAAGCCTGCAGAACCATGAGCCAAGTACACTAAGGTTCTCTAGAGGGACACGACTAATAGGATAGATGTATATATGTAAGGGAGTTTATTAAGGAGTATTGACTCACACGATCACAAGGTGAAGTCCCACCATAGGCCCTCTGGAAGCTGAGGAGCCAGGAAGCCAGTCCGAATCCTAAAGCCTCAAAATTAGGGAAGCCGACAGTACAGCCTTCAGTCTGTGGCCAAAGGCCCGGGAGCCCCTGGCAAACCACTGGTGTAGGTCCAAGAGTCCAAAAGCTGAAGAACGTGCAGCCTGATGTTTAAGAGCAGGAAGCATCCAGCATGGGAGAAAGATGAGGCAGAAGACTCAGCAAGTTGGCTTCTCCCACCTTCTTCCATCTGATTTATCCTAGCAGAGCTGGCAGCTGATTGGATGGTGTCACCTGAGGGTGGGTCTACCTCTCCTAGTCCACTGACTCAAATGTCAATCTCCTTTGGTAACGCCCTCACAGACACACCCAGGGACAATACTTTGCATCCTTCAATCCAATGAAGTTGGCAATATTAACCATCACACCAAGTAAACTTCTTTCTTTATAAATTACCCTGCCACAGGTACTCCTTTTAACACACACAGACTGAGACAGTAAAAAACAGACTTTGTTTTAACATGATCTGCAAGTCATCCCATTTGCCCAGAACAGCATCACTGCCCACAGCATGTTTAACACTGAGAGCATCAATGAGATACAGCAGGTGCAGACAGGAGGGTCAGTATCAGCTGTGCCATTCCAAAGAGAGTTGAGGTTTTCTCTGGTTTTATTTCCCGTCTTGATGAAACATGTCTGCTTTTTACATTGTGTCAGAACAATGACTTACACATCACAGTCCACATGGCCAATCCCATGTCTTTTGGACACTGTGATCACAATTTTGACAGCATCCCAAGTCCCTTTTCCTTCCAGATGTTTTGGGAGCACGTGGCTGCTGTACTTCCCTCAGTGTTGTTGGGTATTTGGTTTGTTTCTGTTTTAATCAGCCATGCTGCAGTGGAACTCATCTGACACTTAGTTTACTTAGGAGTGTGGTCCTGGTACTTACTTCCCAGAGATAGGGTCACAGATCCAGGGTTACAAGTAACTTTATTGCTCTCAATGCAGAGTGTCAGGCACTGGAAATGTATGCACACTCACCCATTTCACTGCTGAGTATCTGTGAGGCAGGGGGTGATGAGCTCTGCCTTGAGGGCTGGGTGCTGGGGTTTGTACATTAGCTTGGTACTTCCTAGTGTTGAGAACTTAGGTAAATAGTATTTGTACTACTTGTAAGACCTGAGATTCATTTTCTTTCTTTTTTTTTTTTCTTTTTTGAGACAGAGTCTCACCTTGTCGCCCAGGCTGGAGTGCAGTGGTGTGATCTCGGCTCACTTCAACCTCCGCCTCCTGGGTTCAAGCCATTCTCCTGCCTCAGCTTCCCAAGTAGCTGGGACTATAGGCACCCACCACCATGCCTGGCTAATTTTTTTTTGTATTTTCAGTAGAAACAGGGTTTCACCATGTTGGCCAGGCTGGTCTTCAACTCCTGACCTCAGGTGATCCACCCACCTCGGCCTCCCAAAGTGCTGGGATTATAGGCATTAGCCACCACGCCCGGCCGAGTTTGTTTGTTTGTTTTGTTTTGTTTTGTTTTGTTTTGTTTGGAGACAGAGTCTCACTCTGTCACCAGCCTGGAGTGCAGTGGCACGATCTCAGCTCACTGCAATATTGGCCAGGCTG